>NC_086375.1:61802313-62149813 GCF_036588685.1 Mytilus trossulus
TTTGCCAATGAAACACGTACAGATCTGAGAGTTCTCGCACTTACTCGAAGTTATTTCAAAGCCAATAACAACTAAAACCTTAATCAATGTCAAGATACAGTTATAAACATATTGTAGATCAATGAATACACACATTTATTCAAAAATAAATACAGTAATATTAATGGTTAACAGACACTTGTTTAACCAATTGTTTTTCTTCGAATTCGACTGTTTAGAGATTTTTGTATAAAAAAAATCAAAGTTGCTGAACGTTACATATTCCATCAAAATAACACACAACTCATTCAATTTGTGTGCAGCTTTATTTTTAAGGTACATACAACTTCCATTTGTCAAAAGCGCCAGCGTAAAAATTTGATTTCAAGATGTTTCATTCATGCATACAAAGTCTTTGATGTTGCAATTGTTCTCAAGGTTGTCATTTTAGATAACTAGAAAAAAAACTGCACAAAAATCATATGAAACATGTAACTTTGTAATAATTCATTGACTGTTCGATCGTGATCGCTCGGTTGAAAGAGGCATACGAAAAATACAACAAAGAAAGATTTTTTTTAATTTACTTATAATTATGTATTTCAGGTTTGTAATCACAACATGTTGTCGCTGTTTTGTTATGAAAGTTCACTATATGAATTCAATCTAACAAATTATTCGTTTCATCCTTTTGAAAGAACTGAAAAAAAATTCTAAGGCAAAAGTGTCAAACTATTTCTAACACGCCCATTTCTTTTCGAAAAGTCTTGCTTGGAAAATAATACCCAATCGGTTGTTTTTATTACATGGCTTTAATCATTTTTCTTTTGATGCTGACTATAAAAAGTAACAACTACATCGGTAGATCCTTTGTGTCAGCGTGCATCAGTAAAGGCAACATGCTTTTACGATGGAATCTGCTTATTTGGCTAGTTGTTCTGTATACAGGTAAAGTATTTGTACTTATGGTATTTTTTTAATATACATTTCATGAGATTCAGTTTCATTATTTCTTGAAAAATATTTGGGTAACTCGGAAACCACAGCATATTGGTTATAAAACACAACAATTATAAGAATCATTAGAAATTGCTGAAAAAGCTGATATATTAATTTGAAAACCTTTCATCCGTTCTTTTTTTAAATCAAAATTGAGTAGAACGGAACACATGTATCAATATACATTAATATTTGTTTGACTTGTGAAAAGAAGCGAATCGTTCACAAATCTATCTTTTTCTTTGAAAAGTAAACTTTACACGTAGTCAAATTATTCAAAACTTTACTAAATTAATGAAATAGTATGTAAAATAAACTCATCATTAATACCAAGATTGACATTTATCTCCGCAATTTAGCTATATATGGAGCAGTTAATAGAGTTTAGTTGGTATCATCGTATGCCCTTTTCTATATAGGAATATCATAATAACTTGCGAGAATGGTCTTGCGTAACGATGATAGTCCGTCAGAAGGGGACACTAAATGGCTGCGTGTTTAGAAAGATCACTATTACTTGCACTTAGATTTCGAGAAAGATCAGGCAAATGCAACTACAAGGTAGCACTTGCACCAATAAAATGGAAAGGGATTAATATAAGTTGTAATAACTTGTTTCCCAATCCACTAAAAATAAATATGCTTAAACTAAACTAATACTTGTCGAAAAAAGTCTGATAAGAAATGAACATAGAAAATGATAAGATAACTTATCAATCATCAGATGTTCCTGTGCTTAGTTTTATAGTCTCCAATTAGTATATGCGTACAACCAGCCAGCCCAAATTATACTGAGTGACAAACAACGTGTGTATCATCTATCGCTGAATGTTCATTACTGCTTTAAGTCTGGTTGTTAAAAACACACAAATAGTATGACTTTAATTGGAACAAATATGCGTATTTCTGTACTGTTATAGCGTTTTGTTGACATTATAATATTTTCAATAATTTTCAGTAACATCTCCATCTTTCACCGATGCCAGAGGGCGTTATAGGAGCGGCGGCCGGGGTGGCGTCCGGGGCGGCGGCCGAGGTGGCTACCGGGGCGGAGGCCGAGGTGGAGTCCGGGGCGGTGGTCGAGGTGGCGTCCGGGGTGAGTATATATATATATGTATAATTCTTCATTTTGAAAATTCGTCTACTGTAAATAGATAAATGCATTAAAATGAATTGCCTTTTTAAAAATTAAAGAACATATTCAATTGAGACGGAATAAATCTAAATAAACTCGATGTTTTAAAAATCAAATCATAACTTCAACCATTTTAAGTTGTAAAGTATATCATAGCTTTGTCCCAGATAGCCAACGTAACCTTCATGCCGCCTTGAACTTGAAGTAAGTGAAAGGATTGTGTGTCATGTTGAAGTCCTCACTGTGAATTTGATACAAAGAATAGTAACAAATACTCTGTTCGTTTGCCTTTTTCTTGTGCGCGTAGTAACTTTATGTCATGAATTCATACATGAACACCATATCGTTCTTTTCAATAACGGATATGTTTGGTCAGTACTTATTATTTTTCCTGTCAACGCGTTGCAAAGACTGTTGTTTGTTCTTCTTTTTAGTTTTGATTCAGAGGTTAAGTAACCTGTCAATTTATGGTAACATGTTTGTGGTTGCCTTATAACTAATACTAATACAAAACTGACAAATCACTCGTATGTTACTTCTTCCAAGCACTTATGAGCTGGTTCTCGACTGACTACTACTACACTACGATTGCACAAATACAAGCGGTTTCCAGTTCAAAGCCCGTTTATATCTAGGACTACACCCCTCTTTGATACTATAGCGCTACGTTAAGATACTGGATATATCTCAGCTTTACTCCATGATCTGTTCTTATTTCACGTGATCGCAATGCTGAGGTAAGTATGATGATAAAAGATGCATTCCGTATCAACTTGTATATCTGATTCATTGGTGTGTTTCGCAATACAAGTTTATTTTTTTAGACAAAGCCCGACTTTTTCCTACTAACGTATTATATGCTTAGCTTCGAGTGCATTGGGTATGTTTATTAACGAGTATAATGAGACTATATACGTGTATAAAAATCTGAGACTACTATAACAGATGTTTTATAGAAGTCTCAGATAAAATGAATGCGCGAAGAAATACGTAAAATGTTAAATGTTGAACAAGGAAACTTAACTGTGTGTATGTCAATCAAATAGTGGCGCGCTGGCTGTACTATTCAGGAGGATTTTTATTTAGGATACATGAAGATACATGTATACTTAAAGGAATTGTGACTGTGTAATTGAAATTGAGGTTCACAGTCCGAAATTGATATATATGTGTTATTGTTCCCTACCCAAAAATGCACGAGAGAGAGAGATTCAAAAACATCTTCAAAGAGCTATTATTCCAGATTTCAAAAATTCGAAAAGAAGGTATTATGTCAGAGAAATTAAAGGTTGTATTAAGAAAGAAGAAAGACAGTTTTAAAAATCATTTGTGATGGTACTCTTCCTTTCCTATTAACAGGGAAAAGAGCGATTAATTGATTAGTTGTTAATTGCATCAGATCGAGAATGCTCAATTTATGGGACAATACCTTTGTGAAATGGAGGAAATGACTGACATTCAGTGCAATATTTATTATTGGAATATTCAAAATGACTCTATGAAGACATGTATCCAAACAAAATACCAGTTTCGCAGTTGAATATACTCTGTGGGGATGCGAATAAAGGGTGAAAACTGAGAACATAGTCTCTCTAAAATCCCTCGTTAAACTTCGTAATTAGCGTCCCTAGGTCTTCCATTTTGATTAAATACTTTAGGAGGCTCGAGTGCACAAAACAATCAGCTAAAATTGAAATATTTGTTTCTTCATTACAAATTTTATGTATTACACCATTACAAGCATTAGTTGTTACTTTATCACATGGTATAAAATGTTGGTTCCACATGCCTTTTAAAATGTTTATTCTATTGAAAAAGCTCTAAATTAGCTCCCTTTGGTGAAAAAATGCCATTTGTTTGCATTAATTTTTTTTAACTCATTGGTAACCTGTATTTTTTTTCTCTCAAATAAACTGTACTTAAACTAAACTATTGTAAAATGAAAGCGATTTCTTTAATTTTAGTATTTTTTTTATTTTTTTTTACCTTTTTTCTCCTATTAGTTTAACAGAAAAAAAGTACCTTAACAAAAATGAATGCTTTTTTCGAAGGCAGATTGTGAGCTTAAATGAACGGTTACCGTATATTTTTATTTATGTTTTCTTATAAGTATAGGATAAAGTTTATTTATAGAAAAAAATAGCGAAATCGTATATTTAAAAAAAAAAGATTTATGCCCGCGAGTCCCCTTAAACTAAGAATAACTCAGATGTTTATTCGTGAGAGGGGCAAGGGAAACAAGATACATATTGGTTGAAACAAATGCATTGAAAATTTCCATTAGCTACCTTGTAATTTTTCGTACGGGTATTAGTAGAGAACCCCATATTGACAGAAACAAGTGCCCGTGTTCATATTTCAGTATGTTTACACATACCAGTACACGTAACATAAATATCGATACCATACGTGAAACTCAGAATGTCCGGCTCTGCGTTCACTTAAAATGTAGCTAAAAGAGATTTACGATTTGGTTTGTTTTTATGCTCCTAAAGTTTTGTGAATTTAGATTTCAAAAGTTTGAACTCAACCGTATTCATTTAGCTTTTTTCATGAAACACGTGTTGTTCAATAACAAAAAGAACCAAGACTAAATGCTTTTAAGTCATATATATATATATAATTGTTTTATTTATATACAAGTCACATTACCCTCATTGAAACCGTTATTATCTTTTAAAAATTTTCTTATATATATGTTGTGTACAAGTTATCATTTTGTAGAAATTATAATTTAAACAAATTAATTGTACAAATTATAATTTGTATTTTGACTTTGTACAAATTATAATTTGTACAAAAAGTGTCTGTACACATTATAATTTGTACAAAATAAGGCTTAATTTCACTTATAACTTGTACAATATTTTACATATAATAAATTTCAAATCAAATGATAAAAAATTATTTCAATTTTGATTACGAATCAATATGAAACACACTGGTAACTCTATTTACAATACAATTCAATGATATATGATGCTCTTATTTGTTGTAGCAGGTGAGGGAATCGTGACAACTTTAATTGCACATTACATTCTGCCTTTTGCATTTACACTCCCAATTTTTACAACCGCCTTTACATTTGCAAGAGAGATAACCCTGTCCACCAGTTTTTGAAAAAAATTCACAGGTTCCCTTATGGAGAGATGTAAATCTGAAATTTGTGCAACGGACAAAGAAGAGTCACACATTGATTCTAGTTGTTTTCTGCTTAAGACTCATAACAACTTACCAGCTATTGTCTCTACACGATAGTCAAAATATTACTTCTACAACAACACCTTTCATATTCCTTCGGATTGGTCAGTGCTCAGTCATATTGTGGTATTGGGATAATCACATTGTCTCCAACAGATAACTCACTCAGTTTCTGTTTTGTATTTCTTGTCAGGACAACTGTTTGGATTTGTTGGCCAAACAATGTGCGTTTATGTTTTTGCTCGAATGGTTGGGGTTTCGACTTCCTCTGATACTACTTCAATAGTTGTACTAGTTGATCCAGAATCATTAAGTTCTCTTTCTGATTCTACCGATTCAGCATCTGTGTTTTCATCCCTGCCATCAATCTCAATTTCACTGTTCTCCTCTGAAACCTATTTAAACACTTTCTTTAAATCTTCCTCAGTTTCAAGATTTGGCAAAAGTTCCTTGGGCAAAGAAGATGAAGATAACCCTATATTTGGATCAGAACCAAATAGAGCATGATAAGGCGATTAACTTTAGAAATTAACTCATTCAATTTGTCCCTAGTTGGTTGTGCTTAAATGTGTAATTCTCAGGAAATTGCTTAACTTCTTGATCACTGTTAATATAATTTATCCTGTTGATCAACAATACTAGCCATTTTTAACATCTTAATGTTACTCTTGTTAATAACCATGTGAAAGACCAGTGAACAGGAATTCAATTCATAACCTGAAGGTAATATAAATGAATCAATATGACTTTAAAAATAGCATTGACATTTTTTATAGTGGGTATCAACACTTTTTTATCACAATATCCATATGATAAATTATTGTACAAGTTATAAGTGAAATTGAGGCTTATTTTGTACAAATTGTAATTTGTACAAACACTTTTTGTACAAATCATAATTTGTACAAAGTCAAAATACAAATTATAATTTGTACATAATGATAACTTGTACACAACATATATATTAAATACCCAGTATAGATTTAGATCATAATAATGAATTTTATTTCAGGTTATGGAGGCTCTAGAACACAGAGAAGAGGAGGGGTAAACTGATTTCAAACATTTATCAATTGACAGTTTTAAATTATGAATTTCAAAATTTCAAAACAGATATTTGTACATACAAATGTCTCTAATCATATGTAAAAGTCAAATAGTATATTTTGGTTATAGTAATTATTCGAAAGTAAACATTAGATACTCTTCAATAGCATAGTAGTTTGATACTATTTTTACATAAAATACATTAGATACTCTTAAATAGCGCAGATGTTTGACTGAATCAATAACATGCAAATTTGTCAGATGTAGGATGTACTTGTATCATTTGACTTGCATTGTTGTTCATCTAGTTCTTTGATGGCTGTGGTCTAGAACGTGACACGTAAATTAGTTGCCTTGTGCGTCTTATTCTGAAATGTATTACTAAATTGAGAATTGTCATAGGCTATTCTTAGACCACATTTCCCCTTAGATAGAAATAGTTATGATTTTTTTCAATTCTATACAAAACACTCACATATTTCACGTTTATTTTGTTCACTCTGATTTTATTTTAAGGCGTTCAATCAAAAAGCTTGACAGCGTTTGCTAACAGTTATCTAAGTTTCTAAAACAATATTCTCAATACTGTAAGCAGATTTACATTTGTCAATATTGTCTATTTTCAAAGAGAAAATATGTCATCAGAACAAAGATATTTTCACCAGATTTTTTTAAAATGTATATCGCTTGTTTTTCTATGTCATTGGTATTAAAACAGCAATATACTCGTTTGTTATGTTAATGAAACTCAGTAACTGGAGTTGATTCCAAGCGTTATCTCATTCGTCATGGAACCTTTAATAGGACATACATGTATATTATGATCAACAATGTAATGTCATCAGTTGTTGTACAGCTGAAACAGGCAGTACGTTATGCAACTGTTTTACAAGACTTTATACAATCTTAGTTTCTTTTTTTTAAATGCAGGGTGGATCAAGAAACTACGATCGAGTACAAGAAAATGAACGACAAAATGTAAGTTAAATACCACATTCACAGAAAATGTATATGTGATTTTGTGTGTGATTATTGATTTCATTCTTTAACCTTATTTGAATAATTTTGGTAGGAAAATAATGCTTTATTTCACAGTATTTTCTTTTTTTTACAGTGTATCACTTCTTACTGTGCAATTATCCATGAAGCGGTTCCAATATGTAATTTAAGGATTGTGTCTCTTTTTTAGATTTTTCAATATGCTATATTGTTTGGTGCATTATTAGCATTTCTATGTTTCGACCTTCCGACACAGAGATTGACCTCTTGGATAGTAGTATACGGTCAATTGTTTGTTTGTCTGATCTAAGCAAACCCTTAGTTAAAGTCCCTTCTCTACGCGTAGAAAAAAGAGAAACTACTGGTTGGAGTCAGAAAAAAATATATAAGTAGGACGACATTTTGTTTTGCGTACTTTGAATTTGTGGAAAATCATTTTTTAACAATCCGGCTCAGAAGGTCTTCTTTTCAGCAGCATGCATTTCCCTTTCACTTTAATATATTCTCGTCCATTTATTTGGTACTGATTTAACTTTGAACATATTCATTGTAATCTAGAACAAAAATAAAAAAAATAAAAAAACAAAAAACAAAATAAATAAAAAATAAAATATATGACTTATTTCTTAAATCAATGAATATATTTCAACATATAGAAAAACTAGTCAACGACAAGGCAATTAAAAAAAACTTTATTAATCATAAAAAAATAATTCGTCGAATAACTTGTATTGAGATATAAGATCTACGTCAATGAGACGGCACTCGAAAGACAAAAATGACCAAAAGACATTAAGTAGTCAACCTAAAGTCTTTAACAACACACATATGTATGTATAATATACCAAGTTCTTAATTATCACAACTCGTAAGATGTAAAACATATAATGAAAGGAGGCTTTCAAAGATCTGCCGTCAATACAAAAGTCCTATCAATTATTTATAGATTATAAAAGATAAAACTGATGTTGTACCAAGATGTTGTTTTATTTTTATTGCGCGTTATACTTTTTTTTTATGAATATCAGTTCAGTTCAGTTAAGTTTGATGCAAAAGTAAAGTGTTCTATTTATTTATCTTTAAATGCTGTTCATGTTTGTTTTGGGAATTTGACAATGTCGTGCCTGCCTGTATTGCTTATATTTTGCTGCTTGAATCTTTTGTTACATGAAGTCACAAGTATAAGATGAATGTAAGGTTGTGTATTTGGAGCGATAATGTTTACAGTAACTGAATCATTATGTGAAGCGTTATTGGCTTGCTTGTTCTCGCTTTATTAACCGTTATTATGGCGTTGACTATTGTTCCTGTAATGATATTGTTTATTAAAGTTTTCAAGTCCGATTGTAATTACTAAAAAAGAGACAAGGTCATCTAAATATTAAGTCCTAGTTTCACTTTGCTATTGGTTCAAATAACTGTAAGAAACCACATCATTTGTCAGTGGATGTAGCATGATATATTGTATTTGAAACATTCAAATATTATTATGAAATTTGTTTTTTTTAATTCTCGTAGAAAAATGCCTGCAAAATATGGGAGTTAATCAATTCCTATGATATTATAAGTTACACAGTGTGTAATTGTCCTAATAGGAGAATTTATCGGGTCAATAAAATTCATATCGGGTGAGACGAAGCCAAACCCGATATGAATTTTATTGACCCGATAAATTCCGTTTTAGGACAATTGAACACTGTGTAACGAATTTATCCTGATTTTGTTATTTTACATATTATTATATTTAAATTCAATATAATGACAACATCAACCAAATATATTTTAGATATTCAATCTAAAACTGTGAAAAATTAAAATATTAGGACTATGAAGCAACTCATTTTAAAAAAAGAAATTATTAGGTCAATGGTAGAAGGGAGATAATCCCAATTGACGTAATAAATAAGGGAGATAATTCCTATTGACGTAATAAAAAAATGTACTGACATTTTTTAGGACAATATCAGCCAATCAAATTGCGAGAAATTACTCTAAATCAGGATAATGATATTGATATTCTTTGGCTTCTTTTTTCTAGAATCAACGCGTCCTATATCTGTCTCTGAAATCGACGCAACATTTTATATTCTTTTGTTTCCTCTGTGTGCCTAATTACATTAAGTTTGAATTGACTAATTAACTGATTTCTGTTCACTTATGGAATTGTTTTAAAAACTTACCTTTCATTTTTGTAATTTCTATATGCCTCCACTGGGAATCGAACCCGTCCATGAATTCTGTAACGTTTTACTGACATCAACATGTCGACGAAACCTCTGGGCTACCAATCGGTATATGATATACATCAGTACAATAGACACACAGGGGTTGTACCTTTATGTATACATAATAGGCAAACGTATAGTATGAATTGGTAGCCACGAGGTTTCATGGTTAAGATAACTGATTTAAGGTACGGATTTATCTGTTAAGGTTCGAATCCCTGAATTCTCTTTGCTGTCCCTTTACTCTAGTTTTCCAGATTTTTTTTGTTTTGTGTGCTTTTGTGGATATTTTGTGTAATAAAAGAGAGTTTGGTGGTTTATTAACGAATTCTTGTTGGCTATTCCACATGTTTGAAACAAAAATGACTACATTCTATTTGTCCATTTTTGTTTTATGAATTAATATAATATGATTTCATCTGTTTTACTACATAATTTTATAACTGTTGATTCGCAAATTTCTATGCTAGACAATCGTGATGTTCCTAGAATTAGGCTTTTGTTAGAAATTTCAGACAAATACTTAGGATATGCACTATATGTATGTTCTTTGTCGGGATGTTTTCTCTTTGACACATTCTCCATTTCCATTTTGAATTTAATAAAAATAAGTTCGAAATCAATATACCTTTTTTTGTAATAAAAGATAAAATTCAGATGCCTTAAAGTATGAAGATCTTTAAACGTTGACGTGTTGTGTTGTAAATTAATCTATCATATATTAAGTACAAAATACAGCAATTTTGTATATTTAATAAAGGTTCTTTTATCCTGTCTGTATAACCTACCCTGTATCGTACACCGCGTATCGCATAGCTAAACCCGTATCGCATACCCCGTATCGCATAACAAAATCCGCGTATCGCATACCTGGCGTGACGTCATAATTAGAATGACGTCAACGTTTGACCAGTGACGTCCAGTTGCTGCATTTTCAGGCTTCGGGAAACAAATGATTTCTATTTAAAAAAAAAAGTCCTATCACTTCAACTCAAATCGATTTTTTTCCGAATAATTATTACCCAGTAACTTGAAGAGCAATTTTTATATAAAATATCTGAAGTTTTATTGTTTATTTGGTCATAATTTTCGTGAAGTTTGTTTCTGCACAAATGCATTTTTTTACGATTTTAATTTGGTTTAAAAAAATATATGATAAACAGAATATTGCATGGCAAAATCAGTATCACACGCCGTATCCCCCTCGACCAATATCATCACTCGGGCCGAAAGGCCCTCTGGCTGATATTGGTATATCGGGATGATACGGCATATGATACGGATTTTGCCATGTTTTATTCTCTATATATTTGTATTTTTTAACCATTTGGTTGTGATATTTATTTATTATAATGGTTCGTTTGACACGATTACATGGTTATTTAAACTCATTTACAATACCTACTATTTAAGAATAAATAGGCCTTAATATCTAAAAGACATTAACACAACAGTTTAAGTTATAGATACAATGGATAAGCGTTGATTCATGAAAAACAAACCATTCGCCTTCCTGGCTCATGGTTTCTTTTTCAAGAATCAACGCTTATTCATTGCATCTTTATCACTTATTGTAACTAACGTTAGCATGTACTTTGGTAACAAAACTCACACATTTCTTTATTTTATCTAAATATAACCCTTTTTGAAAATGTTCATAGATATCTTTGTATGACTTTTCATTTGATAACCTCATCTTGATAAACATTGTTAAAATAGTGTCGGTAATCCATATGAGGATTTGTTTTTACCTCTATAGTTTAACAACGGACATGATTCAAAAATGTAACTGAAATATTTCATATTTATTTATCTAGGAATTCCAGCCAAAACCAAGTCGAGTTGATGATCAAAGAAATCCTAGGAAAAGTGTGAGTCAACAAAGTCTTCATAATTCAGTGGGCTTGAATTATTAACCGTATATTTCTCTTTTTCTTAGATATCTTGAATTACTTGGAACCAATTAGATTTTCAATTTATCCATAGAAAATCAAATACAGAATGAACGAGCTACTGATAACGTCTTCAACAGTTATATAGTTATACCTCAATCACGGTGTTGAACATGTAAAACTGAAACTGGTTTCTACGAATATAAATGGACAAGTCAAAATACTTATGCAAACAAAGAAATGAATTTGAGTTCCTCTGTTTTTATTACATTATATAGCATTAATTCAGTCAACTATGTTCTACCGGAGACTCTGAAAGGGTAAATTTAACATTTAACAAAAACTACTAATATTTGTATCTACATGCGACCGGTAAAAGCTTCTGTAGTGTATCATTCATGTGATTAACATACTTTTTACACCGAATGACGACAAGGGTTTACCACATTACAATATATACGGCAATAACATCTAGAGTTAATCAAAATTTCAACTTGAATGTTGTTTAGTTTGTTTGAAACATACCTGTTTTTAAAATAGATTTATGACATTTATTTCTAATTATTAAGATGCAAATCACATTCATATTGTTGACCAAAATAAGTAGCAAACTTTCTACTCTGAGTTTTTATGCCCCACCTACGAGAGTAGAGGGACGTTATGTTTTCTGGTCTGTGCGTCCGTTCGTCTATCCTTCCGTCCGTCTGTACTTCCCTCCGTTAGTCCCGCTTTAGGTTAAAGTTTTTGGTCAAGGTAGTTTTTGATGAAGTTGCAGTCCAATCAACTTGAAACTCAGTTCACATATAGCCTATGATATGATCTTTCTAATTTTAGTGATTTGACCTCAATTTCACAGTCAACTGGACATAAAAAAATGATAGTGCAGATTTCAGGTTAACAGTTTTGGTCAAGGTAGTTTTTGATGAATTTGAAGTCCAATCAACTTGAAACGTGGCATACTTGTTCCTTGTGATATGATCTTTCTAATTTAAATACCAAATTAGAGTTTTTACCCCAGTTTCACGGTCCACTCATCACAGAAAATGACAGTGCGAGTGTGGCATTCGTGTACTATGGACACATTCTTGTTTATTTTGTTATTCGGAGTTATTTCATTTGCTTTACAATTGTTTATATAAGCTTTTATGTTGTATTATTATAGACTGGGAGTAAAAATTGGGGAAGAAATTACAGAAAGATCAGATATGGAAATAATGTGAGTTATTATATATTTTTTAAATGCATTAAGGTTTAAGTCCGCACAAGTAAAGCCTTCCTGTATTGTTTGCTGAAATTATCATAACAAGCAGTCATTGATATTAGAATGACAAACAATTAAGTAAGGTTAAGTATTTGAAGCGATCTTCTTTACGCTAACTGCAATCATTATGTGATGCATTATTGTATTGTTTGGACTCGCGTCATGTTAATCTATCTTTTTATTATAGCGTTAACTAGCAGTATAGATATTATCGAAAAATGTATTATTTACCCTTTTTAGTCCTTAGATGGAGATACAAAAAATAGAGACAAGATATTCTAAAGAAATTCTTGTTTAACTCTGATGTATGTTCAAATGAATGTTTTAAGTCAGAAACCTCTTCAATTGTCAGTGGATCTGGTACGACATATTGGAATGAATATTGTTTTTTTTACTAGTATTTTACATTTTGATGCTGATAGGCGATATTTTTAAATGAAAAATTCCAGAATAATATGGAAGTGAATATTGGGAAATTCAAACAATAATGATGTCATTTTACCACAATTTATATTCATAAATATGTGTAGCAACGAATATTGTTTTTGTTACTAGTATTTTACATTCTGATGCTGATAGGCGATATTTTTAAATGAAAAATTCCAGATTAATATAGAAATGAATATTGGGAAATTCAAACAATAACGATGTCATTTTACCACACTTTATATTCATAAATCTGTGTAGCAACACAACATATCTTTGAAAATGATAACAAATGTAAGTATGAAAGTATCGGTTATCTTTAAGGCAATTTTACTATAGATATTACATCGGGCATAATACAAAAATTTTGCTGAAATATTTTTAATTATATTTTTATGTAGCGATTCCCGTCAAAACCAAGACGAACGGATGGTGATAGTGGAACAAAAATAAAGGTGAATCAACAAAGTCTTCAAAATTCAGTGGGCATGAACTATATAATTACCTTTAAATTGTCCTTACATAGTACTAAGAAATAATGCATTACTGAGAAAGTCTTCGATATTTATATCAATCTCAAACACACCGTTCAGTATGTACAATAGAAATACTAAACTGTAATCAGTAAATACGATGATAAATGAACAAGCTAAACTACTTTTGCGAACAAAGATGTGTATTTTATAATGATGAAGCAAAACACATGAAATCAATTCGTTTCATGTTTAAAAAACTGTCAAATACATATACGCTGACGTTTTGAAAGGTTTTATTTTATTTCAAAGCCAATATCACGAGCTCAAATATGAATTTTGATTTGCGACGTCTTTCATAATTCAACTAACGTTGAAACTTTTGCCAAACCGATAGTAGAGCAACGAATTAAGTTTCCAAACCGAAAAAAATATCAATCACCGGCCGTTGAAGTATTTTAATACATTTGATTCGCATCGCTATACGATTGTTTTTTTTTCTTTTGCTGTACAATTGTTGTTTCATAGACTTTTGTGATATACTGTAGATACAAAATCAAAGGAATAGAGACAAAAACAACCCAAATAAAATAGTGAGTAGTCATGTATTATTTAAAATGATATAAGTAAAGTTATTATTCCTAGGGACTTGTCGACAACAATAATACAACTGTTGTATATTAAAATTCTCAATTATTTCCCGATACAACATTATCGCAATTCTGAAATATAAATCAACTCACATTAATTTATAATATATTTTTTTTTTTTTTTAAATGCATTTTTACAGTTTAATTTTGCTTTTTATTCAATTCTTGTGATCTGTTTCATATTCTGGACGACAGTCTTTTCTCCTCTTGGGTAAATACGGATAACAATATCAAGCGGTGTTGAAGACTCATTGATTGCCTTTAGTTGTTTTTTGTGTTTGTTCGGGTTGTTGTCTCTTTAGCACATTCCATTTTCAATTTTACATAATTCTTACATGGGAATTCTTGTGGGAAATAAACTAGCAACGCTGTGGATAAAAGAGAAAAGCACCATCATACAAACAATAGTGAACATAGCACAACTTGGACCAACAAAGGGTGATTCAGTAGAACCCAAACAAAAACTTGGGGTGATCTCAGGTGCTATGGAAGGAGAACTTACTCCACATGTTGCAATTATTGTGTTGTTCATGATGGTATAAACCCAGATATAAGTTCAATTTGGTAGTTCACAATAATAATTAAAAGAGGAATTCTAATAATAAATGTTAAAGCCTGTAATTCAGAGGTTGTCGATTATTTATGTGTTACATATTTGTTTGTCGTTCATTTTTTATATAAGTACGGCCGTTAGTTTTCTCGTTTGAATTGCTTTACATTGTCATATGGGGGCCTTTATAGCTGACTATGCGGTATGGGCTTTGCTCATTGTTAAAGGCCGTACGGTCACATGTAATTGTTAATGTCTGTGTCATTTTGGTCTTTTGTGGACAGTTGTCTCATCGGCAATCATACCACATCTTCTTTTTTTTTTTTTTTTTTTTTTTTTTTATATAAAATGATCTTTCAAACAATAAAAACAATTACATTTTATAACGACTATTTTTTTTTATAGATTATAAATAAAACCCTGAGGTTTCAATTCCCATAATCAAGGCTGTTCTTAGTTGGATTTGTCTAATATTAAAATTTTTTACTGGCCATCTAGCTCTTCAACTGGTTTGTGTCTTAAACATCGTTGACTTTTAGAAATATGCTTTAGCGGACCTGATGAAAGTCATAGAGTTACGATAATTTGTCTAAGTGATTAAAGAGGAAATTATTTTGTGAGTATATCATGTACAGCGTATTATATAAAAATCGAAGATGTGGTATGATTGCCAATGAGACAACTATCCACAAAAGACCAAACTGACACAAACATTAACAATTATAGGTCACCGTATAGCCTTCAACAAGAGCAAATCCCATACCGCATATAGTCAGCTATAAAAGGCCCCGATAAGACAATGTAAAACAATTCAAGCGAGAAAACTAACGGCCTTATTTATGTAAAAGGTAAAAAAATTAACGAAAAACAAAAAATTAACACATAAACAAACGACAACCACTGAATTACAGGCTCCTGACTTGGGACAGGCACATACATAAATAATGTGGCGGGGTTAAACATGTTAGCGGGATCCCAACCCTCCCCCTAACATGGGACAGTGGTATAACAGTACAACATAAGAACGAACTATAAAAATCAGTTGAAAAAGGCTTAACTCATCAGATAGACAAAACATAAAAGTGGATGTTATTAACTAATATACTGAATAGATATCATAAGGATCAAGGAGAAATAGAGAAAAACAATATAACAATAAAGCAATTTCAATCGTAAAGGCTTCTTTCGATAGTTTTTGCATAACACATATAGCATATACCTAGTAGTCTAGGTTCTTTTGGTGACTAAGAAAGGGTTAACCTTACATTTGACCAGAACTACAAGTATTCAAAACTAAATTATATGACGATCGTTACATTCTTATGTAGTGATATCATTAGCAGAATAAGCATACATTTTTCTCCAAAAGACATAAAAAAAAGATTACCACAATACAAAATTCATGCCAATACTATGTATGTGTCTTACTTAACTGATCAAGATTTCAAATTGTATGATGTTTACGTTAGAATGACTTAATATGTCCTTTTATTCAATCTAACTGTCCAATGTATGTTTCCCAAATAAAACTTTAAAAAAAAACACGTTTATCGGTTTGACTTTTTGGCGTAAAAGAGTAAATCCCAATTACTAAAATGTTAAATAAATAGCTAGTAAGATTAATTTTTGTGTGTTAAGTTGTTGTTTCATAGAATTGTGTGTTGTTTTGTTAACAAAAAATCAAAAGAATGGAGATAGAACAGTGAGTTATAAGTTGTTATTAAGATGAACTAAGTATTTCCCCATGCTGCTGTATATTAGTTAATTTGTGTAGATCATTGAAAATCTATGTTTTAAATATGACTTTGTACGAATACTGTACTATATAATTAAAGGTTTAGAGTTTATGTGCACTACACCATTATAACGTACAATAATACAATAGTAAATGTATTTATATCAAGGATGAACTTTGGTGAAACTAGATAAACCAAGAGATTAAAATTGATACTATTAGTCCGAAGAGCATAAGTATAAGTTAGGGCAGAAAATAAGCTAAACATATTGAAAGGTTATTTAGCTCCTTTTCTGGCTATTTGAGGTTTTAAAGAATGGCGAGAAAAGGATAACTCGGACTTTACTTTATATTTGCATTTGTATAATTTGGGTCCAAAAAGAAAAAGAAGAATCTTCTAAAACTTTTGTAAATTTCTTTTTTATGAGCTATTGAAGCATGGGGAACTAAATTTTTTACCCTGTATTGAAGGCAAAAAATGAAGGAGTCTGAACATTTGACACAAACACCTAAAAAGTAAAATCACAAAAATACTGAACTCAGAGGAAAATCAATACGGAAAGTCCATAATCACATGGCAAAATCAAAAAACAAAACGCATCAAAAACGAATAGACAAGAACTGTCATATTCCTGACTTGGTACAGGCATTTTCAAATGTAGAAAATGGTGGATTAAACCTCACCTACGTACATCTTGAAGTTGTAAAACCCTCTGAAAAGTTTGAACCTAAACACGTTAGGTTGTTCATGAGTTATGTTATTTACATATATTTACTTGCTGAAGATTCGGTCCTGATCATACCTTTTGCTTCAATAAATCCTGTTCTGTTCAGCAGCTTCATTATTAACTATTCAGTATATTGTTATTTTATACAGATAAGTTAAAAATACAGAATAGGTCTCAATTTTCTACAGACGGCGGTGAATGCATTGTCTTTTTACTACTGAATTTGAGAAGTACACATAGATCTGTCATTAGTGTCTTTTGTTGTTGGGATAAACAAGTAAACAACCAAGTCATGTCTGTGCAGTATGTCTAGTTGTATCCATCTGATGAGTTTAGCCGATTTCAAATAATTTTTATTGTTCGGTCTTATGTTGTACTGTTACTGCTGTCCCAGATAAGATTAGAGGGAGGGTTGGGACCCAGCTGACATGTTTAACCCCGACACTTTCTGTATGTATGTGCCTGTCCCAAATTCAGAAGTTGTCGTTAGTTTTTGTGTTACATATTTGTTTTTTCGTTATTTTTTTGTTCATGAATTACGCCGTAATTTTTCTCGTTTGAATTGTTTTACATTGCCATTTCTTGACCTTTTATAACTGACTATGCGGTATAGGCTTTGCTCATTATTGAAGGTTGTACGGTGATCTATAGTTATTAATTTCTGAGTTATTTGGTCTCTCGTTGAGAGTTGTTTATTTGGCAATCATACCACATTGTCTTTGTTTTATATATATGAAACACCGAACATGAACTTTTAACTTGTTCATGCTTTTCAGGGATGTTTAGATCAAAATGTCAGATTTAGTTTGAAAAACGTTTACTTAAACCATAAGCTTATTAGACAAAACTGTTATACTCCCTTAAAATGGCTTTACCCCGGTTGTAATGTTTTGTAAAACATAAACAAATAGGTGATACTTTCTTTTTAAAGCATCTAGTACATTGTATGTGTATTTATTTATAGAACGTTTTGCCCTACGCATTTTTATCAACTGCCTTGTATCTAATAATAAATATTGGCATTATTTATTCTTAGAAAAGGTTGGGAGGATACGGAGGAGGAAACAATATAAGAAAAGAAAAAAGGTAAATAAATTATATCAAAATTAGTGAGAATTGGATCTAATAAACTAGTTAAACCCGCTTTATGTCCATGTACCTACACAGAAACAGTAATTGACTGTTCCTAAATCATTAAAGTATTGTATGTTACAGATTTTTTGCAGATCTTTGAAAATCTATGTTGTCTCAGGAATAGATCACTTGAGCTTTATTTTGCAAAATATAAAGGAATATTTGGTTCTCAATGTTCTTCAATTTCGTTCTGTATTTTGGTCTTTATAACTTTCTTTATTCGAACGTCACTGACGAGTCTTTCTTCATAGAAGTAACGCACGTCTGGAGCAAATGCAAAATTTTAGTTCTAGTATCTATGATTTCATCCGTATTGACACTAACTCAATAAAGTGACACCTTGAAAGCCTAACACTACAAAATAATTGGCAAATTTTGAATACGACATGAAAAATACCACACCATAAGGAAAGAGAAACAATGAAAGAATATACATGAACATGTAATCAAATTATCAAGGTGACATTGATTTCATTGAACAGTAAAGAAAGATATATCAACTGTTACAGTTTTATTTACCCACAATTGTTTTATTTTTAGAAATCTGTTTAGAAAGTTTATACTGTACCTGTATAGTTTGAATCAGTATCAATAAACTTCGATTTTCAAAACTAGGTTATAGATTGTGTAATTGAGGACAGCTATCAACAACGGTAAACATAATATTGAAAACTCTTCTTTGGTTTTTACAATATTTTAAGTTCATGGTATACATAGTTGTTCGTCATGAACAATTGTATCATTAGGTGTGATATTATATTAGTAGGGTCACCAGGTATTTTTTCTTAAGGGTTGTCTGTTTGTTTCATTACCGGCAGCCTCGTTTGAGATCTAAGATGCATACCAAAATACCTTTATTAATAAACGTAAAGGAAGTATCACATGTAGGTCAGATTCTCAAATTAAGTAATACAGTTCTGTAGTTGAAGAGGTATTGCGGTCAATAGGCAATTTGACGGTAGCAAATGCAATAATTGATAGGATTTCATGTTCAACTGTGTTGTGAATGAAGATATTAAACGTCATAGGGACCAGAAAATCACCCGGTTTGGTACCTCGATCTTATGTAAGGAAATTGAATTTTATTTTATATCAGCAAACAAAGAATGCATATCGTTATGTTATGTATAAAATAAATTATTGTAACAGTCGATAGAAAATATATAAAAAAATAAGTTACCATTTCAATTCAATTTCGTCTGGTTTTTCATTAAAACAAATGCTTTTTAATGGTTTTTCTGAAATGCATTTTCACGGTCTAACTTTTTGTTACAGAGAAAAAATTAGGAAAATAAACAAAGGAGGCAGAAGGAATAAAGGTAAACAAAGTAATACATTCATCTATTCATGACTATATCATGTTTGAAGCTATGTATACTGTATATATTAATAGTTATTAAAGGTGACAATTCGAAAATATTTCTTTTAATACAGAAGAAAAAAAAGTGGTTGGGGAGCCATCATTTAACTTAAGGTGGTATTATGTTTTGTTTTTCTTAGTCAGATTGAAATTTGTCTTTGACGCGTAAATCAGAAAAAAAAATCAAAATTTTACACTAAAAGGTATGAGGTAAATATCATTCCGAATAATTTTTATTGTCAACTGGTTGACCAGATTTTATTTTCAGTAAATAGGGGATCAAAATATTATTTCGAAAACAAAAACATCACCCCCACCCCTTGAAGTTAAATGGTTGTTCCCTTAAAAACAGAAAAACAATTCATTATGAAAGGCTTTTATTTAAATTTAGACGTTAATGTGAACATTTTTATATTCACTGTTTTTGCAAATACAGAAAATTTCTTATTTTACTTTTTGTTAAACTTGTTAAAAAAAAGGAATTACTAGTAAAGATTTTGTATTTTATTTCCATAAAGGAAATAAACGACGGAAGAAAGTTTCCATGTCTTAGTTTTCATCATAATCATTTTATTGCAAAAAATGAAGAAACACTTACAATAAACTGTACAGCTTCCTTTCATCGATTGGATTGACTATACATTGTGCAATGTTATTGTGGACTTCTTCCTCTTTATTCACAACAAACAAACGTCATAAATATAAACGAGTTTCCTAAAGAATTAAAAAAAAATCTAGCATTATTTTTAATATTAAAAAAGAGGGACGAAAGATACCAAAGGGGCAGTCAAACTGATAAATCTAAAACAAACTGACAACGCCATGGCTAAAAATGAAAAAGACAAAAAGACAAACAATATTACACATGACACAACATAGAAAACTAAAGAATAAACAATACAAACCTCACCACAAGCTAGGGGTGATCTCAGGTGCTCCGGAAGGGTTATGTTGCCTGTATTAAAGATGTACTATCACCATATAAATCAAAGTTTGCTGATAGTATTGAATCCATCCATCCCAACGTTATATCATTTGTCTTTCAGGTGGACGCAAACTTATTTGTAGTGGCGATAAAGCTTTTATAAGGTGTAGAGGCAGAAGAAGAATTAAAATCGTAACTGCATTTTATGGTCGAGCTGATGAAAAAACCTGTGCAGATAAAATCAGCCAAGCAACAGGTTGTTCAGCAAAAAATGCCTTGTCTATTGTCCAGAAAGAATGCGATGGAGTAAAAAGATGTAAACTTCAAGCAAAAGAAAATATTTTTGGTGATCCCTGTCCAAAGACCTCCAAATACCTAGAAGTTGAATATCAATGTGGTAATTATTTATTTTGTTCTCAAATGATCAGTCTAAATTTATTGCCATTTGATAAGGGACTTTCGGTTTTTAATTTTCATCGGAGTTTTTTGTTGTTGTGTTTTTGACCTTTTTCAAGCTATTTGGAATATGACATTTTATCTTAAAAAAGTTACTGTTCATAAAATCTGTTGACTTTGATGAAAGTGGTAATCAAGGAAAGATCGTAATGAAAAACACCATCGAAATAAAATAAAAGTAAGCTGACAAAACAGTATTTGTCATATTTGGATAGAATAAAAGAGAGATGTGTTAACCATTAAAAGTATATTTATAAAAAATAATGTAGATCAAATATAAGCATGACCATGCCAGCACAAGTGACTGCTTTTAAGAATTTGAAAAAAAACCTCATTCACTTGTTTAAAAATCCAAAAAATGATTGATTGTAAAACAACTTGTTAAAATAACAATTATTAAAATGTAGTTCCATTGACCCTTAGCAAACATATCTATTGCAATAACCGTCATCCACCGTAGAATTTTGAAACATCTGTGTTTATGTTTTCCGTAGATTATTGCATTTTTTCATTCAATTTGTTAACGTATTTCTTTCAGTTGGACGGAATAGAAAAAACAACAAAAGAAATTTAAGAAAACTAAGGAGACAAAGGAAAGCAAAGAGACAGCAAAGTGGGTCAGGTAAGAGATATTTGATTTAAGGAAACATGTAACAAATCTAATACTGCCATTTTTAGTAGTTGTTGGGATGAAAAATTTGCATAACTTAGATTCTATGTTTTATTTCTTAGAATTGCTTATATGCATGCTTTTTTGGTTCCTGTGTACTTCCCAAATTTTTTTTTTATTGTCATACAGTGGGAGGTTTGGCAAGCCATTAAACTAGGTCAACCGACTTTTTTTCTGAAAATTTCTTGTAACAAATCAAGAATATGATATATTTTTTATATTAAAACCAATCTTCGAAAGAACCAGGGTATCAAATATCAACTGTTTCCTAATAAACTTTTTGCCGATCAACCAATATTGGTAAGAACGAAAATAAATGAACCCATGGTATATGATAATATTTATGAAAACATTCTTTTTAACATGAATGGTTCATATGAAAATATGATATTTTTCAAGAGTCAATAAAATTATTTTGTTTATCATATCTTCGAGTAAAACTATTGTTGTTCATACATCTATTTTAGGTTGTCGTTGTACTGCATCTGGAGATGTTCATTATTACCAGTTTAGTGGAACCAAGGTTGATATCCAAGGAATATGTAAATACACTTTGTCGAAGTCTTCAGCAGCTTTTCCGTATCCTAAATGTTCTTGGAATATTGAAGTAAAAAATGAACGTAGAGGATCAAAAACGACTGTTTCTTACACAAAATTGGCAGATATTACTATATGTGGTACAAAGATTGCAGCAATGCAAGGTGGTGCAGTCAGGGTTAGTTTTTGTTTACTAAAGGAAACAAACCCTATGTAGTCCATGATCCCTCAAAATATGAAAAACGAAAAAAAATTATACAGTAGGAAAAACGCTTATGGATTAAGATTAACTTCCTTATCGGGCCATTTCTCAACTTACGAAAGCGCAGTCCTATGCACAAATAAACAGGTTTTACAAGATCCTGGAATCTTTACAAAAAGATTGATTATATTTTTGGGTGTTGCACCTGGTTTTGTTTTATTGATTTCGAGAAGTCTTTCTTTATTTTGCAACATTTCATACAGTGCGAAACCCAGATTCCTCACATCTTACAGTTTTAAAATTAACATGTTTTAACACCTTTATTAAAGAGATGAATATATATTTACCCCATTGTGAACCTTCAATAATTTATAAAATTAAATTTCAGTAAACAACATCATCTGATAATTTAATTTTGGATGTAACGCGTCTTGTGATTGGCTGACGTTATTTTGTTATCAACCCATAGACATAATTTAGTCATGTGACCGTGACGTCATCAACGTTTTTTCATGGTTTTCTACGATTTAAAAAGGAATTTAGAATTAAATTATAAGAAATGACTGTAATATTTTTTCTGTCTATTCCAAATAACATAAAAAAATTTGGTGCACACTGTTAAATAACCCGCTACGCGCGCATGTTGTTGTTTTGATTTTACCATTTATACGCTTATATTATTAAAGGTTGATGACTTCGAAGTATCAGCTTTATCACATGACGTCGAAAACTGTGGAATAACAGTAAAAAAGGAAACTGGTGAGCTAGAGATATACTCGAGTGAATGTGACATAACAGTTTTATGGGATGGAAGGTCAAAATTGGTTGTCGATATTCCTAAGAACTATTCTCAGTATGCAGAGGGAATATGTGGTGATTGTACTGATAGAAACCAGTTTATTCTCAGTGACGAAACTGATATCTCTACTTTACCTCAAGGAGAGAGGAATGTTAAGTGGGGGAAGGAATGGGAAGTGATTGATGATACCGAAGATGAACTTATAGGGTAGGTATATCTTTTATGAGCAATAAAGTCATTTTAAGTGAGAGGGTTAGCGCTATAGAACCAGGTTTAATCCACCATTTTCTACATTTGAAAATGCCTGTACCAAGTCAGGAATATGACTGTTCTTGTCCATTCGTTTTTGATGCGTTTTGTTATTTATTGCCATGTGATTATGGATTTTCCGAATTGATTTTCCTCTAAGTTCAGTATTTCTGTGATTTTACTTTTTTTAACAGATTTTTCAAATTTATTTCTCTACTGACAAGTATCCAATAACAATGATTTGTTCATGAGAGTATCTGCAAATTTATTGAAAGCATTCCGTTGTCAATTAATACATGGTTACCTCCAATAATCATAAGAGTATTCCTAGTAACCTGAAAACAGCTTTTCCTTATTTTTCTTAAAAACAAGTTGATGTTATAGAATACATTTGGCAAAAGTAATGTGTGTCCATCCTAACTTCTGCAAGAAAATGTAATTCTTTTATAAAATCTATACTAACAATTTTATCGACACCTCAAACAAAAATATAAATCAATATCTCTGGCGGAAATGATATACAGAAATTTCGAGTTGCTCTGTAAAATGTATATGTCACTCGTGAATAAATGGTAAGAAATACTCAATATGGGGCCATCTTCGAAAGACTCCTCTTGTTGATCGGCTTATCTTTTGTAGTGGTATGCTGACATTTTTATTACAATATTTTCCGAAATTATAGGTTCATAAAATTATGTCGCCGTTATAATGATTGAAATTGTTTCGCGGTTAACTTAAAGATATATCTGATAGTCTAAATTGATTAGTAATGCTGTGTTTTGTATATTTATATATGTGATTGGAACCAAAAACTAAATTAACATGGGTCTTTCTTGGATGTCTTTAGACTTTTAACTAACGTCTAAAACAAACTATCAGAGCAAAGTGAAAGGTTTGCTCTAAAGCAGATTAACAAAGTCATAAGTCATCATGATATGCCAGATTTCTGCAAAATTACACGATCAACGGCGTTGACAGCAGTTTTCGCGATATAAACCTTAAAACTTTTGGCCGTATCAATTTGAGCTATTGAATGAGGAAAATTACCTCCAATAAAGGCAACAGTAGTATTCCTCTGTCCAACAGTCATAGATCGATTAATTAAAAAAAACTTTCAGAGGAAAACAACAGAACAACAGAAACACTGAACTGCTACAAAACAAACGCAAACTTACATAAAAACGAAATGTATTTACAACTGCGTTTCTGACTTGGTCCCGGATATTTTAAGAAGGATGGGTTGAAAAGCTAGCCAAGACTACGACTTATACAGCAGTACAAAAAAATACATAAAGTAGTCAATTTTTTTCATCCGTAGAGACTGACATGACATATCGGCTTATACACACAGATTAGTGTGTATGATAAATTCATTGTATAAACACACTTTTTGTGGTAAAATTTTATCATAACGGTAGTAAAAAGTAAATTTACACTCGAACATCTTAAATTGTTCTTCAAAGTAGTAATGTCCAGCTTTATGAAAAACAATGGTATTTTGATAGGTGCCCTGCGTCTGCACCAACACCAGAATGTACTGCAGAACAGATGAAATTGTTAGCAACAGATGAATACTGTGGAATATTGAATCCAGAAAGAACTGGTGGAGGAGAGTCACCATTTGCTGATTGTATTAAAAAGGATGTCGAACTGGCAAAGAAACTGTATTTGGCATGTGTATTAGATGTTTGTATGTTCCTAAATGTCCCATATAAACAAGAAGCATTATGTATGGCCGTAGATGCAATGGCACAGAATTGTAGGAAGAACAACTATGATTATAAAGAATGGCGAAAATCACACTCTTGTGGTAATTATTAATGTATAACTGTGATTAAGACATGCATGCTAGTTTTGTCTGTAGTGTAATGTTCTGGATACATTTCGATAAGTATCATTACTGTTAAATCAGGCAATGTACATATATGCAATTATTAACGACTTGCATACCAAGCAATATAATATCATTTTACAAACAAAATATAATTACGCCTGGAAGCTAACGGCGTTTTATGAGAACAGTTTAGTACTGTTCTTGTCTTTTGTCCTGATTTTTTGTCGGTAGTACAATAGGTGTAAACCTTGAAAATGCCTTGATTTCTGTTAACGTTTTATCCTTAACGTAGTTACAGATATTTAATAGTTTGTATCAGTAGCATCTTGTTGCACATAACTAAATATTGTTTTATAAGTTTACAATTCATTTACCTGTCACATGCACATACATTTTAATGTTGTAGAAATTGAATGTAAAGAAAACTCACGTTATGAGTTCAGCTCAAAATGTCCAGCAACATGTGAAAACAAAAGCCCTACTGACGAGGATTGTGATTTACCAGCTCTCGAAGGCTGTGTGTGTAACAAAGGTTATTTTCTAGATGACAAGGAATGTGTCGAGGAAAGTAAATGTGGATGTATTGCTGATGACGAGGAATACTATAAGGTAGTTATTATTAATTCATTGACAACATTCAATGCATACTCTTGTTTTTATTTGAACGATTGTCAATTATACCATAGATTGATTTGCTTAATATTTTGCAAAATTTTAGAAATCCGATTAATATATATTGTTATATGAAATGAAAAAAAAATACTCTTGGCATCTCGAATGAAGTCAATAAAAAAAATCCCTTAAAATTGTTGTTCTCTCTTTCTTACTTCCTCAAGTATTGTAAAATAGGGACGAAAGATACCAAAGGGACAGTCAAACTCATCAATCTAAAACAAACTGCCGACGCCATGGCTAAAAATGAAAAAGACAAACAGACAAACAATAGTACATATGACACAATATAGAAAACCAAAGAATTAAAAAGACGAACCCCACCAAATAATTTCATTAATATTTTCATTGGCCATTCATTCAAGCCAGCCTGCTTTTTGAACATGTTGTCTTCATAAAACATTCAATTTAAAATGTTTATGTCCAAACTGTAACAATATACAAATACAGAAAAAAGAAGTCATTTTTATTTCGTGTGTAGTTTGGGATTTTCCTTTTGGTTTTGCGGGAAACTATCTTACTCTGATGTTGAAACAAACACGTTGTGATCATATAATAGAATTACTTTTCTTTACTTTAACTACTATTCAAACTTAGTTACAAAATAATATGTGATCAATAATAGCGACTTTGGTCTATCGTTTTCTTCTTCATCATAATAGTTGACCAGTTGTGTTTTTCGTGCAGTTTCATATTACACTGTAAGGAATATGCTATGTCTTCAATCTTATACAGTCAATAAAAACAAAGCGCACATAACCATTCAGCCAGTCTACCAGATTATACTTTTAAATGTTAAGGTGTACTTAGTACAAAGATTTGGTCCAGTTTTCCTCTCGCTTATTGTTAACTAATTTTGTGATTTGTGTATTATTTTAGAAATATTATTATTTGTACGATGTTAGTAAACCATTTTGGATTAAAAGTCAGTTGATTCTACTATAAAATAACTTTTCTTTTACAATATTTGTTTTCTTTTTTTGTACTGTAGATTGGTGCTATCAGACGTGAAAAAGACTGCACACTTGAAGAAAAGTGTATGCCAGGTGGTGAGATGGAAGAAGTTTGGAAAAATGAAGGGTGTCATGAAAATGGATGGTGTGTTGTCAAAAAGGGCAATTATGAGTGTGAATGCAAAGCTAATTATCGTGGAGATGGTCGGAACAAGTGTGATGGTAAAAATAATTTGGGATAATGCTTATATGTTGTTTTTTTCGCATTTCATATTTTTCATTTCTATAGAATAGTTAACATGCTTGGAGCAAGCGTTCCTAGTCTTCCTACCTTGGTATTAGTTAAGAAAACGTAAGGTTCAAAACACTCTACTTGTATTTTTTGTCCATCTGATGAGTTAGGCCTTTTTCAACTGATTTTTATAGTTCGTTCATATGTTGTACTGTTATACCACTGTCCCAGGTTAGAGGGGTTGGGATCCCACTAACATGTTTAACCCCGCCCTTTATTTATGTATGTGCCTGTCCCAAGTCAGGAGCCTGTAATTCAGTGGTTGTCGTCTGTTTATGTGTTACATATTTGTTTTTCGTTCATAAAGGCCGTTAGTTTTCTCGTTTAAATTGTTTGACATTGTCGTATCGGGGCCTTTCATAGCTGACTATGCGGTATGGGCTTTGCTCATTGTTGAACGCCGTACAGTGACCTATAGTTGTTAATGTTTGTGTCATTTTTGTCTATTTTGAATAGTTATCTCATTTGCAATCATACCACATCTTCTTTTTTATATTGTTCCCTATAAAAACAACAATTTAAAAGAGCATCAACATTAATTGCAGGTCTGTAATTGTCAATGAAATGATATAAAAATAAATGTTGAGATTTCTCTTCACAGAATGCACAAATAAAGGAAAAAATACATTCATTTCATATAGGTATCTTTATGAGAAATAACATGTTTGTCAAATTTGTTAGAATTTGATCCGTTAGGATTAATTTAAACGCGAATGTTGGAAATGAAATATATTAGTAATGTTTATCTTTATTTTGTCCAAAGTAACTCTTACCCTTGTCTCTTCATTTCTGTCTGTACGTCCAAAAAAGAAAAGATTTTCGTTGTCTTTATTTTGCCTCGATAAATTGTAAAAAACAAAAAAATATAAACAATGATCATTACCACAAAACCCACACAAAGTTTTAAACAGTTCATGAATCATGCCCCTCTATAAACATAAAAATTACTAATTTTTTCGTCTTCGTTTTCTAACTTAATTTTGCCTATACGAAATGTGATACAACTTATACAAAATGCTTATAACCACGAACACATATAAAGTTTGGGTGGTGTCATTTTTATCGTTCATGAGTTGATACAAATCAGAATTAAGTAACTGAATAGGTCCATCAATGCCCATGCTACGTCAATCTTTAAAGATCCAAAATGTTGCAAAACATCTATCCGACCTCCATGACAAATATGTTGTTGTCCCCGCAGACAAAGCCCCAAATAACATCGTTTTTGTGTGTAAAAGTCATTACATACACTGCTTGATAAACGAATTAGGTATTGACCATTCACTTGGAAACTCAACATATACCCGCACGACACTTACCAAAGAGGAAATCCTGGATAATCATAAGTCTGTTCTTTGTTCCTTTGGAATTTCAACCAAAGATGAAAAACTAGATCTTCCAACTCAGTATTGGATACCTAAACTACATAATTGTCCTAACAAACAACGGTATATTGCTGGTTCTTCCAAGTGCTCCACGAAACCTCTTTCTAAATTATTAACATCTATTTTATCATCAATCAAAGACGGGCTTCAGAGTTTTTGTGAGACTGCCTATTCTAGAGGTGGCGTGAATCAGATGTGGATACTTATAAATTCCAAAGATTTTTTAGAGTACATACAATCAAACTCTCTTTCATCTTGTAACAGTATTAAAACATTTTACTTTTCTACTCTTTACACAAGTATTCCACATTCCAAACTAAAAGACAAATTCAAAGTGTTGGTATTGCTTCGCTTCATAAAAAAGAATGGCAAACGTAGATACAAGTATCTTGTCTTATGGAGGAATAAATCCTACTTTGTAATGGACCACTCTGATTCAAACAAAAAATTATCTGAAACTGATATTAACAAGATGCTTGATTTCTTGATTGACAACATAATTGTTACGTTCGGAGGACGTGTTTTTCAACAGACTGTCGGCATTCCAATGAGAGCAAACTGTGCCCCTCTACTAGCCGACTTATTTCTTAATTACTATGAGGCTGACTTTATGCAGGAACTTCTTAGGAATAAAGATAAGAAGTTAGCAATATCTTTTAACTCTACTTTCCGATATATAGATTATGTTCTTTCACTAAATAATTCAAAATTTGGTGACTATGTGGAACGCATCTATCCCATTGAATTAGAGATAAAGGATACTACAGATACAGTCAAGTCGGCTTCATATCTCGACTTACGTCTAGAAATTGATAATGAGGGTCGATTGAAAACAAAACTTTACGACAAAAGAGATGATTTCAGCTATCCAATTGTGAACTTTCCATTCCTAAGTAGCAACATTCCAGCAGCATTTGCATACGGGGTATATATCTCCCAATTGATACGATATTCCCGTGCTTGCATTTCCTATCATGATTTTCTCTATAGAGGGTTGCTGCTCACAAGGAAGCTATTAAACCAAGAATTTCCAAATGGTAAAGTTGAAATTATCCCTTCGTGAATTTTACGGACGCCATCACTAGTTGGTTGACTGTTATGGAATAACCGTTTCAAAAATGATATCGGATATGTTCCTTACGTCGTTACTACAATCTCCTTCCCTTTCATGAATGTGACCTACCGAATTAGACTATTAACCGGATTTGTTATCACATAAGCAACACGACGGGTGCCACATGTGGAGCAGGATCTGCTTACCCTTCTGGAGCACCTGAGATCACCCCTAGTTTTTGGTGGGGTTGGTGTTGTTTATTCTTTAGTTTTCTATGTTGTGTCATGTGTAATATTGTTTGACTTTTTGCCTTTTAATTTTCAGCCATGGCGTTGTCAGTTTGTTTTAGAATTAAGAGTTTGACTCTCCCTTTGGTATCTTTCGTCCCTCTTTTATGATCCTTTAAAAAAAAAATTGCTGAATTTTTGGTTTCCTTTATCTAATTTTAGTGTGCCTCTACCGAATGTTAGGAAAATTATACACTAAGTACGTTAATTAACAAAAATTACAGATCAATTATTAAATACCTCGGCGTTACTTTTAGCATTTTTGATTCATTCCTCTTTATATATTGGAAAATATATAAATCTGCTGTCTCAATTCTCTTGCTTTAATTTCTCTCAATCATATGTTATGAAACATATACACACTGTTTATAATCATAACACTATCTTAACTACGTAAATCCTGTATCTGTACATTGAAGTTAACTCATGAGTTATTTACAAGCGGTGACATATAGAACCAAAAGAAACGCTCTCATTTAGCTTTTATCAATCCAATCTAGAATTTGTTATCCTGAATACACTAGTAAATCAATTTACTAGATTTAATATTAATTATTTTACCCTTACGGATGGGAGATCGCCAACTTTCTAAAAAGATACCGAACAAATAGAAATGTCTTATTCGTTTTCTAATGACATCATGTGGATATGTTAAAATAAACTAAAGATTGAATATACCTTATTGAGTTTTGAAATTGGCTCATTACCTTTTTTTAGATCAAAATTTAATTAATATTTGTTATTTGGAATTAAAAAATTATCCTTTGGAAATGTAAAATGGAATATGCACTTTACGAATGTTTTACTTGCTTATATTGTTTGAGCTTTATTGGTACCTTTTTTTACTATTTTTTTTAGAAATTCCAGCGGGATGTGTGAAAAATGAAAGAGTTAGTGGGAAGTCGGGTCAATGCAAACATCATAGAAAAAACAGGAGGCTTGTAATATGTACAATTAGAAGCGCTGATAAACTTATGAATGTTGACATAGTTTCATCAAATAGAAGGCAACAATCCAATAAAAGAAACGGGAAACGAAAGGGAAAGGGAAAAAGAAACAAAAAGGAAAGTAAACAAAGCAAAAGAGCAAGACAGAGAAGAAGGAGAAGAAATCGTCGTAACAAATGTAGAGTTGTCGGCAAACTAAGAAAAAACAGGTTTATCACCAGAGGAAACTGTAGAAAAGCAATATTTCAAGTCACATATTTATCAAAAGGTAAGAACTTATAAAGGTCTGCAGTTTAAAGAAAGTTCTTAATTGCAATAAATACTTGTTTGGTATTGGTCCAATATCTAAAAATTTAAATGCTTGTAGTCAACAAACAATCCGCAATATTACGAGACAAAAATACTTGGAGAGGTTGAATTACTATGAGAAAGATATAAAACGTACATCAAGCTTTATTATCACACAATGCATAAAACTCTTTTTGTTCAATGTCAGTAAATATTTTGACGGAATGTCAGAAAGACAGCAGAACCAACCAAACAAAATATCATTTCCTTAATATTTTTCTGTATTTCTTGCAATATTGCGGAGATGTAGTTAAGGTTTTTATTTTTTGTTTTATATTTTTTACTGATGTGTTCTAATACCCATGAGACAGCTGTCCATCTTAGTTCAAAAAACATAGATTTACGAATCGGGTTATCTTGTTTTTTTAATCAACCTACAACCTAGTTTATTTCAAGAAGGTTTAACTTATTTTAACGATACACTAGAAACTGAGTACCGATTAGATATTTTTGGGGAAAACATCTCAAGAAAATGAGGTTCACGCATTTTAAAACAAAATAATCAGATACAATAACAAAATGTGAGGTGTAACGCGCTTAATTGAAATACTACCTTTAAGACACAACAACCGTACTGATTAAATTAATCTGTATGTTAGAGAACCGACGCTTACACTAAGATACATCTAGATATGCTGATTTGGTACCTGCATTTGTATCGGCATATTCACTTTTTGCAGTGCAAGGAACTTCTAAAAAAGGGTTAATTCATTAATACGCTGAAAGTTTAGCTCACTGTTTCATAAGCACATTACAGGTATATATTTGGGGGTTTTTTGTTGGCAATAACCTTATTTTTTTGTTTGTAAAAAATTAGACAGGTCTTTCTTGTATCGTGATTTTCTTTCGCATAAAGAATATTGGAATGTTTTCCATTTATCTTTTTGTTAGTTTATAATCCTCACTCTCTTTGTTCAATATCTATTCTTGTAGCTGGGAGCTGTGAAAATAACTGCGGAGAAAACGCCATTTTCAAAAATGGTAAATGTAGATGTCCAAGAGGGTATACTGGTGATCCAAAGAAAAAATGCGCACGTACGTAAATTAATCATATTTCAAATAAAAAATATATCATTACGATAAAATTTGCAAATGTGTGTTTCCTGTTACTTCAAAAAGGCATAATTAACATTTCCGTGTACATGCCTACTCGCAGGATAATATAAACATAGATTTGTTTCAAGTGATAGACTATGGCATGAAGAAACAATTTTGATCTCATACTTTTGTTAATAATATAGCATAATATGAAAAAATGTTTTCGATGTCAAATTAGGTGATAATCTTCGATGAACCAGTTGTATAATCTTTTACATTTCTTGAAGGATACAAACTAGACATTTTATATTGTGTATAAGTATGCTTCATGGTTGAATAATTCAATGTGTCTATAAAGATATGTTACAAAACAACTGATTTAAAAAATAGGTTTGATGATTACACGTTTGCAGTTGACAAGATAGACAATATCATGGAAATTAGAAAAAAAACTAACATATAATCACAAAAATAAGCTAAGCAATAAAGGCAACAGTAGTATACCGCTGTTCGATAAATCGATTGAGAAAAACAAAACAAATCCGGGAAACAAACTAAAACGGAGGGAAACACATCAAATATTAGAGGGGGCTACGACACAACAGAAACACAACACTAAAATGTCACACACACACAGAAACGAACTATAATAAGCAATAAGTCATCAATCGAAAGCGTTAGAAAAATTAATAAGACAAGTAGCATATTCCGTGTTGGAGTCTGCTTCGTACGGTATTTTAATTCACTACCCCAGTGCCGATTAGCTAGTGATACAGTGGTTAGATTACTTAGACAAGTACCGAGGCCTCCTCTCAAACAAAAAACGAATATCGTATAAATAAAACACTTGATCAACTAATTCGTTCTGAGCAGTTACTGAAATGAAGGGTAAAAACATATATGTCTCTGAAACTCTGCAAACGCTTAGTTTTCTACTCATTGTTTAATAAAAAAAACATTTTTAAATGCCTTAGCTCCAATGAATATGTTTCAATGTAGATATTTAAAAAAAACATTGAATGAAAAATCACGCCAACTAAACAATTACTTAATGCAATTAAAGTTCAACATTCTAATACCATCTTTAACAACATATAGAAGCTGCCATTATCAGGTAACAAATAATCTCAAAACAGAACAGTTAAACATTACTATTACAACATTAAAAAAAATTCAACTAGCATAAAACTCTCACAAAAAAACTAGTAAACGCCAATACAGCCACTATCATATTTACTAACTTGGACTTTACTATAATGTAGGGTATATACGTTTTAATTCAGTAAAAGCAAGTCAAATGAGTCTTTGAAGTTTTCCATACACCAGTTGGAACGCAGGGTTATGTACAATACTTAGATACTTAGGAAAAACATTTGAAATAGTGTCAAGCTATATATTAGCGAAGAAAGCTATGTCTTCTTTTTTTAGAATTTTGTACGTGTTTATCCGCTGGAGATCCTCATACACGAACATTTGATCGAGCCATGCTTCATGTGATGGGTCTTTGTAAATATATTTTGTCTGCACTGGTAGACACACAAGATCCGTGTGCCTACACTGTCGAAACAACAACAGAAAAACGCAATTCAAGACCTGTATCTTATAACAAGAGGGTAGATTTTACAATAGGCAATGTTGTATACAGTATTTTAAAAGGAAATGAAGTTTTGGTAAGTTATCTAACAGCCCAATTTACAATGCATGTGAATAAAAACACGAAAGAAAGGCGAAGTCAACTTGTCATTGTGTATTTTGGGCGAAACAGTTCAAACGAATGTATTATCCACGTCAATCTAAATGCATAAAAAAACACCGAACTCCAGTGGGTTATGATGACTGTAACCCAAAATGTTTTTAGAGTGTATTTTCCATTTTGTTTTGCCTTGTATTTATTATTTATTTAAATTGTACATTATCGAGAAAGTGTATACTAATTACGGTATGAACTAGCATTTTCAAAACCTTTTGTTTCAGCGGTTTTGTCAAAAGTAAAATAACAAAGGAGAAAGTCCGGTAAGGGCCGATGTTGGCCTCCTCAGATTTCAGGTTCATCTAACGAAAGATTTTGGACACTTTTTTTATCACTCAAGTGTGTATTCCAATTGATTCAATTAGTTTATGTGAAAGATTTGAACTGATTTATTCATTACAAACGCTCCGATTCAAGCTTAAATATGAAAAATCTATCATATATCCCAAACAACGTTACTTTTCAGTTGTGTTTTTGTCAAAAATGAAACTGGCCTCATCTGTGTTCATCCTCAACCTTTAAATATGTTTTATATTATTATCAAATACAACTTACATCTCAATATTATGAATGAACAATAATGTGGTCACTTTCATTTAAGAAGGAAACCGTCTAAGATTTAACTAGAATGCTGAAATTGTGAAGATTTTGGTAGTTTAGCATGACTGTATGATGCTAGTTCCCGATATATGTGCATGATATGGTAAAAAACAGCCCATATTCATGTAGCTAAATAGCTAAAAGATTACATTTTCACAATTTTGTAAAACTTACTCGTTTACAGGACACCAAGGAAGATTCAAAAAAGAAAAGTTCATTATCAAATGATAAAATCAAAAGCTCAAACAAATCAAACGAATGGAAAATGAGTGTCATATACAAAACTTGGTACAGGCATTTCCTTTGGTATAAATAGACTATCATCTGCAAAAACTTTTTTGTTGGCCTCTTTGTCGAATTTGCTATTAACTTGTACATCGTTTTTGTTGGCGTACTTGATATAGTAGTGTTTGAATGTAAATTTGTGGTCAGTTGGGATGTTTGTATAAATAATTCTGGTTGCTGGATTTCACTTCCTGGTACATCAAACTATTATGTCTGTTTTGGTTGCTCATCGAATGTTGTCATTGTAACGGAACTGTATACAACTGCCATACAAATTTAAGGTTAAGCCACATATAATACCAGTTTCAACCCACGATATTCGTCGGACGTGTCTGAAACAAGTCAGGAATATAACAGTTGTGTTCTTTCGTGCGGTAGATTTGGTCAGTTTTTATGTATTTAGTCCATAGAGTTTGATATTTTTGTTATGTCTCTACATCAACATTGATAGATATTTGAAATAGATATCAAGGGAAAATCTATAAAATTTAGTGTAACGGTTAACTGAAAGATCACATATATATATATAGCATATCTTCTATGTTGGGTTTGTCGTATGTTTTTTTTTGTGGTTATCTTGTAATTGCCTTGTTGGTTTGCGATTGACTTTTGCGTTTAAATATCAAATAAACATCTTCAGCTTTTCTTTTCAATTCGGCACAACACAAATTGGATAAAATTTACAGGAGACCAGTCTAAAAAACGTTATATTTTAACAAGTCTGAAACTCAAGTGTAATTATTTTTCATATGTTATAATAATGGTTTAATCAAATACAATTATGGTTCGTATAAATTATGAATATTCAAAATTGTCTACATTAGTTCTACGAGGACATAATTTGAAAGTAAAATAACATTTTGAAACGTACGTCATAGATTTTTCTCAATAAACGCCTCTTTTGAAAGCAGAGGAAATTCCTGTAAAATATTGATGCCCAATTACCGCCGTTTATGAAAGCTTTCCAGACGCCCAATAAATTTCTGATATTAACAGACTTCTCAGTAAAGGCAACAGTAGTATAGCGCTGTTCGAAAGTCATAAAACGATCGAGAGAGAACAAAATCGGGGTTACAAACTAAAACATAGCCGTTACCATTTGTTCCATACCTTAGTGACGTCGCATCGATATGAGATTTTCTATATTTAAATCAAAAGGCTCAAAGAATAATTTACCGATAAATAAAAATGGTTATTAATCCCCACATTATTAATTCAAATGTTAATCGTCATTCCTTGCATAAATATATAAATTAAACCAATTTGAATGGTCTGAGAGGAAATTGAATAATTTAGTTATGTAAAATGTTAAAGCAAAAAATTCAAATTAATTTCAATTAAACAGATTGATGGAAACCAAGTTTCTGTGCCACAAAACCTTGATGCAGAGAATATAGTCATTACAAGGGAAGACAGATCTATTGTGATACGTCAAACAAAATGTGAAATTAGTGTTAGTTATGATGGTAGACATAAAGTAATGGTTCAAGCTCCATTTAGTGCATACAGTGGTCGTGTTACTGGAATGTGTGGAAATTGCAACAGAGATAAAGAAGATGACTATCTTGACGCTGACGGAAATATGGCTAAAGAACGTGCACTGCACTATCGATTAGGACAAAAATGGAAATCACCAGGTGAAAGGTGAGAATAATATATTTCAAAAAGGTGATGGTTCGAAATTGGCTCGAAAATATTTTGATGTAAATATTCAACTTAATGAATTTATGGAAACTATAAAAATGTTTAAAACTCATACATTTAATTTGATTAATAAAAAGGTCATTCCACGTCAAATATATATGGAATATGTATAAATACTTGTGCTTTAAATATTAAATCATGCCTTGCTATCATCAAAGAATGTTTTGAAACAATTGTTTTAAATTAATTACGTTTTTATATGGCTTATATTATCATGATTATATAGAAAATACTCAAAATCATCTAAAATTACTACAATTCCAGTTTGTAGGATGATCTGACTTGTGGTATAGAAAGTCAACCCAGCTAATAAAAAAAAATCCTTTGCCAAGGAATTGTTAATTTTTTGTTCATTCATGTATTTTATCAATTATGCCATTTGATTCACCACTTTATATTGAATACTTTATATTCTGCTCTTGCTACTGTATCAGAGCCCCTTAAATAAATTAGCATCTCCTTCAATTTCCAACGAATTAGATAAAGATAAATAAAAACATGTTTAAGTAGTTAAGGTGTTCGTTATGTATATTTCAGTTGTGCAGCTGAAGCTCCTCTTGCTTCATGTTCAGCTGAAGCAACAAAACAAGCTGAAAAAGATAACAAGTGTGGGCTGCTCAATTCTAAAACTGGCCTATTTAAAGAAGCCATTGAAGCAGATCTTAATCTTTTGGACATGTATGGAAGCTGTGTATTTGATGCTTGTGAAAATCTGGAATCAGACGCACACTGTCCAATATTAGAGGAGGCTGTGTTACTTGCTACCAAGTCTAGTATTAGAATTGATTTAACGTCATGGAGAGATGTAACCAATTGTCGTAAGTTTTATATCAGTTAATAATGGCATTTGAAAAATGGTTGTTTTCAGATTCCTTTCTTTCTTTTCTCTATATGACGTCGGTATTGATATGATTTAAAATAAAATATCTGAAGTTGCCTGTTATACATTTTTAGAATATATAGAAACTAATGTTTCCACCCATCTCAGACAAAGTTGGCCTTAGATTGATTTAGCTATTTTCATTTCCTTCGGGTTTATAGCTCGTCAACTTTTTTGGTTTTTAAGGTGGTACCCAACACTTTCACTAAAATTAATTTGGCTCGTTTAATTTTCATAAAATTTGGACAATGTATTTACTTTGACTCTTAAACAAAACTATTAAAATTTCAAAAATTTTGAACCAACCGTTTTGTCAGAAAAATTACACTGGTTATATAGCAATTTGACAAACACAAATTTTGATCATTGAGAAGCTTAATATTCCCTTTACAACACAACGTAATTAAAACGTTTAGCTGACTTTACAGAGTTATCTCCCTGTAGTGTTAGGTACCACCTTAAACATCATTCGCTGTCAAAGATATAGCTTTGAGCGTTCCGGAAGAAGTAAAATCCCGAAAGGCGCTCCGGACGTATGCATATATGTTATGTGTTGTTTTCAAATATTTACAACTCTGAGTCGATTACTCTGCTGGTGGACCATTAGTCCCGGAGGGTTTCATCAGCTCAGTAGTTGGAGTTCCGGTACTGATATTATTAATAACAAACTAACTAAAATTGTCCGTTTATCATTTTGAAATTATACAGAAACTTAGCTTTCATCTCCCTCGGCAAAAGTTGGTATTAGATGGATTTGAATACATTTTAGGTCCTTTTTAGTTTATAGTTCTCCCGTGTTTCCGGTCTTTATACTCTCTTGTTTTTCAGATGTATAGGCAAATTAAATCTTGAATAACCATAATTGAAAAAGAAACCCAATGTTATATTCATGCACCATTACATATTGAACATAAAAATAATGTCAACTTGAATGGGTTTTTGGTTGTCAGGTTTTCACCAATGTCTGATTTTTAGGCAGATTGACACTTAACCAAACACATTCTTAAAATATATTTAATGTTTAAGGGTACAATTAATGCTGACATATATTTTTTTAACCTTTTCATCATAAGATATGATGAATAACCGATATTTTAATTTATCTTGATTTAAAAAAAAATCGTAATTTGATTTACCGATGTTGTCCAAATAAATTTCATTACATTTTTTTTTCAATTGGGATTATTTCCCTTATATCATTGACCTAATAAAAAAAACTATTTCTTTAGTTGAGTAATTGTCCTAATATTTTAATTTTTTCGCAGTTTTAGATTAATTAGCTAAATATATTTGGTTGATATTATCCTTTTAATTGCCTATGAATAAATAAATTTGTAATATAACAAAATCGGGATAAATTCATTACACAGTGTACAATTGTTCTAATACAGAATTTATTGGGCCAATCAAATTATCTTATTAAGACAATTGCACACTGTGTAACTAATAATCTCGTAAATCGACGAGAACAAGACAATTCAATTAACGAATATAGCGTAAATTATTAAGTCATGGTAAATATGGTTACCTGAATATTGCGTAAAATGAAAATAAAAACATAAAGTGCAACAGTATTGAATTTGAACTTCAATAGTACGTTCGACCAGTTATATTTTTATCAAGATAAATTATAAGGAACTGTTTTATCTTATATAAAAAAAAAGTTTAAATTTTTATATAAATTTTCAAATAATATTCGGTTGTATTGCTTTATTTCAGCTCTGAAATGCGATAAAACATTTGTGGATTCGAATAAAGTTACATGTATACCAAGTTGTATGAATTCCGATCCAGATAAAAGTTCAGAATGTACGACAGCTCCGTACAGAGGGTGCACATGTGAATCTGGGAAGGTTGAAAAAGATGATCTCTGTGTAGATATAACTGAATGTGACAAAACTTGTGCTGTGGAGTCAAATGGAAACAATATAAATTTTGATGTAAGTGCTGAATAATCTATAACATTAACAAAGAGAGAAAAAAATTATAAAAGCTGTCGAAATTCCTATATCTTAACTATTTGGGTTCCATTATTCGTTTAAGTGTTTTGTTTTGGATGCCTTTTCTTTCAGTTAATTTGTAGTTTTTATTGTACAAGTTAGACGAACAAAAAAATGTGCCGTTTATACAACAAAAAATTTAATGATTAGTATTAAATCAACTGCAGGCGAATTCTCAGAAGAGTTCTAAAATAACTACAGTGAATATTTTTAGAAATTAACTGAAAGACTGAACATGAATAATAATTGATTGTCAGACTTTACAGATGATGTAAACGTCAGAGTCACCGTTCAAGATTAAGATTTAACATTTTACAGGGACAAATTATTACTTTCATACTATTTGTATCATTCATCTAAATAAGTTGATTTTGGAGACTTGATTGTTATCTGATAAACTGTAGAGAAAGGTTAAATAACGGTACCAATTTTACTGCACTTCATGCGCCGCTCGACAATAAATGTTTCGTCAGTGATACTTGAGACCAAACAATTGGAAAGTCCAAAAGTTATTTCTAAAAAGACAAGAAGTATAACCAATGCTGTAAATTACCAAAAAAATGAAAAAAAAATATCAGTAACACATACTGTATGTGTATATAATTGTCTGTATAATGAGACTGTCCCCCTTTTCACCAGGTAAGCCTTAATAGACATAGGTGTGCATCATGTTTATACTACCATTTCAATTCAATTTGAGATTTAATTCGTCTGAGCCATATATGTGTTGTTAATTGCCAAATAATTTGGACAGTTATACAAATATTTTAATCCACAGTGTAAGTGTGGGAAAAATCAATAAGTTTAATAGATAAAGGCAACAGTAGTATACCGCTGTTCAAAACTCATAAATCCATGGACAAAAAACAAAATCGGGGTAACAAACTAAAACCGAGGGAAACGCATTAAATATAAGAGGAGAACAACGACATAACACCGAAACGTAACACACACAGAAACGGACCAAGCATCAGACAAAACACCACGAGAATAATAAATATAACATGAAAACCAAATACATGAATTTGGGATAGACAAGTACCGTGCCACGTCTCATCTCAATATCTCAAAAATAAGAGAAAACACAAACGACTCAACGTTAAAATGCAATACACACAGAAACGCTCTTATTTTTAATCTCAATCAAACTTGAAAAATGACACGTCTTGTGTTAAGGAAGAACGACCGATGCGTTTAACGCAATGCATGGTTATGGGTTTTAAGTATCATAAATTTTGATACCAGAAAAGTATTTAAGGTGTAATATCGACAAATATAAGTTTTGTAAATATATTAAGAACTGTGTATTAAAGTAGGAGTTTTCATTAATGGGCAACTAATATTGTTTTGGCACACAGAGAGAATCATTTATATATAGCAAATCATACTAGCATATCTGTTTGCAAAAGTAAGTACAATTTTGAGATCATGAAACAATTTTGAATGCATATTATACCTATGCGTATTCTGTAATTGAAACCAAAACACAAAATATGCTTATAAAAATATATGATTGATTTGAACCTTGCCTGGCTTATACACAATGGAGATTAATAATTTGGAATAATAAAAATTACCTTAATATATGTTTTCACTTGAAATCAACCCATTAAAAGAAATTAATTAATATTTATGAAAAAATAACATTACTGGTTTTTTTTCTTTATTTTTTTATTGTAAGTCTTAAACACTTTTCGCAAAAAAGAAATCTAACATGGAGATCTGATGACTTTGTTTTTATTTATAGACAAAGCATTACGAATTTAATATTCACAGTTCGTGTATGTCAAATATTAAAATACATCAAGGAAAAAATACGGATTTTAAAGAGTTGTATCATATTGTTGCAGAAACTTGTTTTTTAACTCCTGGTACCATTTTGGAAAAGATGTTAGTACATCTGTTTACCGATTTTCATCAATGTTCTAGTACAAAACAAATGTTTTTACAGGTAGGGGACACATTCCCTGCTCGATCTGAATGTGGTAATTTCAAGAAATGTGTTGAAACTGACGGTGAACTAAATGTTCAGGACAATACTAATGTGAAATGTCCTGGGGAGAATACAAAGTGTGAAATGAAAGATGGAACTGGAAAATGTAGATGTGTTGATGGATTTGAACCAGCTACTGATGATCCCTCAAATTGTAAAGGTATGTTATCAAAGAAATGTTTCCTTTTAACTGTATGAGCATCTCTTAAAAATATCTAAAACTTGGTCTTTCGATCTTATCTTAAACATAACGGCAAATCTGAATCTAATTTTACTTTAATTATGTGTGTAAGAACTTATGTTTAGATTGCGAGCTACCATTCAATGGAATGACGAAGAATTTAGCCTTAGTATTGTCAGTTTATTTATCGATGAGTTTGACTGTCCCTCTGGGTTCTATCGCTCCTATTGTAGAGGCGGTTATATCTTTTAAAGCATGTTATTCGTCTGTTATTTATCTAATTGATAGCCAACAAAATATCTATGAATTTCGACGTTTTGACTGTGCATGTAAATAAAAACAGTGTCTAACTTTACCCGATTGTCCTTGTTTTTGCTGTGAATTTAAAAGCAAGGCTTTCCATGATTCATTATTATTTTAAGATATTGATTGTTTTGTGTTGTAACTTTGTTTTTAAGTTGTAACGTGAGGGAGGGTTGAGGTGATAAAGATAAAAACTTGTGTTATTTCAGTTTTTATCGACATGTGCTGTAAGAAGTGACGTTCGTCTACTGAAAGCATACTTTAAACTAATATGTGAATTAGCTACTGTTTTTTTTTATTCTGAAATTTCAATTTCATATTGCATTTGTTAACTGTTCATTGTTTTATACATAATTAACATTGCTATCTTTCTTGTTTGAAAGTTTTTACAGCATCATTTCGTAATTCTAATCGGTTTTAACAAAATAAAATATCCGAAGAATATTCATTTTAATAAATGTAGCTTGTAATTCTGTTATTATCGTTTGTTGGTGTGATACATATTTGTTTTTCGTTCATTGTTTGAACATAAATTACGCCGTCAGTTTTACATTGTATTATCGGTGCCTTTTGTAGCTGACTATGCGGTATGGGCTTTGCTGATTGTTGAAGGCCGTCTGGTGACCTATAGTTGTTCATTTCTGTGTCATCTGGTCTTTTGTGGAGAGTTGTCTAATTTGCAATCATAACTCGTCTTCTTTTTTTATAATTAGTGAAAAGAATGCTTTTTTTTTTAAATATGAATAAATAAATAGAAAAAACAAGAATGTCTACAAAAACTATGTGTTTACTTGAACTTTGTTTTACTTGACAAGGAAATTGCTCGAACGAAATTAATGAAGTGATATTTTCATTTTCAACATGATTTTTTTTGTGTTTTTATCTAAAATTAGGAAATAACTGTATATATATATTAGTTTTGGCATTCTTAAAACGTTAATTTTGCTGTCACACATTTGGTTTACCTAGCGACACGTAGTGGAGTTAGGTAAACGATTATTTGCGACAGTAAAATCAAGCTTATGAAGTCCAAGCTTAAAATACAATTTAGTTATCTCCATAATAATGCGCCATAATTGAATAAAGTTCTTGAAACTGTTTCATCGTCTATACCATATGACGTCATATTTATATTCACGGTGTCAAACTGTGTGTAACAATTTGTACGCTTCGGCATGTTTTCAAAGTAGACAAAAGAAGATTTTGGTGCTCAAAACGTGACTTTCTTGTTTATTTTGTGAATCTTACATAGTAATATAGAGGTTATATTCAATTTCGTCTCTTTGTATTTTGCATTGACCTTAATGCATTTTTTTTTATACTTTTACAGAAAAAAATGATGAGCCAAAAGGTATGTATATATTTGGAAGCATGGTTTAACATTGTAGTAACAATTAAAGTTGTATATGAAAGCACTTAAGCAAATACAGATCACAGAAATGAAACGCACTAAATGTGAAATGATCTCACTTGAATATAGTTTATCATAGATTATTTTTGAAATATATGGTAATTTATTCAAAATCGGAAGTAATTTATAAAACAAAACAGGATACCTTCTATTTGTATACCGTCTTATTTTACTAAAAGTAGAAATAAGAGTTGTTCATATAACATACGTTATAAAGGAGACAGTTTGTAATTAAAAGCATTCCTACATAACTATAACTTTGATATAAAAGCAAATAAAATATAATTTGTTAACGGCCCATTTGAAATTGTAGTAAAAACAAACTTCCATACTTAATATCACAATTTGAGAATATAAGTATATAGACACTACCATTTAATGTCTGATACATGTTTTTTTAAATGTGTGGAAAGGGATGCTTATTTATGTTTATTGACAATATTATCTTAGAAAATAGATAACTGTAGTTCTTGTTGATATCAGAAGATGCGGAATGAGTGCCAAAAAAAACCCACTTTCCACCCAAGTCGCAAATTATAAAAGTAAACATACTTGCTAATTTACTTTACTTTAACCTATAATTAGTTTGTTCAATGCAAAAATATAGATCTTATTTGATAATTAGTAATTGGGGAAAAAACGCTTTACTATGACTTGATTGTAAGTGTTGCTATCAACATATTGCAGCTCAATCAAATTTCTGACCAAATTGCTATTTTTTTTATCAAACAAAGATGTGTAACTGTCACAGTGGGAATTTAATTTTGAGGTTTAAACATTTTTAAACACAATACAAAACCTTCGTACAAACTCTTTGCATTCTTTTACATGCAAGTTCTAGGGACTCGTTGTTATAGTTTTCACTTACACTATCAGTATATTCATCTTTCATAATGATTAGGAATTATAAATTATAAAAAACAATCCATTCTAAAAACGAAAATTGTAGTAATGGAAGTATTTATAGTTATGTTAATTTGGTAATGTTTGATTTTTTCGACAGCTTCACCTGATTTAAGGGTTTATATAAGGCTAAATATATACATGCTATCTAGAATCTAGAAATTCTTCATTAACTTATAATTAAGTTGTGATTCTGACGTCGAATACATCTTTTTAATACTATTCTGTTATATATCTTCAGAGTTTTAACTGTGAAGTCTTAACAGTAATAGCCTCACATCCAAAACAACATAAAAGAAAATATTTCAATTTGGTTAAAAACATGATGTTTTCATTACAACCCATTCACTGTGCTTAAACGGCTGTGGGAACCTTAACCACAGCCCAAGATGACAAACTCTTAACTCATTGATATTTAAATTAAAATGTACCTTTTGCGACGTTTTTCATGCATAGTGTAAATATTTATAGGCTTATTAAATAAAGAAGTAACTAACAATTACCATAAGTTTGTTAATTTAGAGTTCAATAAAGCGCAAGGCCAACATTTAAAAAGGTTGAACCTTTGATAATTGTCATGTGTTTGGACAATTTAAGTTACTCGCAGCCGTTTAAGCACAGTGCTATTGTTGCAAAATATAATTGTTATCTGAATAATGCATTTTAATTATTTTAGTTGTGTTTTCTGACAAAACGAAATTGGTCTTGTAGAAGGCGGTTGTGGTTATCTTGTTACATGTGCTTAGAGCAAAACAAAAATATTTCATCATAACTTTTACTTAATCATATTGGTGTTTGCATTTCAGATTGCAAAGACATTCGTGTCAAAACAGAAGGAGAAAATAACATCAAGTTTTTATCAGATTTGAACCTTAAATCACTGAAAGCTGCATCCCTCAAAATTGGAGTAAAGAGTGGGAAAGTTGCACACATTTTGTTAATGACAACAACTAAGAATAAGAATGATCCTCATTATGAAATTATAATAGGATCTGAAGAATCAAGTATTGTTTCTAACGGTAAAGAATTAGATTCCTATAAAGGTAGATTGCTGAATCGGAGAAGAATTATTGCTTTTGGAATAAGCTGGACTAATGGAGTCATTAAATTAACAAATGGGAACGGGAGAGACATAATGTCTGGAAAGGACCAATCAGAACCACTAAACATAATTGATATAGGAATATCAACTGATTCAACTGGAGATTGGATATTTTATTGCGCAGGTAGAATGATAGTCATTATAACAAACTGAATATTAAATTGACCACTGTTTCGGGGAAGAGGTATATTATTAGTATCAACTCGTTCATCCGTCTGTCCTTTGATTGTTGTTCTTTCATCTCTTTATCGATTATACTGATACTTATTTGTCGCATGCCTTTTATAATTCCATTTGTACATTGTGGTAGGGAATTTAGGTAGGGCGTAGCAATCTTACATTGATGAAATTAACTTCAATAATCGTTATTTTGCAAGTATGTGAGTGTTTTCTCACCCTATCCTTTACGTGATTTTATATTACACAGATTTTTGATATGAAAACTAATTACTCTACATATTACATATTTTCTCTTGCTAGATTTGTTTTACAAAATAAAAATCAGGAATATACATCTTTCGTAAAAAAACTTAGTGAATTAGAATGCTTTTTTTTTTAAATATGAATAAATAAATAGAAAAAACAAGAATGTCTACAAAAACTATGTGTTTACTTGAACTTTGTTTTACTTGACAAGGAAATTGCTCGAACGAAATTAATGAAGTGATATTTTCATTTTCAACATGATTTTTTTTGTGTTTTTATCTAAAATTAGGAAATAACTGTATATATATATTAGTTTTGGCATTCTTAAAACGTTAATTTTGCTGTCACACATTTGGTTTACCTAGCGACACGTAGTGGAGTTAGGTAAACGATTATTTGCGACAGTAAAATCAAGCTTATGAAGTCCAAGCTTAAAATACAATTTAGTTATCTCCATAATAATGCGCCATAATTGAATAAAGTTCTTGAAACTGTTTCATCGTCTATACCATATGACGTCATATTTATATTCACGGTGTCAAACTGTGTGTAACAATTTGTACGCTTCGGCATGTTTTCAAAGTAGACAAAAGAAGATTTTGGTGCTCAAAACGTGACTTTCTTGTTTATTTTGTGAATCTTACATAGTAATATAGAGGTTATATTCAATTTCGTCTCTTTGTATTTTGCATTGACCTTAATGCATTTTTTTTTATACTTTTACAGAAAAAAATGATGAGCCAAAAGGTATGTATATATTTGGAAGCATGGTTTAACATTGTAGTAACAATTAAAGTTGTATATGAAAGCACTTAAGCAAATACAGATCACAGAAATGAAACGCACTAAATGTGAAATGATCTCACTTGAATATAGTTTATCATAGATTATTTTTGAAATATATGGTAATTTATTCAAAATCGGAAGTAATTTATAAAACAAAACAGGATACCTTCTATTTGTATACCGTCTTATTTTACTAAAAGTAGAAATAAGAGTTGTTCATATAACATACGTTATAAAGGAGACAGTTTGTAATTAAAAGCATTCCTACATAACTATAACTTTGATATAAAAGCAAATAAAATATAATTTGTTAACGGCCCATTTGAAATTGTAGTAAAAACAAACTTCCATACTTAATATCACAATTTGAGAATATAAGTATATAGACACTACCATTTAATGTCTGATACATGTTTTTTTAAATGTGTGGAAAGGGATGCTTATTTATGTTTATTGACAATATTATCTTAGAAAATAGATAACTGTAGTTCTTGTTGATATCAGAAGATGCGGAATGAGTGCCAAAAAAAACCCACTTTCCACCCAAGTCGCAAATTATAAAAGTAAACATACTTGCTAATTTACTTTACTTTAACCTATAATTAGTTTGTTCAATGCAAAAATATAGATCTTATTTGATAATTAGTAATTGGGGAAAAAACGCTTTACTATGACTTGATTGTAAGTGTTGCTATCAACATATTGCAGCTCAATCAAATTTCTGACCAAATTGCTATTTTTTTTATCAAACAAAGATGTGTAACTGTCACAGTGGGAATTTAATTTTGAGGTTTAAACATTTTTAAACACAATACAAAACCTTCGTACAAACTCTTTGCATTCTTTTACATGCAAGTTCTAGGGACTCGTTGTTATAGTTTTCACTTACACTATCAGTATATTCATCTTTCATAATGATTAGGAATTATAAATTATAAAAAACAATCCATTCTAAAAACGAAAATTGTAGTAATGGAAGTATTTATAGTTATGTTAATTTGGTAATGTTTGATTTTTTCGACAGCTTCACCTGATTTAAGGGTTTATATAAGGCTAAATATATACATGCTATCTAGAATCTAGAAATTCTTCATTAACTTATAATTAAGTTGTGATTCTGACGTCGAATACATCTTTTTAATACTATTCTGTTATATATCTTCAGAGTTTTAACTGTGAAGTCTTAACAGTAATAGCCTCACATCCAAAACAACATAAAAGAAAATATTTCAATTTGGTTAAAAACATGATGTTTTCATTACAACCCATTCACTGTGCTTAAACGGCTGTGGGAACCTTAACCACAGCCCAAGATGACAAACTCTTAACTCATTGATATTTAAATTAAAATGTACCTTTTGCGACGTTTTTCATGCATAGTGTAAATATTTATAGGCTTATTAAATAAAGAAGTAACTAACAATTACCATAAGTTTGTTAATTTAGAGTTCAATAAAGCGCAAGGCCAACATTTAAAAAGGTTGAACCTTTGATAATTGTCATGTGTTTGGACAATTTAAGTTACTCGCAGCCGTTTAAGCACAGTGCTATTGTTGCAAAATATAATTGTTATCTGAATAATGCATTTTAATTATTTTAGTTGTGTTTTCTGACAAAACGAAATTGGTCTTGTAGAAGGCGGTTGTGGTTATCTTGTTACATGTGCTTAGAGCAAAACAAAAATATTTCATCATAACTTTTACTTAATCATATTGGTGTTTGCATTTCAGATTGCAAAGACATTCGTGTCAAAACAGAAGGAGAAAATAACATCAAGTTTTTATCAGATTTGAACCTTAAATCACTGAAAGCTGCATCCCTCAAAATTGGAGTAAAGAGTGGGAAAGTTGCACACATTTTGTTAATGACAACAACTAAGAATAAGAATGATCCTCATTATGAAATTATAATAGGATCTGAAGAATCAAGTATTGTTTCTAACGGTAAAGAATTAGATTCCTATAAAGGTAGATTGCTGAATCGGAGAAGAATTATTGCTTTTGGAATAAGCTGGACTAATGGAGTCATTAAATTAACAAATGGGAACGGGAGAGACATAATGTCTGGAAAGGACCAATCAGAACCACTAAACATAATTGATATAGGAATATCAACTGATTCAACTGGAGATTGGATATTTTATTGCGCAGGTAGAATGATAGTCATTATAACAAACTGAATATTAAATTGACCACTGTTTCGGGGAAGAGGTATATTATTAGTATCAACTCGTTCATCCGTCTGTCCTTTGATTGTTGTTCTTTCATCTCTTTATCGATTATACTGATACTTATTTGTCGCATGCCTTTTATAATTCCATTTGTACATTGTGGTAGGGAATTTAGGTAGGGCGTAGCAATCTTACATTGATGAAATTAACTTCAATAATCGTTATTTTGCAAGTATGTGAGTGTTTTCTCACCCTATCCTTTACGTGATTTTATATTACACAGATTTTTGATATGAAAACTAATTACTCTACATATTACATATTTTCTCTTGCTAGATTTGTTTTACAAAATAAAAATCAGGAATATACATCTTTCGTAAAAAAACCTTTTTCGTAATATTTTTTTTATTACCATTAATGATTGTTGATGACATGTTGAAAACCGAAAAACGTGCAACTTAAAAGTGTGTACTTTATTATAGTAAAGTATCTTTAATGTAAGCACCTACCGTCAAGGACATCTTTGGGAAAAGATCATCCATTAACAGTTTATCATGTATCATATATTAGATCGCTTCTGTTAGTAAAGTCATGTGCGGTCTTTACTATAGATACACAGAAAACTTTAAATGAACAAAGCATCCTGTCGTAACACTTTTTCATGTGCAAATGGCAAGACAGAAGAAAAAAAAGATAAAAAAAGAGCTGAAAACACATACAAAACCAAAATCTAAAAATCGGTCAGAAATAAAATCTATGCCATACGGAGATACATTACTTTATTAAAAATGATTATCAATTTTTGTTACAGAATTTTATTTGAAATATCCATAAGTTCATTACAGAACTTGGATGAGGGTTTTAATTTATGCCATTTTTTTCTACGTTGACATATTTGTTCTCTTTTATAATGATTAAGATTATAACACAATGTTGACTGCTGTACGCCTTTTTTTTTTGGACATTTTTACATTTGATAAAAAAGAAGATGTGGTATGATTTCAATAAAGAAATTCTTTACAAGTGACCAAATGGCACATTCATTAAAAACCAAAGGTCATCGTTCTGCTATCAACAATGAGCAAAAAAGCCTATACTGCAAAGTACGCTATTTCATGTGTGTTTTGTTCACACTGTTTTTGTCATTATAATGGAATTGATTGCAACTGTCATGCAAGTGAGAGGTTTATTTAGCTATCACACTATGTTTAATTAAATTTCTACTTAAGAACATATTTGTGCCAAGTCAGGAATATGATAGGTTTTTTTTTCTATTTGTTCAATTTGTTTGAGCTTTCGGGTTTGTCATTTGTATGTGAGTTGTCGATGTGATTATTTTTTTTTACTTTCACAATCTATTATAGGATGATACTTTATGACATCTGCTAGGAGGTTTTCATCATTATTTTTCCTGAACCAATATTTGTCCTTCGCTGGCTTCCTTAAATAGTGAGCATGTTTTTACATTGCTTTCCAAATATCATGCCGCGCCGCATTTATTCGTTACATTTTTAGTTTTAGATCTAATTGAAACTGGACTTTAAATTTGTATTCTTATTTTGTTATTGTGCGTTTCGAAATTCATGCAATTCCCTCCGTTTTTTGCTGAGGCCTTGCTATTTTTCTGTTTGATTCGTTGAACGACATTTGAACATCTCAAAATCAATGTCGGACTATTTTACGGCTCTTCTGGCATCTTGTAAAAAAAGACATGCCAGTTGAAAGTACAGCTGAAACGCGAAATTGAAATCTTGTAAAAATGAAGCATCAGATCTTAAGAAAGTTACTGATATCGAGCTGTAATGAGGTTCATATAGAAATAAAGAAAAGTTGTGTTCTCTCGTGGTCATAGTTATGAACAGTAGTACACAATAGTGTTGAGGGTTACCTTCAACTTTGTTTCGTTATAATTTTTTCTTACTGTTATATAACTTTATCAACTTTTCCAGGAATTTCACAAGACCCTGCGTTATCACCAACTGAAGAGAAACCACGTATGTATATATTTCTTTACATTTTGAATATGCAGTACTTTTTGAATGTTATATAAATGTTTTATTAGAGTTCGAATCCTTTAGCTATATCATTCAACATACTAATGAAAGCAAATTGGAATAGCTACCATTTTATCGTTATTTTACAAAATTTCCCTTTAATCTCACTGTCTGATTGTTTTTTCTTTTCAACGGAGTCAATTTAAGACTAGATGTCCTATTAAATGATCTTTGCATTTTATCTTGTTCATATATGTTATGTAGAAAAACACGTTCGCTCTCCTTTCAGAGTACGTGTTATTCCACAAGCCTTTTAATTTAAAAAATTAATGAAATTTAAACATCAGTAAACTAATATCACCTTAATTTACAGCTCCTCCTGCAGCTTGTACAAAAGACGTAACAGTTGACTGTACAGCTGAAACAAACATCTGGAAAGCTTGTAAAGTTGAAGCATCAGATCTTAAGAGTGTTGCAGATATTGAGCTTTTGGAAGGCTCATGTAAAGATACAGAATACAGATTAAGAATATCGAGGAATGATTTTACAGTTAGAAAATGTTCTGGAAAATTTAGAGTCACATATCGTATTAAAGGTAAATATTAGTTAGATTATATATTGTTATAGTCACTTATGAAGTTTAATTGTCAAGATATTGGTTTTTTTTTTAAATCAAGCAACCTCCTATTAAGATTTAAGGATATTCAACTCAATTATCGATGTTATCAAACTATTCTGGTTATGATTTTGTTCATGTGTCTTATCAGTTAAGGTGGCTCGGGGCCTTTTAAAAGTTTCTATCAGAAGTGCCGTATTTTTTGATATTTTATTCTTTACAGAAATTAAATCAAATTGGTCGAAAAAAAATAGGGGGTCACGGACCATTTAAGCTCAAAATTTTACTTTTGAACAGGTATGTAAAAGGGACCATTTTTCAATGAAATGATAGGGAAAATAGAGGTGTTGACATAATTTTATCGGATTATCAAAAAAACGTTCTATGACACTTGGTCCAAAACTGTAAATTAAAAAGCTGAAATATAGCTTCAAAGAATGAGCAAATAAAAAAAATAGGTCACCGATAAGGAAAAAAATATATTTTGCCTTAAAACCCAAATTTTGGCGGGAAAATGGTAAAAATGGGTGAAATGTCATTTTGACCCTTTAACAAATACGGATTATAACGAAAATATTCTATTATTCACATAACTACAATGATTTAGCATTTATAATCAATCAAAATATTTAAAAAAATTATATCGAATTTACGACAAATACTTTTGTAATTCATGCGTGAAATTATGCGCAGTCGAATAATCCCGAGCCACCTTAACATTGTCTTATCAGTTCACATGTGTCTTTTTATTTAACTTGTGTTTATCAGTACAGAAGTGTCTTATCATTTTTGTTTGCAGACTGTACAGGTAAGCTATAACTTTCGCACTTTTTAGTTTTGACAGAAAGTAATAAGATATCGTAGAAAGAAGGGATTAGTTATCAACTTTTTTTCAATTGGTTTAAAATGCCCTGCCCTGCCTTTTAAGATGGTCAGCTAAAAATTTCTTTGGATTTTAAGATATTTGTACGTGTTTGTTTGATATGAGTTTTACACCAAATGGCATGAAGTTATATTGCTTGAAATATTTTTTTCAAAAAGGGATATGGGCTGTTACAAGAAGCCATACTAAACTTTACTTAGTTAGAAGATGTAGTCACTATATGTCAGAATTATATATATAAACAGAAAAATGTATGTTACTATGACTGTTTCATATTAAGTAAAAAGAAATTTCTAGTGAAGATAATATTTATAATATAATATCAACAATATGTTGTCTTTAAGATGGTGTCCATGGAAAAACCAGGCAGTGGATGGCACATGACATATTTTGTTTTAAAATTTTGTTCATCTATTTCATATCACAAGTTCATTCTTAAAGGTAAACCTTGTTTTTTTAATAACTGTATTAAATAAAGAGGAAAAAATAAATAGAAAGCACTGAACATTCATTGAAAAGGGGAGATAATTTTTCATTTTGTACAAAATTTTGTTGCATTGTTAGTGAACTTTCAAATCATTTTCTGAGCCATCTACTGTTGATTCAAAAATATATTAAACATATATATCCTTTGTATGATATAAACATTGCATTGGAACCAAAAATTCAGAGGGAAAAAAATTATTTTGTTCCACCCATATCATAGGATTTGCCTGATACTTACTTCGACAGCCTCTTAATTAGTTGTAAAGTAAATATTCCTATCCTCTGGTGATGGTCTTCATTGTGACCTTCTTATCAAGGCTCACACATCAATTTTTTTCAACTGTACACCGATGCGTTCAAATCTTTACTTTGTTACGTACTTCTATACTAGCTATCATATTTTTTGCCTTTGGTATTCGCCATTAAGCTTTCTTAAAACGCAGGTATGAGAAATTTCTCACTGTAGGTTTTATAAGTAGAAATTATACTTGATTTTCATGACGAGAAATCACGAAAATGTTCAAGATCATGAAATTGGTTGCTTTTGTGCACTGTTTCATGGCCTTAACATAACATATCATATTTGACGTCTTTGTGTATAGTTTTCTCATTAGCAATTTTACCATATTTCTCTTAATAATAATAAGCATCCAGTTCTTAGAATATATATGGATTTACCTTAGATATTTGGGCTTTATTAACAATACGCACTCTATTTTCTATTATAACAAATAACTCATTGTAGATTGAAAATTATTTTGATATATTAACTGTTTGTTTTAAATCATCTACTATGATGTTGTGACGTATTATTCTATTATTTATTGTTGTATTTTGTAACATTGCAATATAAGCGGGAGGTATGACTAGCCATAAAACCAGGTTAAATACACCATCTGCATTGATAAAATTGAGCAACATTTCCTTCAAGAATTAATGTTTTTTGGGAAAATATGTCAACAAAATAGAATGATAGAAATCCCTATTTAAACCGATGTATTTAATTAAATATTGTGCTTTCGGATAAAGTTTACATCTTTTTAATGATTGCTTATTGATAGTTCTCTTCTATAATTAAACTAGGTTTTTGTCTGATGTTAACATTAATTGTTGTGAGCAGTAGTGAACAAACATGTTGAGGGTTACCTCATTTTTGTCATGTCATACATTTTACATACTGTAGTTTTTTTTAAATTTAACATTTACAGAAAACTCCCCAGAGCCTGTACCTGAACCTGAAGTATTACCACAAGGTGAAGAGGAACCACGTATGTTTATATTTCTGTACATATGCATGCTTCAATACTATAGTATAAAAATCAATCGACATTCAAATAAAATACATAAAATTCTGATAACTACAACCTTTATATATGATAAATGATGTGAACAGAGCTGTTGAGATATGTTTATTAAAAATAATAGTGTTCTGTTCATGTAAAAAAAAACTCGGGCTTCATGACTCTTATTCATTTTTATATTGTTTTGTTTAAGGTAAAATTCTTTTGTATATTAGGAAACAAAAACGACCATGTAATGCATTATTTTAATGAAAGTTTTGTATAAAAATAACTCATGCCTTTGTAATAAAATTGGATTTTCCGTTGTTCGCTATCAATACTCAAATTCAGGGTTTTTTTCTGTTTTGTTTAAACACATATATGTAATACTACAAATGTATCCTGGAATTATTTTCAGTATTAGATATGTTTAACCCTTGTCACAAATCACTCCACCAATAATAAAAAAAACTGTATGATGCATTTATATGTGAACTTGTCACTGTTAAGAATCTTATTTGGGGAATGATTCATCATAAATGATTAAAATCACAAATGTTTGCTGATAATGCCTTTGTTTGTGAATTGGTTATAGGAAACACTTGTTCATATAAATGGTAGACTGAACAAGAATCTCAATTTAAGAGTTTTTGTCCTTTGAAATGATCTTTACATCATATCTTGTTGGTATATGTTATGTAGAAGCATTATATTATTCCCTTAGTTAACAATAATGTTGATGGTTACGTTCATTTTTGTCTCGTTATAAATTTGACCTACATGTACCGTTATATAAATACATATATTAAATATTTAAACACTTACAGAACCTGAACCTGAACCTGAACCTCAAACTGAAACACCAACACCAGAGGAAGAGGAACCAAGTATGTATATATTTCTGTCCATATGCAGGGTTTAATATAATAGTATTTTTTAAGAGTTTTACTCCTATATATCAAACCAAGCTCCCTCACTTAATATCAAAAATACACTGTTTCCACATGCACGTTTTAATCAATGAAATTTGTAATAGTTTATAAAAAGACAGATTAACATAAATGTACGTTTTGAATATAATATCGACTTAGAGAATGAATTTTGAAAGGTTATGTGTATATATATATTAAAAAAAGAAGGGCAAAAGATACCAAAGGGACAGTCAAACTCATAAATCTAAAATAAACTGACAACGCCATGGCTAAAAATGAAAAAGACAAATCGACAAACAATAGTACACATGACACAACATAGAAAACGAAAGAAAAACAACACGAACCCTACCACAAACTAGGGGTGATCGCAGGTGCTCTGGAAGGGTAAGCAGATCCTGCTCCACATGTTGCACCCGTCGTGTTGCTTATATGATAACAAATCCGGTAAATAGTCTAATTCGGTAGGTCACATTCATGAAAGGGAAGGGGGTTGTAGTTACGACGAAAGGAACATATCCGATATCATTTGTGAAACGGTTATTCCATAACGGTCAACCAACTCGTGATGGCGTCCGTAAAATTTAAGAAGGGATGATTTCAACTTTACTATATGCAACTCTTGGTTTAATAGCTTCCTTGTGAGCAGCAACTCTCTATCAAGAAAATCGAATAGGAAATGCAAGCACGGGAATATCGTGTCAATTAAGAGATATATACCCCGTATAAAAAAGAAAGCGAAATTCCGACATATGTATCTGGTAAATTTTACAGATTGATCTTTATATTAGTATAGCTTACATCGAACTTTAACAATGAAGCTTCTCTTTTTGTTTGGTTTCAGGTAAAAAGGACGGGAAAAAACCAAGAAAAAATAAAGGTATTCTTACATAGACTTTATAAACCTTAGTTAAGTTAAGAAATGCTTCATCAAATGCACTTGCACATACATAATGTATCTTTTGATATCTATCTTTTCTCTCAACATGTTGCACGCAAGTTATTAGATGTATTTGTAGACTATATCCAAATATGACGTAACATGGATGAACTACAAATGTCAATATGTTGCTGCAATTTACTGCGCTCGTGCTAGTTTTGCATGTAAAAAATCACCGTCGAACTCCTTCTCAGTTCTTTTTATATAAACAATTGCCTTTTTTGTAATAACATACTTGTTAAACTAAATACCAAAGAACTCAGTATATCAATTGCATATACGAATATTTTGCATACATACACAGTTAAAAAAGCGGTCGAATATGACTTTAAATTTTCAGGTTATGTTGATGGTACAATGAACTTAATGCAAAGATGATATCACATATTTGCGCATCAAACTAAGTTATTTTCGGTACCAGTTCAACTGACCATCCTTTGAAAATTAAAGTGTTTTAGTGAATTAGGAGGCCAACATATTTTGCTAATCAAAGCTAATACAAACGTTGAAAGGCTAGTAGAACCCAAACCTAAAAAAATGAAAATCGAACAAGGAATAAAAGCTATGTAGGACGGAGATACATAACTTAACTACTTACAATTATTTCCGGTTTATTTTCTACAGTTTAAATGTCCTTATTTTCATGCCAGTACCCGATAAATATTGAATATTAGAATGATACCGTAAACTTATGACAATACGGCATTGAAACTGTTAAAAGTTGTATACCTTTTTTTCCCTGGACAACAGTTTTCAAAACGATAACTGTTGGTACTTAAAATTTCCCCAACACATTTGACCTTGCTTTCCAAATATGATACAGCTTTGTCTTTATGTCTTTTAGCGTATTTACTTATATATTTTTTGGTTTGTTTGTATAGTGATAACGCAATGTTGATTGCTTTACATTGCTATTCATCCTTCTAATAAGCTTTGGATTTTCAATTATGTTGGCCATGAACATTGTACTGGCCGGATCAGTGAGTGTAACCAAAATGATTGAGTTTAAGTAAAGATAAAACAATCAGGAGCTGACTTTTATTTCACTACCAATCCAAATGGTGAAAAACTGAAAATACAAATATAACTACAATTTTACAATGTGTTCAATGATAATTAAAGTCCATTAAAAATACAGATAAATAGTTCGTAGATATATAAAGCTGTTAATGTTCTTTATAATAATAAATAAATGAATATTCTTACACACGTCGGGTTCTGTCTTGAATTAAATTGTGTAATCGCAGATACGAACAGTTTGAACGGTGAAATGTTCATAGTTTCTTTAAATCATATGAAATATATTAAAACAGTTCATCGCGGATGTAAAGACATGATTTGTCATGATTTGAATGTAACTCACGCTGTGGTTAGTCACGAATTGTTCCTCTGGACAACGTGTCCGCTGAATGTTTCTTGTAGTTGTGCACACGACTCGCTGAGCAGTTTTCGTCACTCAGAAGAGAGGGGGAAAGTAACACGGATTCATACACTGTCCTGTATAAAACTCCTAGAACTGGCATATCACTGAACAGGCATTGATTATCGACATGCACATTCAATGCCGAAAAATTAGTAACGTTTTTGTTACCAATTCTTGACAATTTTACCTATTATGTATGTTTGTTTTGTTCACACTTCGTTGTCAATTTAATGTATTTTCTAGCGACGGTCATACAAGTGAGAGGTTAGCTTGCTATAAAACCAGGTTTATATCACCATTGTCTACATATGACAAAACATGTACCGAGCCAGGAATGTGTCAGTTGTTATCCATTCGTTGGATGTGTTCGAGCTTTTGATTTTGCCATTTGATTTTCATTATGGGTTATTGTGATTTGAATTTTAAGACACTATTTAATGCACATCTATAAATCAAAAAAGTGCTGTGTGACCTACTTCAAATAAAATGTTTCTTGTGGAACACAATGTAAGCATGGTACTATGCATCAGCACAATTACATTTGTTAAACATATCTGCAAACTTTTTGAATATTACTACACAATTGTATGTTTTTCCAATTTTCTACAACTTTGTTAAGAATACCTTAACATTTTTTTCTAATATACTAGTCAACAACAGAAACGATACAAGACTTTTTTTTTAAATTAAAGATAAAGTTTTCCGTTCATTGAAACAATATTGAAGGTAGTAATACTTTATCATTATGCAATTATAAATCCGTTTGGCGTTTTTTTGCGATTTTTGTTTTTTTAACAAATTTACATAAACGACAATTTTAAAAACAGAAGTTCTAATAAATGGTGCCAACCTCTCATTTAAAGGTAAGACAATGTTTGCCATCAATTTGTTTTTAAAAATCATACAGTTTTTTCGTTTATTTGTTAAGCAAAGTTCGGCCCCCCGAGAAATCGTTAAAATGTATACATTATCAACTGATTTACCATAGACAGTATGTGTAAAGTGATATTCAAAAAGCGGTAACAGTCTTAAAACTAATCCAAAAGGTTCTAAATTTACTGTGTGTTGTTTTCATATCTAAAGCGTTCATTAGAAACGAAAATTAAAAAAAAAATTGGCATTTTTTGAGATTTCAAAAAATTAGAAAAAAACAATATTGCAGCCCATTAATTACAACATGACCATAACTTGATTTGCATATTGAATATTTTTAAACAAATTTGAAATTTTATTTAGTTCTTAGACAATTATGTGTCGATTTTTTATTCAACTTTCCGCAAACCTAATTTACACCCTATGATCGTTTACACGGAATTTAGATACTTTCCGACAAGTTTTGATTTTCATTATCACATGTACATACATTTGTAACCCGGATTTGTTTTTCCACTATCGATTTATGAAGTATGAACAGCGGTATACTACTGTTGCCTTAATTTATGCTATATAAATGTAAAAATGACTTCCTCAAAATAAAATGGATGTCTGAGTTTTGACATAGTTTTCAAGGCAAGAAAAACTTCATCCCAAAATTATTTTCTTTTTTTGTTTTTTTTAATAATTCCAAAATAAGCTAACTCTGTAAAATTTATATTTTGGGTGGTGGTATATAATTGAATCCATTTAGATTTTTACTTAAATAATCTTCTAACCCAAGTAAGTTTTAACCCTTGTATACAATTTCTCAAATTAATCATTTTTAGACCTTGGAAGTATTCCTGACATAGAAGATCCCGCTTTATCTTGTCAAGGGTATCATCCCAAATGAATGAATAAAATTTACTATTATTCTTAATGTAATTATATCAGGAAGGCATAGTTTATTAAAAACTTATTTGTTTAAGTCAAACTATTTGTTTTTAGAAAAAATTAAAATTGCCTGCTATAAAAAGAGAATGGTTCTGAGATGTAGAGGCAGAAGGCGTATTAAAATCTTGAGTGCATTTTATGGTCGAGCTGACAAAGATACATGTAATGATGGAAGCGCTCAAACAACAGGTTGTAAGAAAGAGGATGCCGAGGCAATTGTTCAAAAGAAGTGTGATGGAAGGAAACGATGTAGGCTACTAGCAAACAAAGCATTTTTTGGAGATCCATGTCCAAAAACATCTAAGTATCTTGCGGTCAAATATACATGTGGTTAGTATCTTTAAGTTCTTACAAAAAAAAATTCAAATAATGTAATAATATCCCTTAATTTTAAATTTTCTGTCTTATAAACCTCTCTTAGGCGTATTGTTTTGTCAGGTCAGTATTGTGGCAATTGTTTTTTAAACTTTTGAAGAATATAATGTTTGATCCTACTTAAACGGAAATGGTAATGGCTGTTTTACTGTTGTGTATGATTTGTTTAGTACTTTATTGTATATATTCCACAGACGCCAGCGTTTTCTTGCTTGTGAAAATATAATTTTTGAATTTCGGTGAAGCGGTTGAAAATTTTCTAACCCGTCCCTTATGGTCTTAGTAGTTACTACTGTTATCACTAGCCATTCAACACTGATGATATTAGTTCGAACCCGGCTCGTGCGGGTGCACTTGACTCAAAATTTCATTGATTACGAATGTCAGTATTCCTATCGAAGGTCGGTGTTTTTCTCCTGGCACTCCGGTTTCCTCCAACAATACAAACTGGCCGCCATGAAATAGCCAAAATGCAGTGCTTAAAAGTGGCGTTAAAACACCAAAAAAAACAAATCAAATCTAACACTTCTTACAAATAAAATAAGATTATACATATAAAACAGCTACATTCTATTTTATATAAGTTACGTTTTGCAGACTGAGCTCCAAATGCATATCATTTTCATATGCTTTTTGAAATACAGACTCTTTGTGGTCATGTTTTTGTAAGTATTGATATATTTCAGTTGGAAAGGACAGGAAAGATCAAAAGAGAAGGTTAAGAAGGTTAAGAAAAGAAAGGAGAAATAAACGAAAAAAGAGTGGTTCAGGTAAGAAATATTAAATGCTAAGATGTTATAAAATGGTATGCCCGACTTAGTATCTTTCTTTCTTTCTTTCTTTGATTTCCATTGCCTAATGATGCGTTTACAAAAACAACACATATCGCCGGACTTTTTGAATATTTACCCGAACATCGCTATCCACTACTTTAGAGAACATAAAATGCGTTATCACTGATGTGTTTTTGAATTCGATATCATCTACTTCAAGGTGTACTAGGGTACTCAGGATTGTTGAAAGATACATATCTACAGATATGTGCGTAGATCACTTATTAAGATATTATCCTAAAGATTCTTTTTATATGGTAGCACGTTAATAAGATGTTTAACATAAAACAAAAATAACAATTATGAAGGAATTTGTCATGATTTAGACATTGCCTTTATTTTCATGTTAAATCGTTTATCCGATCCCCTTTTCTGGAATATCCGTCATGAGAATTACTCAAACCTACCAAATTGACGTACACACACTTGAATATATCATGTATATTAAGTGCTCTTTGTTACAAGAGGACATTATACAGAATTTTTATTTTTTTCAAAATTTTCTTGCAGGTTGTCGTTGTACTGGATCTGGTGATGTCCATTATTACGACTTTAAATATACAAAATCGGATATCCAAGGAATATGTAAATACACTTTTTCAAAGTCTACGGAGGAATTTCCTTACGAAAAGTGTAAATGGAACATTGAAGTCAAAAATGAAAGAAGAGGAACAAAAACTTCGGTTTCCTACACAAAAATGGCGGATGTGACAATATGTGGTGAAAAAATTAGAATAATGAAAGATGGTGTATTCAAGGTTAGTGTTTATTATTAATAACATGCTAACTTCTTTAGGCTTTTATATATTATGTTTAATTTTAGTTACAAGTCATTTCATATAATTACGTGCAATCATCGGTCGTGAAAATCCTTTCAAGTAAATTAATTCATATTTCGTAACTGAATTAATTAGACTTTCAAATATTATCAGCAATATTTTGTAAAGCCGTTTTTAATTTTTGTTTTTGAATCAAATTTGTCCCCGAATTTGTTGTTATACTAGTCAACTTATTTTGATCTGACCAACTGTTTAGAGATTAAACATTTTATTCATTTATTTTGTTATGTTCAGACTTTCGATCAATTAGTTGATGTGTTATTGGCTTGCAAATTAGAACCATGTAGAACAAGTAAAGTAAAGTTTCATACAAATGAATAAAAAAAGAGAATACTTCATGAAATTATAAAAAAAACAAAGGAAACAGAGAATAATTGTTAAGATTGTCATTTGATAGTTTGTCTCTTAGTTCGAAATTTATTTATCAACGTTACTTAGTTCCTTTATAACCTATTTAAGATTGATTTTGAATGTGCATGATATAATTTTATATATTTTTATTCTACAAATTTAATCTTTTAAGGTGGGTGACTTGGAAGTTTCATCATTAGCGTACAACATCGAAAATTGTGGAATAAACATTCGAAAAGAAACTCGAGAGCTAGAAATATATTCAGAAGAATGTGACATACGTGTTTTATGGGATGGGAAGTCAAGAATAGAACTTGATGTCCCTAAAAACTACTCACAGTACGCAGAGGGTATATGTGGTGATTGTACTGACAGTAACCAGTTTATGCTACGAAACGGAACTGACATCTCAAATGTACCTAAAAGGCAAAGAGATGTTCTATGGGGCCAAGAATGGGAAGTGATTGATGATACCGGAGAAGAACTTGAAGAGTAAGGAAGATGTTTATTAAAGGCTTGATATATGACATATGTTCTGAAGGATAATGATGTTGTGGAAAATGTACGACATCCAAAACACTTTTGTTCCCACAAACATGAAATTAATATTAACAATTATATGCAAGTCTCGGTCGAGTCCGATAAAATACCCACCGTATATTTCCTGGAATTTATTCATTAGTTATTTCATTTCTATTTTCACACTAAAGTACAATAGTTAGCAATTATGTTTTCTTCCACCTCAATACAACCATTAATTGTTGGTTAATAAGTTAATCTAGTTTATTGTAAGTATATTTTAGTAAGGGAAACAGAACGGGTTCAAACAGAAAGAGTTTATAAGAAGATACAACTGTTCAAGTTATGATTAGAATGACATTATGAGATGACAATACGAAGACTTGAACTTAAGCCTTAATATAAGGCATAAGAACTCAAATCCTCCATGGACCCTCAATTTCACTTTTGTGTTCTAGTTTCCTTGATTAAACACAAACGTGTTCATTTGTTATCTAATAATGACCCTTTAAGACGTCGAACCCACTAGATTAATGAATTGCAAAGTAGTTATCTCCCTAAAAATTACAACATTCAATACAAAGACATAACCAATCGGACGAATTATATACATGAACAAATCGTAATGGACTGCTTTATGATTAATCATCAGATAGCGGAATCTCCAATGAAACTTGGAAAACAATTAGTTTCAGACCTAAGACCGAATATTTTAGTATCTCGTATAACCTACTTAATACACATATTTGCTTATTAGTTATGTTGTAGGTAAGCTTAGATAGTAAATTAATATTGAGGTAATTACGCGATTAATGTTTTTTTTTTTAATTAAACCGTCATAATCATTAAGCAATTTCCAAACTTTATATTTTATATGTCGATTGCTGTCACGTTTCCGGTTGTGTAGAAATACTTATCTGGGAGCCACATGCATTTTCACAGAAAATAAAATAATGCTTGGTAGATTTATATCAAATAAAACCATTTTGTATGAGGTTTTCGTAATTCCTAGTAACGAACTGTCTTACTTAGTTATTTTGATTTTAATTATACGCAGTGTACGTCAGAGATGGGTCCGATTACTTTCAATGTAATTGATTAAACTTCAATTACTTTGTCATTTGTACGATTACATTTAATTAATGATTACATCATTTCTAAAAGTGTCTGATTAAATTAATGATTCCATTAGCAAAGTAATCATGATTACATCCGATTACAATGAATTCAAAACAAAAAACATTTTGAATGATGTGATTAACTAAACATTTAATATATCTAGAGCATTTTTAGAAACGATTTTGTTTGATATATTATAAACTGATAACTTCAAACTTCATGTATTTGCTAAACCACAAAAGTTCACTACATACATATATGAACATTGTGTCACTGGTTATGACCCATTACACTTTATCATCAATGATCTCTGAATTATTTTGACTTCAATTGAATATAGCTTGATAAAAAGTTTGCTGATCTCTTCCGGACTTTGTATGTAGGTCAAGGTGCTGTTTATGGAAGTTAAGATATGGATAAAACAACGTTACCAGTTAAAAACTATGTAAAATTTTAATTGAAATGTGTAATCAAATTGTAAACATAAACAATTACTAAAATCAGTGCATTTTACATGTCCAGTCCAAATACATACCAAAAGATATTTGTCCAACTTTTAATTTAGCTTGAGCTAGAAGCTAAATTTTCACATTTTTGATTGATCTCTTATCATATATATTGTCCTGCAGCTATACTCAATTGGTAATTGCAATAAAAACAAACCTTAATTAGTTTCCTACTTGTCAATTCAAAGTGACAAAAATCACAATATGAACAAAAGATTATAATTCAGGGTTAAAGAAAGGTTTCACTTAAATATTATCAAATATATACACATGGAAAAAAGTATTGAAACACCAAATGGAAATTGAAATTAAAAAAAATCTCTTCATTTTTTTGGGATATAATTTGGTAAAATAGAACTAGTTAAACATTATTTAACCTGAGTTTAATCAATAAATATCGACTCGATGATTTTTTATCTGCACATGCAGCTACTGTACCCGTAAACAGCAAAACATTTGTTTTTATCCTCATTGCTTTTAACCCTTTAAATAACCAAAATTTTAAAGTTATGTGATTGACACCTTATAATGGGTCCTTGACAACTCTTACCTGCAGCAAGATGGCAGATTATCAGCATAAGGGAAGCAGTGATGTCGCTGTAAAAACTGCACGTTTTGTTGGTCATCACCATTTCACTATAAGTCGTTTTGAGAATAAATCAGGCAATAAACGCTGTAAAAGACATTCCGAGATAATGAAGACCCCCTATACCTTATGCTAAGGAAAATCAAGCATAATGAAGGTTGGTCAGAAGGAAACCCATTGCATACAAGACAGTCCTAAAAAGAGAGTGGTGGCCATACAGCAGCCTTTTAACAAGAACTGTTCGAGATCGAGTCATCGCTACTGGTTATCGTGCGATAAGACCATTTCGGAAACCTTTGCTAACGAACAGACACACAGTTTTCCGTATCCAATGTAGTGCAGAGCTCGCCAAAGTTGGAAATTAGCATCGTGGAGGAAGATCCAATGTTCAAATGGAATTCGGTTCACCTTCCTTGACACGATCGTAGCCCGGATTTCAACCATATCGAGCATATTTGGGACACTATTTGGCGGAAAGTGCGCGAAAGGACACCCCAGTTCAAACACATCATGAAATAAACAATGCCCTTCATCGGAAATGGTTGCTGCTACCTTAGCAACAAATTAGTCGATTTATGACAGGAATCAGAAGACGTTTAGATGCGGTTATCCGTTTGAATGGAGGCTGCGCACAAAGTACTAATTCTTTGGCGTATAACGATCAATCATGATATGAACAGTCATCTAAGGATTAATTTTGAAATGTCTGACATTGTAAATTCCGACTACAGTAAAAGTTATAAAATGCATTTTTTTGTACAAAAAACATTCCATTTTGGTATTAAAATTGTGGTTATATAAATCACTTTTTTTCAAAAATGTTTTGTTCGTTTCAATGCCAATGTTATCATAAACTATGTTTCAATAATATTATACACATATTTTATTATATTTCATCCAAAAAAAAGAGGCTGATTTTTCAAGTTTTAAAAAATCAAGGTGTTGCAATACTTTTTTCCATGTGTATATATGTTTCTCTTAAAATTTTGAATATATATATACAAATATCTTTTACTAAGGCTAGAGACATATAATTGTAGTATGTTTCTTCTTAGGCTAATGATGACTTTCAATTCTGTAAAAGTTTTTTTACTGAAGTATATAAATCAATTAACATGATTTATAAAGTAAACAAAACTATTTAAACGTGTTCAATATTTATCAAATAAGAATAACAAATAGATTAATTTATTGACCATAAACACAGTTTAAGATTTTTTTCATTGTAATCAGAATGTAATCAAAAAGTAATCATCATTACAGGGTATTTTGAAATGTAATTGATTTAATTGAAATACGTGTTATCTGATGTTAGGCTGATTAATGATTACAATGATTACTTGAAAAATTGTAATCAATTACAGCTGATTAATGATTACAATTACAATTACCCCAAGTCTGGTGTACGTTCATTCAAATATAAAGTATCACTACATATTATGCATAGCTATTGAGTTTTAAACACAGTACACAGCCAGAGAGTCACATAGAAACATCAATGTCAAAGTAAAATTAAACAAAGATAAAAAAAAAAAAAAAAAAAAAAAAAATCTCCTCTTGTAGTTTAAAATAGATTGTAACTAAAATATCCATATCAAGTAATGCACATGTATCGTTGTTAATAGTATTATATTAGTTATGAAGAGTATGTTTCTTATGATTTATTCCAAAGAATGATATATTATTTAAGGCAAAACTGTTATCCCTGAACGGGATTTATTTTTCATCATTCCTAGCAAAACATGGACTGAAGACTAGATTTGTTATATGAAAACCTATCCTCAAGTTATTCATGTCTATCTGACTATGAAAGCGTTTCATTTAAGCTGCTGTGTTATAAACGTTAAATATCGCGGCAATACCTTTTTGTAAACTTTACGTCGTTCCCGGCAAATTTGACAGTTGCCGATTTTACGTTACGAAATTCCGCTAACGTGTGATGTTCGAATAACATCTTTGTTTTCCAGCTTCTTTTGAATCTTACATTTCTTTAGTTACCTGTATTTACATGCTTTATATTGGTAAATCGTTGTCAAGACGTTCGAAATCGTGTTTGCTTTCTTTATAATTCATATCTATGTACGTATTGACAGTTATTTACATGATAAACCTTGACCGATAACGAACTATACTCTCACGCGCAAGGATAAGGCGTGCTAAAACCTTTAAAAGTCCGATTATTCTTATAGCAAAACGAATTTGAACTGATCTTGAATGAATTCAAGAGGTAATAAAACATACACGAAATCACATTCAACCGTTTTAACATATTGTATTTTATTTACCTGTATTTATTATTAAAATATGAAAATAATAATCTCTGATTCTTTAAATAGTTGTTCAGTCATTATTAAATATCCATAAACCAGATATTTTTTTTAATTAAATATTGGCAACAATCTTTACAAACTGTATGAACGTTTTTAACGTTGTCTTTAATAGATGTCCAGTATCACAGCCGATGAAAGAATGTACTGAACAACAGAATGCATTGTTAGCAAGTGATGAGTATTGTGGAAAATTGAATCCAGACAGTAAAGAGCTAGTTACACCTTTTGCTGATTGTATAAATGCCGATAAAAAAATGGCAAAGGAGTTGTATGATGCATGTGTTGTAGATGTTTGTATGAACTTAGGAGGTCCGTATGAGAAAGAGGCACTTTGTCTGGCCTTAGATGCACTGGCACAACATTGTAGGAAGAATAACTTTAATTATAAAATGTGGCGAAAATCAGATCTTTGTCGTAAGTACTAGTTAAACTTCATTTTATATAAATATGATAAGTAATTTGGATTTTGTTACGGCTTCATTGATTTCTATGGAAACATTTATATCATCATTGACGCAGATGCTTTGTAAATGTTGACAGAAGTTACATATAATGTCAACAAAATATGTATATTCTTTAGATGAATACTATGGTATGGCAAATATAAGTCTCAATTGCGGGAAATCTTGTATGTTAACTTACATAAGACTGCATTTAGATAAATCTCCACCACCCACAGGAATATCATATAGAGTTAATACATGTATAATTGATACATATAGCAGTGTTATTTCTTATCGTTTCCCCCTTTTAGTGTTACAAGGGACTCGAAATACTCTGAAAGTACTTTTATTCGTGGGGAACCAATTTTCGTGGTTTTCGTGGATGACTTTATCCACGAATTTAAGCGTCCAACGAAATAAAACAACCGGTGTTCGTTGTCCACAGCAAGAAATGCAAAGATCCCCATGTAGGTTTGACTAATGCTATGATCTAGAGAATATATTGAATATTGCCAAATACTAAAAAAGTAGTCACAGGACAAACGCACTATACTACAACTGCTGGCAGGGTTTTACCCATTTAATCTTTTACAACCTAAAGTGTACCACTTTTGATATTTTAATTCTAAAAAAAAAAATTTGATCGATGAAAGTAAGATTTCCGGTATTCTATGATAAAGTGTTAATTTTATATCATCATAATTCTCGTACCGGAAAAAATAATTTAATTCTGTGCTTGCTTTTGATAAGAACTATTTTACAATTCAAGATACGTTTATAGCCTTTGTTTATACGATTGTTTTCTTTAAGTTACATGTTTATGGCCTATAAATTAACACCTTTTATGGTCATACCACATCTTCTTTTTGTGTAATTGAACTGTTGGTAACTCTCTCTAGGGTTAATTAGTGTGATCACTATGATTTACACAGGTCAATGTTTACTTTGCAATTTCCTTCATTTCAGACAATTCATAACCTTTGTTTCTAACGGATTCAATTTTTTAATTTTTCTTTATTTAAAGATTAAAAATCCACGAATTTAAAAACCCACGAACATGTAAATTTTTCTCAAACCTCAAAATTGATACTATATGGGCATGAATTCACTAATGCTACTTTAGTGTGACATTGTAAGAAAAAAATAAAAATCGTTATAAGCTTCTAAATTTTTTACAAACTATTGCTACAAATGATGTCCTTCTATTTGTAACCAAAAAAATCATTTTTAAACTTGTGTCAGTTTGGAACCAAAGCAAATAATGAATTTGGAGCATGTAACATGGACACTTTTTCCAAATTGAGATTAATGATTCCTAACTTATTCAACATTCAATATCATATATATTGATCACAAAACATTGTCTATCATCAAAACTCTAAAATGTATATTTTCATTTCTTTCAGAAATTTTGTGAAAACAAGTTTCCTCTACTTTTCTGTCAATGTTACATGCAATGTTTAAGAGATAAATACAGTAAGAATCATTTTCTTTCTGAACATGTAAAGGCTCTTTTTCATTGTGTTACCCTCACATTAAAAAAATGTATTAATATTTTTGCAATTATCTCATTTCTGTCATAAAATAGTGACTTAAATGTTCCATGTAACGTGGACACAAAAAATATGAATAATGAACCATGCCAGAATTGACCTTAAAAGATATAAAAAGCCTCCAAACAACCATCTGAATGTAAATTATACAATTATACTGCCACATTTCTCATATTTGATATTATTTAAATAGTGGTTAATACCAAATCCATTCACCTAAATTTCAGACAGCAGACATATTTTTTAACTATACCAGTAGTTATGCTTGTTCATGGTTGTACACTATGGAAGGCTAAATTAAAAGATATTCAAATGTCAAAATAACCAGAAAAATAAAATTAAGACCAAAGATAGATCAATTGATGAAGGAGTCATCCAAAATTTCCACAACATGAAACATTTTTATATCAGTAAGTAATTAGCAACCCGTTTTTTTATGCACATGGATGAGATTGATGAGAAGACAACCACACAACCATCAGCATCCACAAGTTTCTCACTCAATAACTTATAATGACAAAGTAAGGGTACAAAATGATTACATGTATCCCTCATTCATGTGACACAGTTACACTTAAAACTAATAGTATGAAAAACTAAGACAAAATATGGACAAATCTACGAGAGGTTGATACAGCTGCATTTATTGAGAATCTTATTTTCAATGGTTTACATAACTTCTATAAAGAATAATTTGGGTTTCATCTTTGAGGTTGTTGTCTGATAGACATATTACCCCATATCTCGTTTTATTTCTGCTGGTTAAGCTTACATTTATGATAACTTTTTAAGGTTTAAACAATAAATTTTATTTTCAAACATTCAAAACAAGTTTCTTGTTTCTTGTTTTCTGTCTCCAACAGCTTCAACTATCTATCTGAAAAAAGAAAAAAACAAAACAACAATTAATCTACCCTCAATCAGAACCAAAATCCATGCATAGATTATAAAATTTACAATAATATAGAAACTCTCAAATATCTTGTTTCGATTTTTCAATGCCATTTCATCTTGAAAACTTGTTACCTAAACTACAGGAAGCCACAATTTAAAGGGTCCCATAATGACCAGTGTAAAACAATTCAGAAGAGAAAACCAACACCCACTAGACCAAAGTCCTGTTTTAAACTTTATTTGGCCTTCTATTACTTTTTTGTTTCATTAGCGCCACTGAAGAGTCTTTTGTAAACGAAAAGCGTTTCTGGCCTACAAAATTTCAATTCTGATATCCATGATGAGTTTGTTATTATTATTTTGAAATCAGAAGGAGCCTGCACCTCTTATAATGCAAAAGATATTCTGGAATGTCAACTATTGGCATAACAATTAAAAAAAAATGTTACAAATTGAATTCCTCGTGAGTTCTATAATGAGCATCAGTAAATACACATGATACATGTGTTGACTGGTGATTGAAAAGGGATAAATAAACAAGATTTTGAAATAACTATCTTCTACACTGCTGTAGAATGGTTGTAGAATGGTCAAATTGGAGATCACTAGTATGTCTGCATACACAGTCACCATCATCTGGTTTTCTAACAAAGACAAACACTACTATCTGACTGGCTGAAAGGACCGTCACCACCTGACTCACTAATAGGGACCTTATCAGACTGGCTAACACAGACATCATAATCTGCCAGGCTGATAGGGTTATCACCATCTGACAGGCTGAAAGGGATATCACCATCTGACTGGCTGACAGGGACATCACCATCTGACTGGCTGACAGGGACATCACCATCTGTCAGACTGGCTGACAGGAACATCACCATATGACTGACTGACAGGAACATCACCAACTGACTGACTAATATGAACATCACCATCTGCCAGGCTGACTAGGACATCACCATCTGTTGTCTGACAGGGACATTACCCTCTGACTGGCTTACAAGAACATCACAGACTGACTGACTGACAGGGACATCACCAACTAACTGATTGACTGATATGTACATCACCATCTTCCAGGCTGACAGGGACATCACCATCTGTCATGCTGTCAGGGACATCACCATCTGACTGGTTGACAGGGACAGTATCTTTTTGCAGCATCTTCCTGAGAGTTTTCTTCATCACATTTATTGCTGATCATCTTTTTCTTTCTTAGGTTTATATTGCCGGTAGATTAAAAATTGCATGTAAACTTTCAAGACCGACACCAATTTTGTTGTCAATGAAGAAAATACACTTCTAAAAAGAATATCTATATTTAGAAATAAAGATGAAGTTTGATGGTGGTGAAACAAGTTAAATTATCCAATAATCTCTTTATAGAGCAAAGGAGTTAGTAAATGTTATCAGTTCTGTTCATGCGTGTAACATTGACAGAAAGTAAAAGATTGTATGTCAATGTTACATACATGAAGACAAGAAGATGAAAGTGGTGTGCTTAATAGTCAACTTTGGAGAAATAATATAATTGCTGCCCAGTAATATCTAATTAATTATTTAGGTTATAAAATGTTATATTAATGTCTGACTTTAAGGAAGTAATACCTTTGCATGTAACATAAACAAATCTTGACACAAAATATTGTTGTCAATGTTACTAACTAGTGTTAAAAGACAAATTAAACAGGAAAACATGAAAACGCTTTAATTTTGTAAAATAAAAATAAGATAATAGCTCCATATGGCAGTAAGTTTTGTGTACGCATGTAACACTGGCCTGAACATGTTAAAGTCTAAATAATAGACTCTGTCAATGTTACATACACAATTTCTTAATGAAAAAAAAGTTTAATTTGGGTTTACTTTATACATTATTTTTTAAAATAAGTATCATAATAATAACTTTGAATATTAAAAATTAGATTAACTGTTGATTTCAACACTGTAAAATCTTCTCATGTAACACAAAAAAGACCTCATACAAAAATCGTAGTCCATGTTACTCTTAAAGTTATCATAGGAGCACCAAAGAAATTGTGTGATGACAATATTTCAGATGCTAGTCATTTATAATCTCAGATAAACTCATTTTAAAGCTCAAAACAGAGGTTTGGAAATCAATGCTTTTAAAACATTATAATTCTGGGTTATGTATGTAACATTGACAGGAACACCAACAAATGATGAGGAAAAATTGCTAGTCAATCAGGAAAAAAAATACCATAAATAATTAAAACTCGTTTATTTCTTTAATATCATTTTAATGAAGCAAATTTAAATTTCAACAAGATTTTATTGATTGAATAATTGTATGCACATTTATTAGGTTGTAGCATGTAACCTGGACGCAGAAGATGTGTCAATGTTACATGCCTTTAAACGATAAGAATTACAAGTAATTATTGTAAAGTCTAGAAATCAAGAAAGATCAACAACTTCTCTGTTAAGAATTCAGCATAAATTTACATTTGATTTAATATTATGCACTGGCCAATTATGCATTAAGTGTAATAAAGTAATATTGTTTTTATTCTGGTGTCAATGTTACATTTTATGTTTTCAAATTAAGTGGCCAGTTATCTTTATAATGCTGAGAATGAATACAAGTACTAGTTAATCAAATTGGCAATTAATCTGTGGTATTTCATGTAAAAAATTAGATTGATAAGGCAAACCGTACAAAAAAAAGCTTTTGCATGTATCATAGACACCTTTCCTTGGTAAAGATTTTCGTGTCAATGTTATGTACAGAAATCTCTCCAGCAATAAAATGAATATCGTAAGGGTCAAACCTGTTTAAATACAAGATAAACTTATATTTTTTGACAAAATTGCAAAGCAAGTCGCACATCATTATCAAAGAACCTAATTTACACAAAAAGTGCATGTAACACGACATTCTGAGGTCAAATTAACCTGGTCCCACTCTCTTATCATCTGCTTGATCACTGGTAGATGCCAAGTGTGAAAGATGACAAAGCCACATTTTACTGTAATTGTCAGTGGGTTGAAATGTGAAAAAAATAATTGTGTTAATGCTTACTATAAAAAGTATACAACTGTTATAAAAAGATGAGTATTATTGGGCAGTATTGACACGAAAATGAAATAAATTTTCTTACCTTCTATATTTTTCAAACTTCAGTTGATTGATAAAAATCATGAAATCCAAATTGTAACCATTGTTGACACCTTTCAAAATTTGCCATGCTGGACCAATAACTTGTTTCCAAAGCTAATCAGCTAATGAAAAGGTGCATGTAACATTTGTTGACTCGAAAAGTTACATGCACTTGTCCATTTTCAAACGTATTTTATTTGCAGCAATAATCAGATTCTGTACAAAATGGGGTTTCTAAATGATAGACCGATCATTTTGCAGTTGATTTTCAACTATTATAGTAGAACAATTCTTCAGGCATATTCTAAATATGAGTAGGGGTTTTGCCACTGCAGAAATGTCACACTTTTTGTCTACAGTTTTCAACTGCCAGCACATAACAAGTGCTGATTTTTTGTTGATTTTTTTAATTGGATCCATTTTTTTTGCATGTGGCAATAAAGACTAACCCACTTTGATATTTAAACAATGTTTATTCTCCATATTTGCATGATTTCTTTATTTTTTAATTGGATAAACACTATTGACCCTAAAATTTCACTAGCGAATTCCTGCCCATATATAAGTACTTTCACAGTATAGCATTTTGGAAATGACAATTGTTTCACGTTCCTGCTAACACTTAACGAAGTGTCATGTGATGTCAAGAATGAACACCTCACTTATGACATATTACATTAAAGGTTGCTAAAATATTTTCATGTCCTTATAGAAAAATAAAAGTATTAAAAAAGACAGTGTCGTTTTTCTGGTAAATTTTTAGTAATATGATATAACATTCATGATAATAATTTTTGTTTCATATGATTTTGATATTTGTAGCAATGAAATGCGATGAACATTCAACATATCAGTTCACCTCAAAGTGTCCAGCAACCTGTGAAAACAAAAATCCAACTGAAGAAGATTGTGATTTACCAGCTGTTGAAGGCTGTGTATGTGACGAAGGTTATTATCTAGATGACAAGAAATGTGTCCTGGAAAGTCAGTGTGGATGTATTGCTGATGATAATGAGTACTATAAAGTAGGTGTATTTTCTACTCCAACAATAATCCCCTGTTCAGCAGATAGTAACGTTCTTTATTAGGGTAAACAAAATTTTATACAAAATTTCATTCGTCCCAATCATTTTTCTTCATGTAATTTTATTAAGAACGCTTTTTGCACAATATGTGAAAGTCAAGAATGTTTACGAACCGAAACAGTTGAAGAGCGGTCAATTTTGCCTGAGGGTGTTGAAACCTTAGTATATATCAGCATTCGTGAACAAATCTAGATTGTAATTTTCGAATACACCAACTATTTATCTGTAAAACATTCTTGTTTATTTCATAGTATGCCGAATCGTAAGAAATTGTTTTTATCTATGGTAAATGAGCCCTTTTAACGAATAGGCATTTGATAAAAATAAGCATCCCACTACTTTATAGTTTACATCTATATGCACTATAGACGGGATCAAATGTACTATAAGCAGATCATGAAATGGTAATGTAAAATCGCACATTTATCAGATGTAATGCCTATCTTATTTAAAAACAAATATTGTGTTTCAAACTAAATTATATGTTTACATAATGATATTATACCTGTATTGAGCTTTAACATTTGAAAATTCCTCCATATATGCATGTGTATTGCTACAATAGCTACAATACTATGTTTATAATCTCTTCCGCAATATAAACATATGCTTACATAGATGTGCTAAGCTGCTTTTTTTTTATTTGCATATGATATATAAAAAAAATATTTTAAACTGAAACGGCTTCTTACACCTGTTTATATCACGTACATAACTTTTAGTTTTAATTTGTTTGAAATACAGTGAAGATCCTTACATTTATTAAACTTTGAATGATGATATGAAATTAAATGTCAGTTCTCATCATAAAAAGAATTTTGTACTTTCAAAATGTTAGTTTTGAAAGTTCAACCCAATCCTCAAGAATTTAAAATTCCATGTTTAAAAATGTTACTTTCTAATATTGTTGATAAACAAATGATATCAGAATCAACTTAATCATACTTATGAACGAACTTTAATTCATAAAATTGTTAACGTAGATTAATTCTATAAGATGGAGAGATGACGGGAAGCAGGTCTACCAAATTAATATTTAATAATATAACTGTGTCAAGTACTAAGGCTGGGTTCAGTTTTCCGCCTGCACATTGTTCTCTAATTTTGTCTTCATCTCTAAATGGTGAGTCAAACATTCGGAATGAAAGACGGTTGATGCTATACTAAAATAACTTCTCGTTTTCAACTTTTTTTCTTTTTTTGTACTGTAGATTGGTGCTATCAGACGAGAAAACGACTGTACACTTGAAGAGAAGTGCTTGCCAGGTGGTGAGATGGAAGAAGTTTGGAAAAATGAAGGGTGTCATGAAAATGGATGGTGTGTTGTCAAAAAGGGCAATTATGTATGTGAATGCAAAGCTAATTATCGTGGAGATGGTCGGGAAAAGTGTGATGGTAAAAATAATTTAGATAATGGTGTTTTTGTTGCTATGTTGTTTTCCTCTTTTAGGTGTTTTAGGATGTGTTTCCTTTGGTTTTATTTTGTAGCCCGGATTTGTTTTTACTTAATGGATTTATGATTATTGTAAAGCTGTACACGACTGTTGTTTTTATCATAATGCTTGGAAACTAAGTGTGCATTATTGACATCAGCATTTCTGTCTAAAAATTAACTAAATAATTAAACTAGCCTAATTAGTTATTTTTTAATCCTTTTTTTCATCGATTTCTGTCAAAAGTTGAAAATTACATTAATAGTTGATGGATCAAGTTTTGGATTATGGATTATTTTGGAAACCAAGAAGGCGTTTGTCAAGGTTTAATGTATGACCTGCTGAAATAGTTTGAAAACTCATAATAACATGTGCTTTCATTTTATAGAAATCCCAGCTGCGTGTGTAAAGAACGAGAAAGTCAATCCTAGATCAAGGCGCTGTAAACCTCATAGAAAGAACAAAAGGATTTTAGTGTGTACAATCAAGAGTGCTGAAAAAATTATGAATGTCGAAGTATCTGTAAAAAGTAGAAAGAAAAAGGCAAATAAAAGAAACAAGAAAGGAAAAGGAAAGAAAAACAAAAAAGAAAGTAAAAAAAGGAAAAGAGCAGAGCAGAGAAGAAGAAGAAATCGTCGTAACAAATGTAGAGTTGTCGGCAAATTAAGAAAAAACAGGTTTTTAACCAGAGGAAACTGTAGAAGAGCAATATTTCAAGTCACATATTTATCAAAAGGTAAGAATTAATATTATTGTTTACCATCGTAAATACATATAAGAAGTTGATTGCAATAATCATACAAGATATCCTTGATAAACTAATGTACTTTGTGTATAAGGATTTTTTCATTTTCGAAAGAAATATTTCACTTGATTATACATCTGCAGCTACACGTTTTCTCTTTGTTAAGCACAATGCGATTTTGTATTCGTTTTTAAAACTCATGGCAACGCTTTGCATTATTTTTAAATTGAACAAATTTTAGTCAAAACTATGACATGTCTGTTGTATCATTACCGTTTTTAGTTTTAAGTACATAGTTATACTGTATGCAATGTGTTCTTTTAGTTTCTTGTTTTGATAGTTTACTTATTCATACTCTTCTTATCATTATAAACATATATATTTCGTGTAGCCGGAAACTGTGAAAATGATTGCGGGGAAAATGCCGTTCTCAGAAAAGGAAAATGTAGATGTCCAAAAGGCTATACAGGAGATCCAAAGAAAAAATGCTCAAGTACGTAAATTTATAGCAGTTTTATCCTTTAATATAAACATTTCAGAAATAGTTACGATGTATAATTCATGAGATACATAAACATACGTTGTGCTCATTTGAGTTATGGTATACAATGTAATTATATTCTGATGTCAGTATCATGAATCCATGATCCATTTTTAGAAAAGGTGTGTGCAGTCAAATATTACATTTAACGAAATAGACAACAACATGAGATATGTATTTGGTGTTCAGTCTACCAGCGTACGAAATAAAAAAATAAAAAAACTGTGATAATTCTGACTTGGTTTTATAATTTTCTGACAAAAATTGAGAGTTAAAACTTGTTTTATAAATGGCTTCACCTTTCACCTTGATGACGTTTGTTTATAGTGGCGTCATGTCAACAAAAAAAAGGTACTTTGAACTAAAATGGTTTACTTTTATTAATTGTTACTTGATGAAGAGTTGTTTCATTGACGCTCCTATCACATCTTCTTTTATCTATATAACCCCAAACGTTCATAATTGTTTAACGTGATTAAGCGGCAATCCAGTAACCACAATTGTGTAAAAATACATAACACACATACAAAACAACTGACTTAAAAATGAAACAAATATACAAATAAAATACTTTGTGGTTAATAGTATTCATGGTATAGTACATGTAATACGGTATACAATTTTACGTTGACATGTGAAAACAAAGGTAAAATTAATGAAAAAGACCACTTTAAAAACTTAATGTGTCCAACTAATACCATTTTGATATTACCGGTTTTTACTAAACTGACAGCAAACAGATGATAACGAAACATCAAGTCTTTGTTTGTTCCACTTATATTTATCGGTTTAGTTCTTGAAGATTTGCCACATTAATTACAGCACATGAAGACAGTATTTCGTTAGTCAATATCTACTAAGCTATTTACCTCGCCTGTTTTTTTTTTCAATTGTTAAAATTGAAGACCAAGTCGAATTCGACGTAGTTCTTAGAAACCTTCATGTTTGTCTTATTCAAATTCAGCTTGATATTAGCCTGCATTGAATGCCCAAATATAAAGAAACAGGAAAGCCGAAACATTGCATGTCTTGACAAACTTCAAATTTGCTACATCATACCTAGTGAATATATATGAGTGGAAAATTATGTTCATTGTCCCTGAGGTGTAACTGCTGCCATAAGGCATAGCAGAGAACAAAAGTTGTATCCGAGAGGTCCGTTGACTTAATATTTACCAAATATCCACTCAATAAGTGTTTTGTTATACCGAAAGAAACAACTGACACAAGGTAATGCCTGAACGACACAGCTGACCGACATTCATTTTTACATTTGTAACAGACCGAGGACCCAATTAATTGCAATTATCCCAATATTTGTGGTGGGGTCGGGGTGGGGGATTAGGACATCTATCGGGACTCCGGAATCGGGTGTTTTTAAGCTCGGGATTTCGCCATTGATCCTTTCGGGATCCGAGAAGTCTTTTTACTAATTTCGGGATGTCGGGATTTATAATAAAGGCAACAGTAGTATACCGCTGTTCAAAACTCATAAATCCATGGACAAAAAACAAAATCGGGGTAACAAACCAAAACCGAGCGAAACGCATTAAATATAAGAGGAGAACAACGACACAACACCGAAACGCAACACACACAGAAACAGACCAATCATCAGAGAAAACACCACGAGAATAACAAATGTAACATGATAACCAAATACATGAATTTGGGATAGACAAGTACCATGCCACGTCTTATCTCAATATCTCAAAAATAAGAGAAAACACAAACGACTCAACGTTAAAATGCAACACAAAGATAAACGAACAATATAATAACAATGACCATCTTCCTGACTTGGTACAGGACACTTTTAAAGGGGAATAAAAGTGGTGGGTTGAACCTGGTTTTAAGGCATGCCAAACCTCGCACTTTAATGGCAAAGTTAAATATAACATTGAAATGACAACATAATATTACAGGACTACAATACCAATAAATAGGAGAACATATTAGACACGGAAAAACATGATTAATAGATAACAAAAAGCATCAGGTTTAAAATTCAATACGCCAAAAACGCGCTTTGTCCACACAAGACTCACCTGTGACGCCCAGATATAAAAGATCGAAAGTGAAAAAAGTACAAAGTTGTACAGCACTGAAGATCAAAAGTTGAAAAGGTTTCGCAAAATACGGCATTGTTTTTATGCCCGGGATAAGAACATTCTTATTATATAGAACAATTCATGCTATTGCAAACAGTAAATTTTATCAAATGAATATGAAAGAGATATACACAAAGAAACTAAAGTATTAACTAATTACAGAAAACTAAACCTGAATACATAACGCCTAGATATAAAAGATCGAACGTGAAAAAGGTACAAAGTTGTACAACACTGAAGATCAAAAGTTGAAAAGGTTTTGACAAATACGGCATTGTTTTTTATGCACGGGATAAGAACATCCTTATTATATAGAATACTTAATGCTATTGCAAACAGTTAATTTTAACAAATGAATATGAAAGAGATATACATAATGAAACTGAAATATTAACTAATTATAGAAAACTAAACCCAAGTTTATCACAAAATAGACACACATCCGAATCAGTCCAGGCGTCAACGTAATTTTAAAAATTGTGACGTCACATACGATGGCGAAAAGGCAGAAATGTTATGCCACATTTGAATTTATGAAATTTAGAAACAGCATGACGTCACATATGAAAAACTATCATTCCAAAATGAGATAGAATTAGGATTGATTTAGAACTAAATACTGATAATTCATTTAAACAAAATGCATATTGCAATACTTATTAATAGCAATTAACTGTAATATATATATATATGTCCAGTTTGTTATGAATCCAACTTCAAACTTTAAATTCTTTATGTTCGGGACCTCTGGACTTCATATTCTTAAGCCCAGGATTTCGGGATCAAGACCTCTCTGACCCAAACCCCCCAATATTCAAATAACAAGCGGGCAGCTTTAAAGCTATATAACTGTTCAAGTTTATTTGTATGTTCGAACGACTCTGGAATCGATGTAAATAATTGAGATGAATTCCATAGTCTTAGCTGTACTTTTTTTCCATGATTGTTTTTTCTCAATGTACTTCTACTGCGTTCCTTATTTGGCCTTTTAATTTCTTAGTCATGCATCACTGATGAAACTTTTGTAGGCGCTACTTACGTACAAAATTTCATATTCCGGTATAGCTGATTTTAATTACCATGTTCGACCTTTTTTTCAGAAATGTGTAGATGTGTATCCGCTGGAGATCCTCATATACGAACAACAGATGGCGCCATGCTTCATGTGATGGGTGTTTGTAAATATATTTTGTCCGCACTGAAAGATACCACAGATCCTTGTGCCTACACTGTTGAAACAACAACAGAAAAACGTAATTCAAGACCTGTCTCTTATAACAAGAGGGTAGATTTTACAATTGGAAACGTTGTTTATAGTATTTTGAAAGGAAGTGACGTTATGGTAAGTCAACTAAAATAATTATTCGGTGAAAATGGCATGGCAGAAAGGTAAGGCAAATATAGTGTGTATAGGTTATTGTATATTTTAGTCGAACCAAAAAATAAATGAATGTGTCAAAAGTCTATCACAATGTAAATGCATCAAAAATATTTTCAGATTCCATCGCAAATGAGTTCTAAATGGAATTATATATTTCTTAGATGACAACGGATATGTTTCACTTGTTGTTTTAAAATACGTTGCCATTGTACTTTCTCGAATATGACCTATCAAATAGTACTTATAACCATATTGTAATTTATTAAGATCAGCAACATGACAAATTTCATATGTGAAGTAGATTAGTTTATCCTTCTGGAGCATACAGGACAAACTCCGTTGTTGTTTTTGGGTTTTTTCTTTGCTTTGTTCTTGACGCTCCGTCTTCTTCAGTTTTTCTTTTGTGTTTTAAAAACTGTTGTTTTTATGTGGTCGGTATTACTTTTGTTTTTCAATGTAATTACTAGTCAATTTTCGGTTTATGCGTTGAAATGTTCCATTGGTATCCCAATCTATTTTGAGAAACATTCCACTCCAATCTTGAATAATGTTTTACATCTTTGTATAGGATATATGTTTTATTTGTTATTTAGATGAACTATTTATCAGTAACTGCAAGTTATCTCAGATATTAACTTTGTGTTCTTTTGTTATTTTTGTTAGAGATGTTTAAATGTCGTTGACGTATGGTCTGTGTTTGTGTTAGATGTTTTTCAGTTTTGTTACGATGTATCTGTTGAGTGTAACCTTTTCAACTGTTGTTTAAATGTAGTTCGTACTGTGTCCTCTGACACCACTCTTCCACATAAAGGGAGGGCGGAGCGACCACAGACAAGCATAACCCTGCTATATGTGTAATGTGCATGTCTCAAGTAAAGAATTTGTAGTTAAGTGGTTGTCATTTGTTTATGTATATCAGATGATTTTCGGTATTTGTTTGATGATATTTTAAGTCGTCAGTTTTCTCAATTGAACTATTTCATGTTTTTTATGTCTGCCTGTTCTATAGCTGTCTATACTATATTGCTTTTCCGCATTCATGAAAGCAATGCAGTTATACTAATAATTGCTTACTATCACTTCATTTGAACTATAGTAGATATTTGTCTCATTAGCAATTATACAACATCTCTATTTTCACGTATCTTGCAAACGTGTCGTTTTTGTAAATTGGGAGATGGGATATATATCCTTTTACGGAAATTTCAGATAATGTAAACACAAAATGTTGAAACAAAATTACAAATAACTTTCACAGAAATAAAACAATAAAAAAAATGATATCTTGATTTAACAGATTGATGGACAAATGGTCGGTGTGCCACAAAATCTTGATGCAGAGAATATAGTTATTACAAGGGAAGAAAGATCTATTGTGATACGTCATACCAAATGTGAAATTGATGTAAGTTATGATGGTAGACATAAAATAATGATTCAAGCTCCATTTAGTACATACAGTGGTCGTGTTACTGGAATGTGTGGAAATTGCAACAGCGATAAAGAAGATGACTATATGGACGGTGACGGAAATCTTGCTAAACCACGTGTACTGCATTATCGATTAGGGCAAAAATGGAAATCACCAGGTGAAAGGTAAGTTTTTCACATATTTCAAAAATTATGGAAATGAAAAACTAGTAACGCCTTCAAATTACAATCAAGCCTTCACGCAAAGAAATGTAAAACATCACGTAGGGTGTATTTAAGTTTATATTTTATAGGCAACATTAGTTTACCGATGTTCTAAACAACTTCGTACTTTATTTGGCCTTTTAAACATTTTTGAATTCGAGCTTGTGTCTTTTGTAAACAAAACGCGCGTCTGGCGTATATACAAATTTAGGCCTGGTGTCTATGCTGAGAATATTAATTTCTTACACCAAACGCCATACTGTATAGTTCGGATCAACATCTGGTAAAAAGCAATATTCTAAACCAAACCTGAAAGAATAACAACTCTTATGATCAGTTTCAGATATTGACTAAACATGTCAAGTTTTATATTTCTTTCCCCTTTTCTTACATTTTTGTTCCATCAAAAACAAACATCACATTTACAACTGATCATTAAATGGCAAATCAATCTCAATGTGTTAAAAAGACTTGTATGAGAGTTTGTTGATCCAATGAAAGTGAAGATGAAAAGATGTTTTTAGTTTAATAAAAACTATTTAGTTTCGATGATTAAAAAAACCGGACGGACCCTTTTAAGATCCTAGAAATAAACAGCAACAAAACACAAAAAGAGATCGAAAAATGTTAAGAAGTCATCTAAGGTTTATTCGTTTTATGTTGAACTTCCTGAATTTCAAAAAATATTCTGAAAAAAGCAGTCATAATTTTTTTTTAAACTTTCTTCCGAAATTTTTCATTTGCATGTTAATTCTTAATAACAGAATAAGGTAAAGCGATTTTCCAATAGCATTTCTATAAAAGTCCTCCATATCTTGATATTTTTGTGTACGCAGTTAATTAGCTTTTGCTCAATAAACACTCTTAATATTATATTCAAGAACTTCTAGTATAATAATAATCTGCGAGACAATAACAATTTAGTTATTATGACATTTTTACAGAAAATGGACTAGCTTCACAACATCTGGAAAGTAGTCAACATATAAAATGTATGGGTAAATAACTGAGATCACGCCTCATGCTATTCTTTATGAGTTTGTTTTCTGAAACTTTACATTATAGACTAAAAAGATAAGCAAATAAGCACCCAAACTGCAGAAGGTTATAGAAGTCATGATAGTAACATGATATGTCTCTTTTATTTACAAACAAGAATGTGTCAATAGACCATGAATGACAAACTTGCACTATCATTGTTTATGTTAAATAAAATTGGAGTCCAAACTCAAATTTTGGCATTCTAATTAGAAATATCATGCTATCGGGAACACGTGAAATAAATTTCAAGTTGATAAAACTTCAACTTCACCAAAAACTACCTTAACCAAACATTTTAACCAGGACTTGCAGTCATAAAACTTTCGAGCATGATTTTTGTACTCAGACTCGAGAAACAACCAATCAAAATGATGGATGATTTCATGTTTCGAGCATGATTTTTGTGCTCCGAACACTGAGCAAGGTTTTATGACTTCAACCCCTGAACTGGAACAGACGAACGAACAGACGAATGAATGGATGGATGAACGAACGCATTGACCAAAACACATAATGCCCCTCAGTGGAGCATATAAATTGTCCAGTTGAAATAAGAAACAAACTACAGCAAATATGACGTAGCAAGTACGCTGAAAAAAAACGTTTTTATTTAATTTTATACCAATGAAGGTCAATTGATCATGGTTGTTTTTAAAATTTGTAAGACCTTTTTTGCAATATTTGACATCAATTACTTAAATAAATAACTAAGACACTGCTAGTTTTATTTTGTTTCGCATTGAAATTGATATTCATTTATATAAATATATCAAGGAAAAATAGTCAAAAGTAACTTAAATGAAAGCTATGTTTATTTAAGTTGTCAAGATGAACAACCTCTGGCTACGTGTCCTGACAAAGCAACAAAAGAAGCTGAAAAAATGGATAAGTGTGGACTGCTCAATTCTAAAAATGGTCTATTCAAAGAAGCTTTTGACGAAGGTTTTGACCTGTCGGGTTATTATGGAAGCTGTGTATTTGATGTCTGTGAAAACCTCGACTTAAATTTACACTGTCAAATACTTGAAGATGCTGTTTATACTGCTAGCCAGTCTGAAATAAGAATTGATCTTGTGAAGTGGAGAGAACTTACAAATTGTCGTAAGTTTGATATTAACTGCATTATTCCTAATTTTGTTTAATGGACCTTTTTGTCTTTAATTTCTGTATATGCTGATCTCTATTTCTGGATGGTATATTAAACACTCATTATCATATATAGCAAAGTTTATTAAAAAAATAACTTTCAAAAAACATTCCTTATGAGAATATTACATAAAAGGAAAATAAAAAACATTTAACTCCCAGGAATACAGAAAGACTATGAAACTCTTTATATTATAGCAAATTATTCAATACGATGAGTAACGGTTTCTTTTGTCAATTTGTTCCTGTAGTATATACTTTCATTGAGGTTTTGAATTTAAGTATTTGTTTTTAGCATTCTTTATGGAGATAAACCCAAAATAGCACATGCCCAATATTTTATAAAGTGCTTCGTTGTTATTGACTATTTATTGTCGTCTTTTTAATTGAACAAAATAAGTATTTTTTTTCTAGACAAAACAGCATATTACTTCAAACAAAGCATTTTTAACACTTGATTCTTTTTGAGAGTAATTTTTAACATAGTATGATTTATTCTTTAAAACTACTGAATGATGATGGTCAACCGTGTGCACAAGCGTTTTAAGTTAAGTAGTTTTATTTGATAAATATGATAATATACAAAATGGGTAGATTTGTTAGTGATACAAGTTAAGTGAATCTCAATAGAAAATCTATTGCAGAGAATGTGGCTTGAATGCATGAAAGTAAAACTGAGCAAAAGCTTGATAAATCCTTTAACAGATAAGGTTTTAAATATTGTTGTAATGCGTTGCTTATAATGCGCAGAAATGCCGGATGTAATTTTTGTACGGGATGTTAATTTTACTAGTAAAACGCTTAAATAGATATCGATTTAGAAAAATGATAATTTGTTTAATGTCAAACTCAAACCAAAAAAAACGACGCCAAAAGTATATATTTGATTAAATGTTCTTTTTTAGCTCTTACATGTGATAAAAAAAATATTATGAAATCTGATCGATAAGAAAGAGACAATAAACTTAACGATATAAACTAAAATAATTGCATAAACTCCGAAATAATTAAGCAAATCGTAAGTCGTATAAGCGTACATGCTTTAATAAATCGTGCAATTGTACAGAATAAAAATGTCCATAGCACGTTATTATAAAGATGAATTATTACAAATCGTATTTAAAAAAAAACGGAAACAAAAATTGTGGAATAAATTATCAATAGTATTATATTTAATGGCTTTATTCCAGCTTTGAAATGCGATACAACATTTGTGGAATCTGACAAAGTTACCTGTATTCCGAGTTGTATGGATACTGAGGCAGATAAAAGTTCCGAATGTTCCACAGCTCCATATAAAGGGTGCACATGTGCATCTGGAAAAGTTGAAAAAGATGACAGCTGTGTAGATTTAGCTGAATGTAGGGCTTGTTCCATTGATATAGACACACGCAATGTGAATGTGTTTGTAAGTGTTAAATCAGTCTAGATGTAAAATATAAATAAATTAACATTAAAAGACAAAAGTCCTATATGCTTCTTTCATATTCCGTTTCGTCAACGGGGTTTTCACTTCAAAGGGTTTCTAATTCTGCATTCAACCGACTAGCCTTCAAAACCAACCAATTGATAGGTAGCAAATGTTCGGGTTTGGTTATCACAAACTTATCTCGTATCATCATGTTGACGATCTTCTCCAAAATCATTGAAAGATAAAGATCTCTGAATTTAAAAAAAAAAGAGTTATACCTCTCAGGATAAAGAATATTGAGCATGTTTAAATAAATGTAAATTACTGCATTGCTACTTCGTTGTTACAGGTTGGTGACACATATCCATATCAATCTGAATGTGGTAATTATCAGCAATGTGTTGATAAAGATGGTGAACAAGCTCTTATCGAAAAAACTGATGTTAAATGCACTGGGGAAAAACAAGAGTGTAGAATGGAAGACGGAACTATGAAATGCATGTGTGTTGAAGGATTTGAACAAGATATTGATGATCCTTCCAAATGTATAGGTACGTTTCAAAGTTATGTTATTTAGACCATTTTTGCATCTGACGTTCTGTACGTTCCTTATATTGGAAAACGTGTTTTTTTTTAACTTATTTACGACAAAACGACACTTTGAAATCTAATTCAATATTTATGTTGGTAGTGTTCTCATCTGTTAAGACTGTAAACTACATTTTCTCTTTTTAAAGCTTATTAGAACATTTAAATCGAACACAACCAAATAATTATTGTTTCTTACAGTGACTTGACTGTTAGTGTTGATCTCCACCTATTGCAACTTATTCAAAATTCTGACCAAATTGCAATTTGTTTCATAAAATCAAATTGTTTAACTGGTCAGAAATTTGAACTTACTGCTGCAGAAAACCACAGCCAAGTCATGAAAGTGCAGGGTGATAAAAAAAAACATACTTACAATCCTTTAAGACTTTAACTCCACTTTAAAGATGTTGTGACACAATCAGTTTATCAGTTTGTATAGGTATATTAAAGTAATTTCCATGCTGAAAGAACTGTTATTATTTTGAATTGCTATAAACATGTCCAAACTAAGCTTTCATATAGTTTTTCTTTCTAAAAGTATTCTATATTCATAAGAATCAGACATAATGTGAATTAACACATTTCATATTCAGTAAAATATGTGTAAAATTGCAATATGTTTGTAGCAAGTTTCCATGGGGAGATAATATTTTTTTGCTTTCAAAAAGTCTGTATTCAAAAGAGTAATATTTGAGGTTATCTCCCCGTGGGAATAACTGAATATATGATGTTTTATTTAAAACAATATCTGATTCTTATCAATATAGAATACTTTTAGTACTCATTCAGTTTAAGGGCAATATGAGGCACGCCTCTGTGTGTTGGATTTCTTCGTTGAAGACCCATGGGTTGCCTAGGGTTGTTTCTTACTATTTGGTAGAGATGTCGTCTTTTTAACAATTTAATTTCAATTCTCATTTTTATTTAGTCTTTCATATTTTATTTGCAAATTTGTCTCACAATTTGCAGAATTAATCGAAGAACTAGACTGATTGTGTATTGCTATTTTACCATTAAAAATGAAAGACTACAATAAATCTTCCTCAAATATTGCTATTTGGCATTTGTGTTTTGCGTTCCATAATTAAAAGAAAATTTAATTAATTCTGAGACTTTTTAACAAAATACAAATCATGTATCTGGTATCTTTGTTTTATTTATAAACAATTTTGATTTAATTTGAAAACTGATTTTATGAAGAAAAAATATCTTTCTTCAAATTGACAAAAGTAAGTTGCATAATTAATTGTTTTTGTCTCGTTATAATTTACATAAAGCTTAATAACTTTTTCAACTTTTACAGAAAAACCTAATCAAGAGGATCAAGCATCACCGCTAAATGAAGAGGAACCCAGTATGTATATATTTCTGTACATGCTAAGTATCAATCAACTATATATTTACTCACTTGTGTATACGAAATATTTTACTTGGTCTGACTCCATATTTTTTCAAATGAATTTTGTATTAGATCTTAATGGTATATATGATGTAGAAGAACACTGCTTCTCTTATTTCCTCGTGTTTAAGTTGAGACCTTGATGTTTCTCTTTTTTTCGAATAGCGTTAATTGAACATTAGTAAATAATACTCGCCTTTATTTACAGCTGTTCCTGCATCTTGCAAAAAAGACATAATTGTTGAATGTACAGCTAAGAGCAGAAAATGGAAGTCTTGTAAAGTCGTAGCATCGGATCTGAAGAGAGTTAGAGTCATTGAGCCTATAGAGGGTTCATGTAATGATAACGAATACAGATTAATAAAAAAGAAGAATGCCGTTCAAGTTCAAAATAAATGTTCTGGAAAATTCAAAGTCACTTATAGTATTAAAGGTAAATATTAGTTTTAAGATTATTTGTATGCATGTATCAAATCAAGACACTAATTAAGCACAAATCCAAATTTCTTATTATTTGGGTTTTGTTTAAAGTCATAAGAAACCTTAAATTAAAAAAAAATATGCATATGTTTTTTTTATAACTCAATTGATAGTTTTCATTATAAAAATTATGTACATATACTTTTTTCTGAAGAAAATTCTTTAATATGTTCATATTTAGAAGAAGTTTACTTTTGTTATTATTGCCTCCTCCAGGAAGCAATTCCCCGACATATTTTCCGTATGCTAGGTGACCTCAGTGTGACCTATCACGTAAACATCCGGTGATCGAAATAAGCATGGATGTCCTTAAAATAAACTATTATCTGATTGTACATGTTAAACACGTGCTCAATATCCATACATTTTTGGTTTATTGTTGACAAACAGGTGACACTCATTAAACTTCGGCTTCAAATCACGAACTTTAATTACCTGTCATATTTTATCAACAACAGTGACCGATTGAAAAAAATTACGATTATACGGAATTAAGCCAAAACAAATGATAAAATCGTGCACAGACGACTAAGTTTATGATGTTTGTATGCATTAGTTCAAGAATTCGAATAACATTATTTTTCAACGGTCACTCGTTTATTATGACTTTAATCAAGCAACCTTCTGTTTCCATTGGAATATATTCGCAACAAATAAAAAAAAACTTGATTAGGTTGAGTTTTTAAACTTGCATTCCATGTTTATTTAAATAACAAAGTCAAATTTTCAATTTGTTCTTTCACGATTGTGTTAATTTAAATGAAAGCAATCTTACATTATCAGTGAAGTTTTATCAAGAATGATTTATTTTGAGACAGAGATAGATATCTTTTTAAAAAACGAAAAAAGACTGATAATTATATATGTCATTTATATGCACATAGTTTAGAATATTTTATCAACGCAGCCATGAACCATGTGTCTGCGGATATTTTTCTGTATTATCATTTATTTTGTTTTGATAAAGGAAAGTAGCTCTGCTGTTAAAATGTGATTTTTTAAAAAGCCAAGCTTAATCAGTATTTAATGCACACTGTCACCATATGTTTACTATAAACCAATGATATTTCTACAAATGAATGATATGTAGGATAATCTTTGTTACACAGTGTGTCAGTGACATAATAAGATATAAACGTTCACAAAAGACTACTCTGTAGCGTGTTTATCTTTCCGACTATCAAAAGTGGTGGGTTTATTCGTTGTATGAAATATATAAATATTTGTAAAATGTTGTTATTTTGATCATTATACGTAAACGTTTATCTTAACATGTTGATTTTAAAGTGATGGCCCGATTATATAAAGGAAAACGTCTCAAATATTCAGAACATTCTCCCATTGTTCTTCGAACAATATCTGCGTCTTAACATGTGTTTTATAAGTTGACATGTGTCTTGTCAGTTAGCATGTGTCTTATCGGTTAACTTTTGTCTTATCAATTATCATGTGTCTTATCTTTTTTGTTTGCAGACTGTGAAGGTAAGCTATAAATTTAACACTTTTTGATTTTGTTCGAACCTAATAAGAGACCTTATGGAGAAGAAACTAGTAATCAACATGTTGTCAATTGATTTAATAAGTCCTGCATTATAACATTATTAGCTTCGGATTTCTTTAGATTTTAGCAATTGTGCACTTTTTGGTCAGATAGGAGTATAGGTTGTAAAAGCATTGACCAGGCACTTATTTTAGACAATGTACTTTGGTCAACGCTATTACACTCCAAACCAATTGACAAGAAGCATTAAATTCTTAAATATCACAATATGTTGCCTTGAAAAGTTGTAAAGTTAACATTCCCATTCTGTTTTGATTTTTTATTGTGACCATTTTATCAAGTCTCAGTCATTCATTTTTGCAACTGCACACACGCTTTTTAAAATGTGTACTTTGTTGAGTACTTATAAAGCAGCTTACAAGCGGTTATACACTTATAGATTACTGTTAATTAATTGCGAAAATATTAATTGGGTTTCCGCGACATCGAGCTTAAAGATAAAATTTACATCTTTTGTAGCATTGATTGTTTCTTGTTTTCATCTATAATAGAAACTCCGAATAGTTTTTTGTCTGATGATAACTTTTAATTGTTGGGAGTTGTAGTTAACAATAATATTGATGGTTACGTTCATTTTTGTCTCGTTATAAATTTGATCTAAATGTACCATAATATAAATATAAATTAAATATTTAAACATTTACAGAACCTGAACCTGAACCTGAACCTCTAACTGAAACACCAACACAAGAGGAAGAGGAAGAGGAACCAAGTATGTATATATGTCCGTACATATGCAGGGTTTAATATACTAGTAATAGTATTTCTAAAAGTTTAACTTCTTTCACTTAACCATTTGACATACTCATACAAATATAATGTATAACTACCATAATAGACAAAACAATGTGTAAACTATAACTTTAATAGATGTCAGATGTTTTCATACATAGTGCTGAATGATCTGTTATATGTTTATTTACAGCTCTTCCTGCATCTTGCAAAAAAGACGTAACAGTTGACTGTACAGCTGAAACTAAAGGGTGGAAATCTTGTAAAGTTCAAGCATCAGATCTTGAAAGAGTTGTAAGAGTTGAGCTTTTGGAAGGTTCATGTAAAAAGAAAGAATACAGATTAAGAAGGAAGCAGAATGACGTTAGAGTTAGAAATAAATGTTCTGGAAAATTTAAAGTCACATATCGTATTAAAGGTATATATTAGTTATAAAATTATATAAATGTTGCTTGATTTCAAAATAACATCCTGTAATTCATTTTGTTCTACTTATATATGAATCGTTTAGTTCAAGTCTTTAAATGTTATACGTAAGTTGCTTGATTTGAAATTTTAAAAAAATACGCCAACGATGCGTCTATTCTTATAAACATCTACACAAAAAGCTAAGATAAATATTCACAATCGGGGTTGCATCTACGTAGGTCAATAAATATTATACTTTTAACTGTAAAATAACCAAAATCGTATAAAGTAAAATAAGACACATTTTAAAACGACGTTTTAGACGTTATAAAGGACAGCACATGAATGACTGGATAATTAACTTATTTTCATAGAATTTGAAACTCACATTCCAGTGCAATATAGAAAAGGACATGAAACAGTTTGTTGATTAGACAAATGATTAACTCTAGATAAATTATGTTTGATAGTGTGCTATACTAATACTATATAAACTTAGTCAGTAAATTACATATGAGATTTGTGTGAACCTTTGATCCCATATTGAATTGTATGTCCTCGTATATATCGTATCAGGTTAATAGCTGTGTAACGAATTTATGTTTCTGATTAACTGAAATTATTATACTGAACGTTACAATGCCAAATTTTGATTGACTAACACGAGGATGTTTATTTACTCTGTCACATGGCTGAGCGGGTGAATATTTTGTTAATCTTTCTGTCCAGACCAATCAGAAATCATTTATTTGAAGGACAATGAATTGTATTAACATCAAGTAATTAAATATAATGCTTATTTTTTTTATTATTTGACTGTCAAATTAAAAAAATATAATAACCTGCCGATCTTTTGTTGTCTTTTCTAGTACCTGTAACGTTCTCAATCACGTGACGTCAAAGAAAATAAGTTAAGAAAATAGAATTAATCCTTAAAAGACAATAATGATAGGACATTCAGTATAATAAATTAAACAATACTTAGCTTCGCCGCGGTTGACAATGTTATCTCGGGGTACCAATCTGCTCTATCACCCTCTCAGCTATGTGTTATTCATATAATGTTGAATTAAACTTGTGGCTGATTATTAAAGTAATCAAATCTTCAATATAAGAAACCTACTTTTTTAAAAAGGAAAGCATCACTGATACCAACCGTGTATTAAAATAAAACACAACCGCTATCATAAGTTTTAATATACACTTTCAACATATGTTCCCTGTAAACCCATGATATTCCTACAAATAAAAAAGAGGGGCAAAAGATACCAGAGGGACAGTCAAACTCATAAATCGAAAATAAACTGACAACACCATGGCTAAAAATGAAAAAGGACAAACAAACAGTAGAACACATGACACAACATAGAAAACTAAAAAATAAGCCACACGAACACCACCAAAAACTTGGAGTGATGATATAAGTAACAGAATGCGCCCGTGACCTTATCAGAAATATACGGGGTTACAAGCACAATGTGCAACACAGTTTTCCTCCCAACTATCAATTTTTGTAAAGTTAAAAGTTATAATTCATAGAGTAAATCATTCGCAGTTGTTGTTATATTTTTCATTTAGAGTAAATGTCAACGTTTCTAATACATATTTTGTCTAAAAGCTTGAAAGAATATAATTATGTTTGTTAAAAATATAAGATAATTATAAACAACACCGTTTCGTCTTTTTAAAGAAAACTTAATCTACTACATACGGCTTGAAACATTGTATTAATATTAAACAAACCAAGCTCCCTGAATTAATATTACACGGTTTCCCCAAATTCGTTTTAATCAATGAAGTTCCTAAAAGTTTATAGGAATTCAATTGAATATGAATTTACGTTTTCATATAAATGAGGCTTCGAAATTGATTTTCGAAGGTTTCTGATTTGTAATTAACTATACGAAATGTGAAATTCCAGTATATGTAGAGGTATTGTCTTGTTTGTCATGTGATTAAGGTAAAGGTATACACATTTAGTCTTGTAATATTATGTTTCAATACTATACTAAAAATTAATTTGTCACATATCATTTTGTTTTAGACTGTAAAGGTAAGCTTTTACAATATTTATTTTTGTTAGAAGCTAATTAGACATTTTATGTAGAAGAGCTTAGTTATCAAAATGATATCAATTGAACGAATAACTAACATTATCTGCTTTGCATCTTTTTTATTTTATTTTAGCCAATTTGTAATTGTCCGCCATATAGGAGTTTAAACTCAAATGAAGTTGAATGGATTGAAACACGTTTGTCAAAGAAGTAATATTTTCTATTACAATTACCCATCAAGAACGTAACTTACTTGCAAGATGTACCTGACTTTATGACAGAAATATCTTTATAAACAGAAATATTTAAGTTAATAGTCCAGTTTTATATTTAAAAGTTAAAAGAAATAGTAAGTACAAAAATAACATTGTTGCTCTGATATCAACAGTATTTAGTCCTTATTATGTAAACATATACATATCCTTCAGGTTACCGTCAGGTTTCCCTTTTCAACAGGCAAAACATACTGTGAATTAATTTGTAAAATGAATTTTATGTCCTTCATGTTTAAGATAGTTTATAATTCAAATGAAAAAATAAAGTTGAATTTTTCACTTTTTTTTCTGACGGTTAAAGACAGAAATATTTTGAAATTTTAGTATTTAAAGAGTAATTTGTTATTTTTGTCAATATGACGGAACCATAAACAACTGAAATACAAGGTTAAACTTGCAAAAACAACTACTCATCTTGTTTCTCTTGTAGCAAGCCATGAATGTACCAGTTATTAACATTCTCTTTCTTGAGATTATGAGCTCCCTTTCTTTAGTTGAATTTACATTGGATTCTTTTTGCTTTCTTATACTTTTTTTATATGTCATTAGATTATTTTCTAGACTAAGTAAAGCATAATGTTTACAATTTATGGTGAAAATCATTGACATGATTTGTAAAAGTGTGCCAAAACTAATTCCGTTTGGAGAACAACTTTGACCACTGTTTTCAAATTTGAATTAATTCTTAAAGTTTAACTTTTGTGTTTTGAGGTATCCGCATTGTCCTCGTTTCTCCAGAAAATTGGGACGTAAAGCAACCAACAATCAATCAATCAATCCAGAAAATTGTTTTTTTCAACAAAATGTTCTCAGAAACTAACATCCAATGTAACGTATACCATATGTACTTGTCAACATTTTCTTTAATTATTGATGTGTTGTTTAACTGAAATATGTCAATTGAAATTTGTTTCCAATTGCAGCTAAAGAAAATTGAACTGCATTTTGGTTGTTTACTAAGTTATTTTTACAAACATATATCTTTATGTGATAAACATATTTACGGTTTATAATATGAAAAGACTATATTAGAATAATTCATTTTTGTTTAAACTGAAAAAAAAACACTTTCCAATATCAGCTATGTTTTGAAATTCATTGAAACGAACTTGCAAAAAAGAGTTATTTCTCATCAACGTATGGTTTTTAAATGAAAGAAAAATCCAGTACTTTTGCGAATTGATCTAAAGGGTGTATAAATGATTTTATTCCAGGCGCAAAACCAGAAAAAGAACCAAGAAATGTTAAAGGTAATATCACATTGATTTTTAAATTAAAACGTTTCATTTTATGCAATTCACTACTTATTAAAAGTATATTTTAATATGTATTTTTCATTTAGTTGTTTGCAAGGTAAGAGATGTATTAGAAGACGATTATGCAAATATGAATGAGCTTGAGTGAACATCGATTATGTTTATCAGATCAGTGTTTGCATGACTTTATAGACCATACAAAATGTGTTTATCAAAATGCAACAGAACTCAGTACTGACATGTTCATCAATTGGAGTGAAAAACATTCAGTTGGATTGAAAAAAAATTTATAAATGCATTCACAGTTAATAAGGTGGTCAAATAGGACGTTCCATTTTCATGTTTCTTCATTGACATTGAATTCCATAAAAAGAAGATTCTACATATTTGCTCATTAAACAAAAAATATTTCCGGTACCAGTTTAACTAAACAGCTTCTGTAAATTAATGGGTTTTCAGTGAAGTAGAAAGCTAACATATTTTAATATCAAAACTAAATACAAACGTTAGAGAGCTAATACAACCAAAGGCACAAAAATGGAAATCAAACAAGGAATCAAAGCTTTGTTGGGCGGAAATACATTAATTAACTACTTGATTTTTCTACTGTATCATTTTTTAAATGTCCATACTTTTAGGTCAGTACTCGGGAAATACTGGATAGTGGGGTGATACTTTGAAACAGCTAATTCAATCGCACAATCACTGCCGGTGTTAAGTAAACATATGACGAAACATCATGGAACTATTCATTTCTTTCTTTTTGATTTTGCGTTTCAATTCATACAAATAAGCAATATGCATAAATCTGAAAAATCAATGATGTATTTGTACAATGCTGTTCTTCATCGTTCTAGTTGGTACATCTATACGTAGACCCTTAGTTTATATTCTGTATAGGGAATGCTAGTTAAATGCGCATTTTAATAGTATATGTTGATAAGCCGTAACTAAAAAAAGGAATATAGGATTTTGACTTTAATAAATTTATTACACCTTTGGTCGTTAGCTATATTCCTTACAAAAATATGATATGAACATGATGACGGTGAGCATAATTCTCTGGTCAAACAAAATTGGAAAAAAATTAAAATGTGTTAGGCATTATAATCCAACATACAAGTGCTCAGTGATTCTACTTCATTTAAAAAAAATCTTGTGTAACTTAGTTGAAACATTGTGGTATGTATCAGTAGCTTTCGTGTTGACATCTACCGAACCTCGTTTTACTACTGTTGCTTCGGTTTAGTTGTGATTTACTCGTTTTTGATGTGATAATAAGACTATCATTATTGATGCAATATTTTCAGGTAGTCCAATTTAATGAATTATTCTTTTTGTTTAAATCAAACATATATTACAGAAAAAAGTAAAACTGCCTGTTATAATAAGAGAATGGTTATAAGGTGTAGAGGCAGAAGGCGTATTAAGATCTTGAGTGCATTTTATGGTCGAGCTGACAAAGATACGTGTAATGACGGAAGCGCTCAAACAACAGGTTGTTTGAAAGAGGATGCCGAGGCAATTGTTCAGAAGAAATGTGATGAGAGAAAACGATGTAGACTAAAAGCAAACAAAGCATTTTTTGGTGATCCATGTCCAAACACCTCTACGTATCTTGTTGTCAGATATACATGTGGTATGTACTCTTTTAATTCTTATAAATATTATTACAGAAATACATTAAAATAATATCAGCTTCAGGTTAAAGTTTTTCGTCGAGGTAGTTTTTGATGAGGTTAAAGTCCAATCAACTTCAAACTTAGTACAGATGTTTTTTATGGTATGCTCTTTCTAATTTAATTTTAATGTGAAATCAGAGGTTTTTACCCATTTTCATAGACTATTGAATATAGAAAATGATAGTGCGGATGGGACATCCGTGTATTATGAACACATTCTTGTTTATTTAATTTTTTTGGAAGTTCTGTATTTTTTTAATCCCTCTGTAAAGATCTTTCATTTCCTTGTAAAAATATGTTTGAATTAACACATTGGAAATGGTTATGGTTTTACTCCTGTTTTGAATGATATGTTTGGTATTTTATTGTAAACACTCTATAAAGGGGACTGTTTTCGTGCTTGTGGAAGTTCATTTTCTGAAATTAGGTGATGTGTTTGACACTTTCCAATACTTCTTGCAATAAAGATAAGAATATACAAATAGCACAGCATCCATTGTATACCTATTCTAGATAAATGACAGTCTTCAAACTGAGCACCCAATAATAATAATCAAAGGTACCAGGATTATAATTTCTATATTAGACTCATCAGTGACGCTCATATCAAAATATTGGTAAAGGCAAAAGTACAAAGTTAAAGAGCATTAAGGATCCAAAATTCCAAAAAGTTGTGCTAAGAACGGCTAAGGTAATCTATGCCTGGGATACGACAATCCGTAGTTTTTCGAAAAATCAGCAAATTTATAAAAATGACCACATTATTGATATTCCTGTCAACACTTAATCGCTTAAGAGTTGACTTTAAAGCTGGTACCACCGTCGGGGTCGAAACGTCTACCAGCAGAGGCATCGACCCAGGGGTGAACATATTTATCAAAGGTACCAGGATTATAATTTAGTACGCCAGATGCGCGTTTCGCTTATATAATACTCATCAGTGACGCTCATATCAAAATATTTATAAAGCCAAACAAGTACAAAGTTGAAGAGCATTGAGGATCAAAAATTCCAAAATGTTGTGCCAAATACGGCTACGGTAATCTGTGCCTGGGATAAGAAAATCCTTAGTTTTTTCGAAGAATTAAAAGATTTGGTAACAGGAATTTTATAAAAATGACCGTATAGGCATTTTCCTATGCTTTTTGAAATATATTTTTTTGCTATCCTGATTTTGTGGGCATTGATATATTTCAGTTGGAAAGAACAGGGAAGATCGAAAGATTGAATTAAGAAGGATAAGGAAAGAAAGGAGAAATAAACGTAGAAAAAGTGGTTCAGGTAAGAAATATAAATTCCTAGGATGTTATTAAATTGTATCCCGGCTAAGGTTTTCCCCGGGTCCGATTTGGGTAATGATACGTCTACAAAATGAACACTTATCACTGGCCTGTTTTTTTAATTATACCCGGGCATCGCTACCCACTACCCTAGAAAACTCAAAATGCGTTATCAATGATGTGTGTAATTAAATAGGTAATCCATATATATTTTTTGAAAAAAAAATGAATTATAAACACCTGAATATATGAAGTGTGATTTTTGTATGCCCCCACCTACGATAGTAGAGGGGCATTATGTTTTCTGGTCTATGCGTCCGTTCGTCTGTTCGTTCGTCCGTCCGTTCGTTCGTCCGTCTGTCCCGCTTCAGGTTAAAGTTTTTGGTCAAGGTAGTTTTTGATGAAGCTTAAGTCCAATCAACTTGATACTTAGTACACATGTTATTTATGATATGATCTTTCTAATTTCAAAGCCAAATTAAACTTTTGACCCCAAATTTACGGTCCACTAAACTTAGAAAATGAAAGTGCGAGTTTCAGGTTAAAGTTTTTGGTCAAGATAGTTTTTGATGAAGCTGAAGTCCAATCAACTTGAAACTTAGTACACATGTTCCCTATGATATGATCTCTCTAATTTTAATGCCTTATTATATTTTTTACCAACTTTCAAAGTCCATTGAACATGGGAAATGATAGTGCGAGTGGGGCATCCGTGTACTTTGGACACATTCTTGTTTTGTTATAATAAGACGTTATAGCTTAGCCACGCCCGTATACCGTTTAAACTCCATTTACCTAAATGATTTCTATAGTTATGAATGGTAACTAAGAATAATCATGACATTACTCTAGCACTTACTAATGGGCTGAATACACCTATGGTGAGAAATTATACATCAACTACCAATATTTTATGATATAAATTCGTTGAATAATCAATGATCCATTGACGCGTCAGATTTGTTCAAGAAGAATAAGTACCTGAAATATATATGATATAACAGCAATATATGACTTCTTCAAGATAGAGTTGTTCCTGTTTCATACAAAAAACTGTATACTATAATTGTCGAAAAAAAGATACGAGATGCCTGTACCAAGCCAGGAATATGACAGTTACTTGCCTTTCGTTTGATTTGTTTGATCTTTTATTTTTGTCATTGTAGAAAGGACTCTCTATTTTGATATTCCCATGGAGATCGATTTTTTTGTTGTTTGACTTTTTTTTCCCTAGTTGTATTGATTGTCTTTTTTTACAGGGTTGGTCCTTTTGTCCTATCTTAGTGTCTTTGTATTCCGATTTGTTGGTTATGCCCGTATCTGTTGTTACATTATAGACTGAATAATCCAGTTTTGCTTCATAAATTAAGAACGATTTCGAGCTTGTCACCTTTCATTTGAACAAAATATCTGTCATTTTCTTAAGATTCACCTGTAGTTGTCATGTCTTGTTAGTTATGTGTGTCTATCAATTAATTTGGACTTTGATAAGATCAGATTGTATGTCAGGTAATAGCAACTAAAAGGTATGCCAGAATTTTTATTGTGTTTCACAATTCTATTGCAGGTTGTCGTTGTACTGGATCTGGTGATGTTCATTATTACGATTTTAATAACATCAAATCGGATATCCAAGGAATATGTAAATACACGTTTTCTAGGTCCACAGAGGAATTTCCATACGAAAAGTGTAAATGGAACATTGAAGTCAAAAATGAACGTAGAGGAACAAAAACCTCGGTGTCCTACACCAAAATGGCGGACGTTACAATATGTGGTGAAAAAATTAGAATAATGAAAGATCGTGTATTCATGGTTGGTATTCATTATTCATAACTTCTTTTTGCTTTGGTACATGTCTTACTTTAATGTACATGAAGATATTGCGTGTAGTTTAGTTTAGATGCTATCTTATTGTATAAAAATGATATTTTGTATATCGAATCACTTACTAAATCGGTCACCCTTGTTTAACTATCCATTTCAAGCAGTACATGCCTAGAACATGCACAACTTATCTGGTTGAGTGAATATTTTATTGACTTGCAAGTCATTAAAACACCAGCGATGTACTTGAGCTACTTTTTTAGTCATTTATCAACTTTCAAATCAAGGGGTACCTCTTAAAAAATTTAAAGTATTTTACACAGTGATAATTACATTACATAAATTCTTAATAGAAAAAAACTGTTTTGATGCGTTCCAACATTAGATTATTTTGTCCTTATTAAATTTAATATTCATGACTGCACGTAATATCCTTGACCAGAATTCATGTAGGATATTAAAACTTGTGTCAAAATGTTAAAAAAGAACATGTTAATCTTACGATTCCGTAAAAGTATTCCTTTCCACAATAAGCAGTACTTATAAAATGTTATGTAAATCAGAGTTTAAGAGTACAATCTGGCTAAACTGCAAAGGCGTGTATACAGACACATTCTAAATTAGGCGATCATAGGAAACCGTGCATAAAAACCAGTAACCAATCAAAAGCAAAACTTCTTTTTTTACCCCTATGAATATTTATGTTGGTGCGCAAAAAATGAGTTTTAAAAGATTCAATATTAACTTTAATAAAACATTATGTTATAGTTTTTAAATTTCCAAAGTTTTAACGGATGATGTTATGAATGTGCTCCCTAATACAAACATCATTAAAAAAGAGAGAGAATTTCTTATTGATATTTATAATCCCCGAAAGCAAGCAGAGAATATTTCGTTTCACTTTTTTATTCATATTTTGTGTTTAAAAATCATTGTTTTACGTAATAAGGTATTTTTTAATCAATTATTTTAGAATATAGATGAAAAGTCTCTTTATGTTGTAAATTCTTTTTGATTTTACAAATTCAATCTTTTTAGGTGGGTAACTTGGAAGTTTCATCATTAGCGCACAACATCGAAAATTGTGGAATAAACATTCGAAAAGAAACTAGAGAACTAGAAATATATTCAGAAGAATGTGACATACGTGTTATATGGGATGGGAAGTCAAGAATAGAACTTGATGTCCCTAAGAACTACTCACAGTACGCAGAGGGAATATGTGGTGATTGTACAGACGGTAACCGGTTTATGCTAAGAAACGGAACTGACGTTTCAACTGTACCTAAAAGACAAAGAGATGTTCTCTGGGGACAAGAATGGGAAGTTATTGATGATTCTGGAGAAGAACTTGAAGAGTAAGCAAATATTATGTCATTTTTGTAGGATATTCATACTTTGTAAAGGTTGTATTTCCTGTAAGAGAATGATATATTCCTCAACCAACAAGTGATTATAGTTCCTTAGTTTTCTTGGTTGTGTAGTTTCATGTCTGAATTACCGTTTCAGGCTTTTTTGTTATTTAAAGCCCTATTTCCTTCTGTAAAAGGGCTAATTTTGTAGTGATATCAATACCGTTTTACGTTGAGAAGTTGAATAATGTGCCTACATATTCCAACATTTAATACTAAGAATCGAATGACTGATCTACATTTAACAACTGATTGGGGGCTCCTATATACGTACTTTTTCTAAATGACATTCGAAGTATGATAGTCATGATATTAAAATAGGAATTTTCCCCGCGAGAGTATAAGCTTTCAAATGTTTTGGCCACGAGCATCACTGAAGAGACATGTATTGTCGAAATGCGCATCTGGTGCAAGAAAATTGGTACCGTTAATTTTTTTCCATTAAACTTTGGTTTTCAATTCAGACAGTTATATTCAAAATCTTTGACACATTATAAATCTCAAAGCTCAGTTTGAAAAATAAGATACTGTCTTCAGACAACCATTTAAATATCATGTAAAAACAAGTTCAAAAAATTATGAATCGCAAAAATGATAAACAGGACTAAAAATAATTTTACATGCCTGAAATCGTCCTACGGCTCCTTATATGAATTATTGCCAGTGAATGAGGGTTTGTATCCATTCGGTTGCGATTTTGTCTTATATCATAAAAAATAAAGATAGATTGAATCTTAATATCAGCAAAAACTGAAAAGTAAGACAATTTCTTCAATAATGTTCGAAATTTTTGGACGACTCCCGATTGGAGCTATTGATTTTTGCCTATTTTATAAGGCTTTTGCATTTCATCCTAGTAAATAAACACATGAAATATAAAAAAAATTATCAATAAGACAAGCTCTTCAAATAAATGAATGTACGAAATCATCAATTGACTGCTCCTTTAATGACAATTTTTACCATTTATTATTATGCGTTTTTGTCTGTCATCTAGAAAACTATAAAAGATAGATGGACAATGTATATAGAAAAATAAGCGACCAGGACTCTCTACAGTTTAGAGCTTCTAGTAAAAGTATTCGGGTTTGTGATTCACGACTTTTTATTTAATTTCTGTTTGATATCTTTTTTAAGTTAAAAGAATTCACTCATACTCAGCTTACCTGCATTTATATGTAAAACCTCACTGCATATATTTGAAGTTGGAAACTCTTCGGTATACATGTAGAGATATCCGTGTGAAACTAAAATATTCGAATCATATGGACAATAATGTATGTTACTAATATATATGAAGTGAGTTCCTTAAGTTGTATTCATCAGTATAATCATAATATGTTTAATCATTTAAAGAAAACATTTATCAGTTTATCAGAAATTATTACAAATGTTGTTTTCTAATTTATTGAATTTAGACAAGATATGTAGTAGATTATCTCATCCTACTACATATTTAGTCAAAATTCAATAAATTCAAATTATAAATGCCTGTCTGGTGGTTACAGTATTGTAATTTCAAGCATTATGAAAAAAAATTAAGGTTTTTTCATTGACAATTATACCACATGTTCTACTTCTATACTTTTTAGATGTCCTGTATCACTGCCTGTAAAAGAATGTACTGAAGAGCAGAACAAAATGTTAGCAACTGATAAATATTGTGGACTAATAAATCCAGATCGACAAGAAGGGGTGACACCATTTGCTGATTGTTTACAACGCGATGAAAAAATTGCAAAGGAGCTATTTGATGCTTGCATTGTAGATGTTTGTATGAACTTAGGAGGCCCATATGAAAAAGAGGCACTTTGTCTTGCCATAGATGCAGTGGCACAGAATTGTAGGAAAAATGACTTTAATTATGATGAGTGGCGAAAATCAGACTTTTGTCGTAAGTGCTACTATAACTTCAATAATAAAATCCTTAAAAATACGGTGTAAATGTTGACAAAAGTTTCTACTATAAGATATACAAAATGTCTAGGTTATTTGGTTGTATTCTGATCTGTCAACGATTTGTCTAAATAAAGATAAAGCACTCACACTACAATTGTCGACATTTTTCTCCAGATGTGATCTACAATATAAGACTAATCACCGGGTCTATACTAAGATGAGCAACCATACGGGTTCCACGTCCAGACGGGTTCCAAGGATACAGTAGGATATGAATATTCAAAAAAACTAAACAGAAGGATAGAAGAACTATTTAAGAAAATGCCGTTTTCCTGGTGTTTTTTTTTTCTTAATTAAATATTCAATGCATAACCATTTATCATAGATGTATCATTTTATATGATTAAATATTTGTAGCAATGAAGTGCGATGAACATTCAACATATAAGTTCACCTCAAACTGTCCAGCAACCTGTGAAAACAAAAATCCAACTGAAGAAGATTGTGATTTACCAGCTGTTGAAGGCTGTGTATGTGACGAAGATTATTATCTAGATGACAAGAAATGTGTCCTGGAAAGTCAGTGTGGATGTATTGCTGATGATAATGAGTACTATAAGGTAGAACTAGTCCTCTCTGACAATGCTTCAGTTTATTTTCTTTTAAAAGGATTATTCGATATGAGAATACATTGGTCTGTTTGTATGTGTTTAATTTATTACCATATTAGTTACCAGTTTAATCCACTTAAGACATATTACAGATCAGAATTTGAGTCTGTACATTTTTGCGTCCATGCCTATTTACTATAACTAAGAACCGGTTAACATATCTTGGGCCCCTTACTGATCTCTGATTAGTGTGAAACAGATGCTTCATTTGCACTGTATATTTTCAGCGTTTGGTTCGGGCCCCAAAAGGGAAAGTATCTTAGTATTCACAACATAGTCCCTAATTAGATTAAGGAGCAATATATAGGGAGGATTGGGGGGGACTAGTAATGTGGATTAATGAGTACTATAAGGTAGAACTAGTCCTCTCGGACAATGCTTCAGTTTATTTTCTTTTAAAAGGATTATTCGATATGAGAATACATTGGTCTGTTTGTATGTGTTTAATTTATTACCATATTAGTTACCAGTTTAATCCACTTAAGACATATTACAGTTCAGAATTTGAGTCTGTACATTTTTGCGTCCATGCCTATTTACTATTTGAGAAATCAGAAACGAAAATTAAAAAACACAAGACTCATTGTTTTCATTTTTCGATCAAAACCAAAACCGAATTGACGCAAATCTAAACGTTCAATTTATATTGACATTGTTCGAATTTCTTCAGTCAATTGTCACATAAGTGTCAGTAGGCCACTCTTTTAAATTATTGTTTAGACACACTTCGTCATATAGATTTCGAACATACGAACAATCAAAATGACGACATTTCATTTAAAACATACATAATTCTCTGCTCACCCTCTATATATCTGAATTAAAACATTCTTATATTGCAGAATTAATGTGTACGCATATGTTGAATTAACAGCTGTGATTCACCATGTCCAATCTCTTAATATCTTCGTTACAAAAAGTAAAATCACAAAAAAAATACTAAACTCTAAGGAAGGTACAAGCAACTTTTCAATAGTCTGTAAAATATTCTTGTTTATTTCATCATATGTCAAAAAGTAAGTGTACTATTTGTATATGAGCACAATCAGCCATAAGCCATTTAAATTTCCTTTGTAAAGTATCATATTACTTTTAAAATTACTTTCTAACAAACTTTTATAGATTTCAAGTAAAGTTTCTTAGAAACAATATGATGACACTTGAGATAAAACTTGTTTTCATAGGTTAATGCTATAAGATGTTTTACTGTAGATTGGTGCTATTAGACGAGAAGACGACTGCACACTTGAGGAACAGTGTACGGCTGGTGGCGAGATGCAAACAGTTTGGAAAAGTGATGGATGTCATGAGAATGGATGGTGTGTTGTCAAAAAGGGCAAATATGAATGTGAATGCAAACCTAATTATCTTGGAGATGGGCGTGAAAAGTGTGATGGTAAAGATTTTATATACTTCTAAGAATCTATTATTGTAACACTTAATACAAATCCGGATATAAAAAAACTACGGGAATATCATGATCTCAAATCAAGGAATAGGGGAAACAATTAACTTTGATTTTATGTAATTATTCATTAACAATGATAGTATATCAAAAAAGTATTTTTTTAATCTAACTCTACATAACTTACAAGGCTTAAGCCTAATGTTAAATAATCCATTAATGATAGTGTGGGTATTAGAGTGGGGGTCATTTTAATAATTTATTCAGAAGCATTAAAAAGAAGCCAGCTCTTTTTTCCCTAGCATTGAAAAGTCCACAACTACAAAAAAATATCTACTTTGATTTCATTTTATTTGGAAAACTGTTATACTAATCTTAACGTCATTAAATGTTTATATTATAGTTAATAAATATAGTTTGTATTTTTTTAAAGATATTTTTTCTTTCTGCAAATTCTGTCATTTTCAATTATTTTGCTTATATTCAACCAAGTCTGTTCAGTTACTTTCCAGTAAATAAAAGCCATATGAATTACAACTGCTAAAATAACTTCGTAGACACCAATCACATGATCATTTTATAGAAATCAGTTGAGGCCAGATGTTATGTCTAAAATGAAAATGGCATGCTATTGAAAAATTCATCTATACATTAATTCTAAATCTCTCTTTAGTGATGTATCAATTTCCTGTTCAATTCAATCCTTATTATGAATGATATTATATGAATATGTTTCTAGAATACAGTTATTCCTTTAGACAAAAGCGAAAACAAATATGTAAGATTGTGATATATCTTGACATTTCAGAACTAATATATATTTTTATTTTCCATTTTTATAGAAATTCCAGCTTCTTGTATAAAGAATGAGAAAGTTTTTGTAAAGTCAAGACGTTGTAAACCCCATAGAAAAAACAGAAGGATTATGGAATGCAAAATTCAGAGTGCTGAAAAAATCATAAATGTTAGCTTGGATCCAGAAAGACCCAGAAAAAATAAAGGTAAAAAGAGGCAAGGAAAGAAGAAAGGAAGAAAGGGAAAGGGAAAGGCTCAAAAGAAACGTCAACAAAAGAAAAGGAGAAGAAATCGTCGTAACAAATGTAGATTCATCAGACAGAGAGGAAACAGGTTCTTGATTAGAGGAAACTGTAGAAGGGCAATATTTCAAGTCACGTATTTATCAAAAGGTAAGTCTTTCTGTGTAATATACAACTTATAATTATAATACTTTTTTTCTACATTTGAAATGAAGGGAGTCTCGTGGGTTTTTTCGACTTTTTTAAGAATTCTAAATCTTGATATTATTTACTTTCGACAAAAAATGTTTCTTTTTTTTTTTATTAATTCGCTACTTAGAAAATTATTGTTCGATGAATAATAAAGCTTATCATAAATTGACTTGTTTCAACGAAAAATATTCATAGTAATGTGATTTTCTTTTTCAATTTTTGTATTCAACCAAAATGTAGAAATTTCTTTTACTTCTGCATATCTCACTTTATATTGGTACAAAAATGACATGCAGTTAAACTATACCATATACCAAATTATTGTCGACAGTGAATTATATCGTCACTTCCCTAATCTGAATATCGCATCAATTGTAATCTGTAATATATTCTTAGACCATTTCTACGATGGTTTTTTTATATAAAAAAAAAAGAAAATGCGATATAATTGCTGATGAGACAACTTTCAACCAGATAACAAATGTCACAGAAATAAACAGCTATAGGTCTCTGTACGGCCTTCCTAACGAGAAAACTAACGGTCTAATTGATGTACAATAAAATGAACTAAAAAACAAATACATTTGTATGTCACCCACCAACAAATGACAACCAATGAATTGCAGGTTCCTGACATAGCACCACCATATACATATATAATGTGGCAGAGTTAATGTTCATTTCTGTTTTAATTTTCGGCCTTGTAACGTATTTTTTTTTAGTGTTTTGCTATTGACTATTTCATGCCGAACCTTTTTTGATATGACAATAAAAAAAGAAAAACTAGTTTTTATTATTCAACTTCTGTGTTTTTGTACATCTACGATCTTTGTATCGCCTTGAAGAATACGGAACATATCAATCTGAGCATAATGTTTCCGAATGCCACGTCGGCAGTACGGCTGTCAGAAAAGTATTGTTATCCTGTCAGTAAAAGGAAATAATATTTGGTGCACAGTTGTATAAGTATAAACACATTTAATTGAGATTATTTGCCTCTCTGCCACTTTAGTCATGCTTGGTGTATCCACTTTTGCTTAGTTTACATGTTTAAATTTTGTTGACATCTGATTTAGTTGAAAACCAACTAGTTATTTCAACGATAGCTGGTATGCAGTTGTATATTTTTTACGTTTCATTTCCATAGTGATAATTTGACACAGTATCCTCGTCATAGTCAATCGATTTTCGCATTGTTTACATAATAAACTTTTGATTTGGTGTATTTAAGGTGCACCACTAAAGGTAGGTTAATACTTTTTGAACGCAGTTATAAAAAAAATAGTCCCTTCTCATTTACATGACGATTGTGTGACTCCATCCCATACGTCAAAGTATATTGACTTTGGCACTTATACATAGTTTAAGTGATAAAACGTCAGTGTAAGATTTACTCTTATTGCAATTTCAATGATACTTGGTGTGTAGTTGTATGCGTATTTTTACATTCCTTTGCTATTGAAAAAGAACGTCTCTGCCCCTCATGATGTTCTTTAGTTTTGAATTCTTTGAACAGTTAATATGTTCAAGTTTGTGTTTTTTTAAGTCTAAATGGCTATAGGATAAGACAATTCTATTTGATATGCAGGTTAACTGCTTTGACATTTCTCATTCACACCGTTGCTTTTTGACTCTGATGTTATGTTTTTTTTTATTTTGAATGTCCTGTATAGTTTACATGTGAAAGTATTTCCATAGGAAAATCAATATTTACATTGTACTATCAAACCTACCTAAACGCCAGACATTTAATCCACCATTTTCTACATTTGAAAATGCCTGTACCAATTCAGGAATATGACAGTTCTTATCCTTTCGTTTTTGATGCGTTTTGTTATTTGATTTTGCCATGTGATTATGGACTTTCCGAATTGATTTTCCTATAAGTTCAGTATTTTTGTGATTTTACTTTTTACATACTTCTGTGTCAACAGTTTATAATTCTCTTTCTGTGTACCTGGTTAAGATATATTCTGATAAGTGTTTCGGACTCACATCATTTATTTCTAACTTGTTCTATAATCATATATTCTTATTGTTTTTCTGTCCATTTAAATTAGTTATGTTCTTTGAAGTATATTTATAACGTATGGGTTTATATATTTCTGTAGAATATAGATGGTCGAATTCGTTTAAAGAATACGATATAAACTAAGTATCTCATTATTATGAAAGATTATTTTCGGAACTTTTGAACTAAAAAGTAACATTGCAAAAATACTATTGCAAGTATTTTTCTATGTAGAAAATAGTGGGTTAAACCTTGTTAAAACTAGCTAAACCCCTAAAGAAAAACTAAAGGAGATGTTTTTAAAGTAATTGTTAACGAAGACTGCAAACAAACAATAGAAAAAAATATCTCTAGAAATAAACTCATCATAGATACCAGGATTAAAATCAAACATGCTGATTCTTTTTAATCGTCTATACTGAATGTCCTCTGAAACATAAACTAATTGTTGAATGCTATCAATGTTCTTACCTTTATTCCTATGACAATTCTTACCTATATTTATGTTTTATTTTTATTCAGGCAGAAACTGTGCAAACGATTGTGGTGAAAATGCCATCTTTAAAAATGGTAGATGTAAATGTCCAAGAGGTTACACTGGTGATCCAAGGAAAAAGTGTTCAGGTATGTACGCCTATAGTTGTTTGGTCATTAAGTTGTTTTTATATTTACTGTCATTATCCAATCACGTTTGTGGTAGTTAAATACCTATTGCCTGACCAGTATAAAAAATTGTCAACACAATTTGTCCATTTAAATTGTACAACAGGTATATTGTGAGAGCTTATCTACAGGTGGTCGTTTAAATACCCAGTAAAAAATCTTTACTAAAAGGCAAAATTTAAATAACTGATAGCTAGCTTGCTTTCCTCATGTATCATGACCGATGTCCTGAATAGACTATTCTATTTAGATATTGGCCATTTTAAGCCATTTCTTTTTGTGTCTCTAAATAGTCAAGAAGGAAATTTCAATCAGTGAATTAAGTCTAAAAAGTAGATATATATTTGCTTCATGGTGTTTTTAATAAGGGATGTATTTTAAGTTTCTGATTCCTGATATGGAATTAAAGTGTTTGAGAAATGGATTTTTTGTTTTGATAGCCCATCTAATTGTAAATAATTCTAAAAGATGAATTATATGTGGTTTGGTGTTTTCTAATGGGATATATTTTCATGTTATATTACGATTCCTGAAATAGAATAGTAGTGATGCTAAGTTTCATTTAATATTCAGGATCTTCTTCAATTGGAATTACTGTTAATCATTTATTTTCAATATAAAAAAAGTAAAAATGGCTTTACTAGTGAATAGAAATTTCAGTGCTTTGTTCTTCATTATGAAAGTGGGATTTACAAGCATTGATTTATTTTTGATTGTCAGCAAAATAAATAAATTTACAATAAATATCTTTATTAGAAAGAACAAATATTGTATTAAATGTAAAATGTCCCATACCTAAATATAATAGTCCATTCAGAACATTGGACATGAAAAAAGCAAGCGAGCTATCATTCATTTAAATAAGCTCTGTCAAAAACAAACCAGGTAAATCTACAGATAGTTAAATGACCACCTGTTGATAACCTATTGTACAATTTAAATGGACAAATTGTATTCACAATTTTTTAAACTGGTCAGGCAAAATGTAATTCACTACTGCAAAGATCATTGGATAAGCACAGTAACTACATGTTTATTCTTCTTATTCCTCTATTTATGATTGTTAGCTGTTTGTAGAAGTTATAAAAATTCATCTAATAGTATAGCATATGGCATGTCATTTTATAAAATACATGTTGAACTATGAAAACTGCTCATTAATGATACCTTCGCTATAAGTACTCGGAGAAGAGATATTTAGGAAGAGAGTCATACAATAAAACGCATTACGTAGTACAGCAAACAACATGAATCTTGGTACTAAATTTCAGGGTGCTCTGAATTATAGACTCTAAGAAAAAAAGATTGGCATGAATTTCATACATGGGCAATATTTGTACAATATTTATATGTTCGGTAAACAAGAAGTTGATAAATTTGAAATTTTATCACACAATTTAGCATCATCACATTTATCCTATTGTAAAGTTTCTTGGAAGCTTTGATTTTTAGAAATTGAGATAACAATTTTTGTTGTAGAAACGAACGAAAATAGAAATAAAATAAACTAGCACTATTTTAAGCAAGTCATACTTGATAAATTTTCTCTTTATTCGACCCTAGATAGCTCCGATAAAGTGACCGTTAAATAAGTTATTTTAAGATTATTCATCCTTTGCAATGAACCTGTCAATTAGTTCTTGATTGTGTATAATGGTAATTACAATTTGAATTAATGTACTTAAATAGTTTTATTTCCATCATTTTTCAGAACTATGCACCTGTATATCATCTGGAGATCCTCACACAAGGACATATGACTCTGCCGTTGTACATCACATGGGTGTATGTAAATATATTTTATCAGCGCTGGAAAATATCCAAAATCCATGTGCCTTCAGAGTTGAAACTACAACAGAAAAACGTAACGATAGACCAGTTGCATATAACAAGAGAGTAGATTTTACAATTGGGGATGGTGTATATAGCATTCTAAAGGGTGGTGAGGTTATGGTACGTTTGATATAAATAATGTTTATAACTCATTTGATTTAGAGCATGAAGAAATGAATAATGACAAATAGCAATATACATTTATAAATATTTGTATGAAATGAAACTGTGATTGAATCAATAATCCATCCATCGACATGATTTTAAAAATATATCAAGAAATGTCAACTATATAAGTGCTGATTTCAAAAATGTGTTTCCCGAAATATTCGTTGATAAATTAATAAATGTTAAATTAATGATGCACCTCATTCGGACAAAGATGACTTTGATAAGTTTGGTTATATCTTCATGTCTTTTTTAGTCATAGCTTCTTGAGTTTTCTTATACACTCATTCATTGCACTTGTTTTTTGGGTTCGGGACGTCTTAAGGAATTTAAATTCAGAAAAAACGCTCCGGCTGCACATATCAAATTAAGTGTTATTTCCTTTTATGAAAAATAATGCCTCTTCCCTCATAATTGTTAGTCAGCCATGAAAGGCCCCGAAATAAAAATTCAAAACAATTCAAACGAAAAAACTAACAAAATGATTTATGCACAAAATAATGAACGACAAACCAATATGTAATACAGCAACATCTGATAGTACTCGCCGTTACTTTCAACCAGTTCAAATCCAAAAACAACTTATTAAAACAAAAGTAAATCTAAGACTAAATTATCCATCAGTACACATCCAACATTCAATAGCTTTAATGCCAAGACTTAAAAAAACAGTGAAAAACAGAGAACAAAGTACCATTTTGCAATGCTAAGGTACCGGTATCAACAGATTGTAGGAATGAGGATGTACTATCCCGTTTGAAATAAAGTTTGCGGCAGGTACAAACTTCATAATCAAGTTCGTATATCTATGCAATAATTTAGTAAAGGTTTTAAGTAATTTGTGATGCAAAATCTTGGATTTATGTGTTTACCATAGTTATGTTCATTGAAATTCAACACTCCAGGATAGACACAGGCATAGCAAACTCGTTTTGATAAATAAACACCGTAAGATTGTGCAAATGTAAAATCACTATCAAAAATTGAAAACTGAGTCGTAAACTTTAGTGTGAAATTTCCCGTGATAAACTGAAATATCTAAATTTAGGAAAGGACTGGTATTACCTTTTATTTTTGATTTATTTATAGTAAATTCCTTTAAATAAACGTCAGCAATATATTGAAGAAAATTCGAAAAGAAAATATCACCAAAATAATAAGTAAAAAGTAAGTATTGTTGAATATATCAATTTAATGCAATGTAGACGTCTCTTTACTGGCTTCCGTCATAACTGTGAATCATAACGGGCTGTTTTAATTTTGTAATATAATCCTGTAAATCCTTTTCATTATTTTTAAATGTTTTTATTATGTGTAATATAAATTAAAATAAACTTGTTTTTGCCAATAATAAAAAATTCATTCAACAGTTTAATGGAATGTCAGTAAGTGCACCTCAAAACTTTGAAGAACAGAATATAGAAATAACAAGAGAAGCAAGATCTATTCATATTCGACACACAAAATGTGAAATTGATGTCAGTTTTGATGGAAGACATAAAGTAATGATTCAAGCTCCATTTAGTGCATACAGTGGTCAGTTCATTGGGATTTGTGGTAACTGTAATAGAGATAAAAATGATGACTATATGGACCGCGAAGGAAATCTTAACAAACCACGTAAATTTCACTATCGTATTGGAAAAAGTTGGGAGTCACCTGGTCAAAGGTAGGCAATGTATATGTATCAAAATTATGACAGTTTGGAAAAGTAAACAAAGAATGTTAACAATTTTCAACGTTAGAGATCATATAACGTTTTCTTATTTTTGTCTCGCCTCAACGAAGTCCAAAAAGTCCAACTTTGTCAAGCTAATTCTGACTGTGTTAACACTGTATTAGTTTGTGATTAGGTAAATTTCAGTTAAAACACTTGATAAGTCATTTGTATTTAATTGAATTGGTGTTCCATGAATGAGGGTTATTTTACCCTGCAACTTTATTCATGGCTCAAAGACTTTGTAAATGTTTTGCATAATCTAGATGTATCGCCATTTTATTTCAACATTTTCATTATACTATCACACGAGACATATTACATGGTCAACAGTTTATTATATTAAAGTAAAGTAGTAGAAGGTTGTGTTCTATATATTTTTTTTCTCTAAAATATTCATCCTTTTCAAAAGGTAGTCTTATGATAGTGTTTTCAAAATCATGGCATATTCGGCCTTTATTTGCCTTATTTTGAATGTGACATTGTGAATCACAACTCATGAGTTTGTATTCGTCGCAGACAATATTACTGATGCAGAGGTTGAGGCACCAAGAATCAAATCAACATGTTTTGTATTCTCTTTGGAAACACATGATTCGAATAATCAATTATACATTTAGAGATAAGGGACGACATCAAAAGTTCAATGCAGGATAACAAAAACTTTATCCACATAGTTTTTTCACTGAACCCCCCCCCCCCCCCTCTACCCCCTCTTAACTTAATTTTGGAAAAATTGATTGACCCATATGGATAAATGTAAAAATCAATGTCAGATAACCAAATCTTGCAGTAAAAACATCAAATGTCGTTTTTATTTGTATAAAGGTTATATTTTTAGATAGATGAAGTTAATACATAATGTTTTCATATTTTGGGGAAGAAGGTCAATATATGTCAACAGGTTATAAATTGTTTTCGTCGTAGTACACCTTGATTAAGGGAACAGAAAAGATTGACATTAGACCAGTTAAAGCACTAAATGAATCCATGCCAGATAACCACGCATATCATAAAATAAAAGCAAATATCTAAAGGTATATCGAATTCTACAGCAATTTTCCAGACCAAAACACTTAGTAAAAAGTGTATAAATGACGCTAATAAGGGGTTTACTGAAGTTGAAATAGGGTAAATCAAAATCCATGTTTGATTTGCCGATTCATGTTGCTATGTGTTAAAAACGAATTAGGAAGTGTAATCAGAACATAAAAACAATAGAGGCAAACGGATATTCCGTCTCATAAATCGGAAACCAACTAACAATGCTACCCGAGAATTAATTTAACAAGAATACGATAAACACTACACAATGCACAACAACTAAACCTCAAGATAGAGCATCACAAACTCCATATCAAACGAAAGAATATCTCATTGATGGAGCCTATCTACTTATATCTATATCTTTTAACAGCCAGCACACAATATCTATGAAGTTAAGTGTTGCCCTTTATTTTGTCGCTGAATATAACGAAATAAATAAACAAATATTTCCTAAATTCCTTGTAAAACATACATTACATTGACACTATGAAATAATTATCTCCAAAGATAATAAATTATGATCCATGTAAATAAACGTAAAAGCTTAGTTAACATAGTAGAAAATGTTTGATTGAAGATCTTATGCATGTCAAGTTTCAATAGGAAGTATTTTAGTCACACAACTGAGCGACTAAACCAAATGTTTCAATTAGTAAATTGATACATGCATAGTAAGAAACAGTTAACGACATTCAGTAATAATAGGTTCAAGTTTGAGATGTACATTGCAGTTGTCCAAGTGAAACTCCTCTTGTCGATTGTACTGACAAAGCGACAAGGGAAGCCAAGAAAACAAGCAGGTGTGGACTCCTTGATTCTCAAAACGGCTTATTTAAAGAGGCTTTCAAATCGGGACTTGATCTGTCAGCTTTTTATTCAAGCTGTGTATTTGATGTTTGTGAAAATCTCGACACAGCTTTACACTGTCCAATATTGGAGGAAGCCGTTTTCTTTGGAAGCCAGAACGGAGTGAGAATTGATTTGTTGGAGTGGAGAGAAGTTACTGATTGTCGTAAGTATGGCTTGCTAGTCAATGTTATTTTAAAATTGGTTTTGTTTCCTTTATAATTATTTGTTAACACTTTCAAACATTAAATATTTCAGATATTTTGATTTGTCGTATAAGATGTCAAGTAAAGCCTATGAGAAAATGAGAAACCATCGGACTTATAGTCTTTCTATGTCGTTTTCCTTAACCTAAATTGTTGTTGGTAAGACACTTAGTCAAACCTGTCAACTCAATCAATCTCTCTCTTTCTCTAAATTTCCATCATTTAACTTTTTTCATTAATTCTTTTGGTATATTCAAAATGTACTTCTAAGGTTTGGTCAACATATTTATGTCATTAAATTTCCGGTAGAAAAATGATTTTTTTACACTATATTTACATTTTTCATTGTAGCTTTGAAATGTGCTGAATCATTTGTGCCATCTGACAGTGTAACTTGTATTTCAAGTTGTATGAATACAAAAGCAGATAAGAGTTCCGACTGTACGACAGCTCCATATCAAGGTTGCACGTGTGAATCTGGAAAAGTTGATAAAGATGACCGCTGTGTTCCGGAAAGTGAATGTGTTGGCACCTGTAAAGTACAGGATGATAAAACATTTATTGATGTTGAGGTATGTATCTCAGTATATAAACAAAATGGTCACAACTAACCCGTACTAAGTAATGTTTTTACAAAACTCTCTCAGTAACGAATACATTATCTATTATCATTCCTTTGTAAATAATTCAAAGAAGTTTGCTGTAGATTGGGCTTGTTTTAACTTGCCTGTTAAAACTAAAAAGAATGATTGATTAAGTTGGTCCACTCACATCTAAAATTAAGACAGTGTGTATTTAGACAATTTTGATTTACTCAGTCATTATTGGGTTTTATTGTCGGTTTTTTATCCATCCATAAAGGTTTGTAAACTGCATGAATTATTAATACTATTTCACTCTTTTGGAAGTAACAGAGATGAAAGATATACATTACTGATAGGACAATACAAAATTATAAATATATGTTTGTTATCAAAGGAACTTGTGTTGCAGATAAAAACGAGAGCAATTGGAAATTTAAAAAAAAAGATTAATTATAGCACTAGAATATAATTCTATACTAGTTGTAATTCAAGTTCTAACTTGGTACAGGCATCTTCTGCAGATGAAAATGTTGGATCTAACTTAGTTGTATAGCTTGCTCAAAATCTCGCTTATTTGACACGAGAATAAAATTGCATTATAATGCAACGATGTGTTAACTAAACAAACAGACATATTAGATACAAATGTCAAACATTTGGAACATGTTGTGTTAAAATTTAATAATAATCATTACGTGTATGACAAATGGTAGTTGTACATGTTCTTCGAAATATCATTTATGCAACAACAAAATTAACAAAAGAGCACATGATATTATTCAATGCATCGTTTTTTAAGTTTGATATACATGACAATACTTCTATAGAATTTTGAGAAATTTGTGATAAAACTTTCTTATTCTAACAGGTGGGCAAAACATTCCCAACTAACTCTGAATGTGGCTCTTACTCTAGCTGCGAAGATGTCGAAGGAACACCTACTGTAAAAGTTTTTGTGGATGTTAAATGCCCTGGAAATAATAAGGAGTGTAAAACCATTGATGGTTCAAGAGTTTGCGGGTGTTTAGATGGATATGTAAGCGATCCTGAATCTCTAAATTGTAACGGTATGTTCTTAAATAAGAGTATTTTGTATTTGATTTCCACTTTTTTTTTCTTGCATGTTATGTCCTCTGTTAAGTTTTTTTCGTTTTGTTGCAACAGACTGTAACATGCAGATATCATTTAAATTTTGAAAATTTATTTACTAACATTTTCAAGGTCAATATCTTATAAACATCATTGTCGATTTGATGGTCTGTCAAGTTTAAAGGTTAGAGAGTTTTTATAATAAATGGTTTACAAGTTTGGTGTTGTCTTATGGTAATATTAGAGTCAATTATCTTCTATAACGTAAGTCCTAAAAACTTAATATAGTTTGTAAAATTGACACGTCAGGTGTCGAATGTACAGCAGGATTTGTTTATCTTTCTTGAGCACCCCATCACCCCTGATGTCTGTGGTGTTTGTGTCTCACAGTTCCATTTTTTTTTCTTTGTTATCTTTGAACATACAGTAACAAGTTTAATAAGTCATACAGGTAGTAATACCGCAGTCCCACTAGGCCACGATCGCACTACGATCTGAGAAAAAAAAAAAATTTTGATGATCGTAGTACGACCGTGTTGATCGCAGTAAGGTCGTATCACGGTCGTGGCGAGTTCTTCAAGATCGTGATGAGCGTGGCAAATTTTGAACATGTTCAAAACAATCGAGGTGCTGTCGTGGTGAAATCAGGTCGTAATAGAAGCGTAGTGAGAGCGCACTAAGGTTGTGCTAAGATCGCAAAGGTCGCTGTACCATCGTAGCGAGAGCGTAATGAAAGCGTGATTCTATTCGGAGAGACTGCGCTACGATCTTACAGCAACGTTATTACGACCTTATTACGATCATCACGCTCTCACCGCCACACAAGTACACTTTCACGACAATCATACCACGTTTACACCACGCTGTTCAAGACCACAGTACGATTCTACCACGCCCTTGTCGTCCTCATCACGCTCTTCTTACGACCCCACTTTGTTTATACTACCACCATATTTCTCATTGTCATTTTCATATAAAATATTTTAAATCTCTCCAGGTTTTATTTGTCTGTATGTAATTAGGATTTCTTTTTTCTTAACGCCTCAACCATGCTTGTCGTTTTTATATAGATTAGACCGTTTATTTTCCCGTTTGAATGCTTTACACAAGTAATTTTGGGACCATTTATAGCTTGCTGTTCGGTGTGATCAAAGGTTCCGTGTTGAAGGCCGTAACTTGACATATAATGGTATACTTTTATAAATTGTTACTTGGATGGAGAGTTGTCTGATTGACATTCATACCACATCTTTATATATCTATGTATAGGTCATCGATGTTTGTCTATTCCTTAACTTAAATTACTGTTATATTTTTTCAGCACAAAAAATCATTGAAGAAGAAGAACCAATAAGTATGTATTTTGCATTTTTTAAAATGGGCAGTATAGATAACTAAATAAGCATATGTTTAAGCCCACACTAGCAGTAAGATAAACATAATATCTTTCTATGAATAATGTTTACTCCATGATTTTTTTCTTGCGTTATAATGATTTTTTTACCTTTAACTACTGATATCAGACAACTATTTACCATATTTTAAATAAAGAAGACACACGCCATTAAAGGTTACAACAAAAGGCCAGGGCATGAACAAACTTTAAACAATTCAAACCAGAAAACTACAGGATTTTATTCGGACATCGTTAATACATATTTAACGATGGACAGTATAGATAACTAAATAAGCATACATTTAAGCCCACACTAGCAGTAAGATAAACAGACTCCATTTTAATAGAATTGCATTTCGTGTATTGTCAACCCTTTTGCCTGTAAGATTATAACAAAATAAATTTATTTAATAAATATTTTCAGGTCGGTGCTTCAGATGCAACAAAACAAAAAGTAAACCCGCATTATCAAAGCGGCAAAGGCACATCCTTTCACCATAGAATTTCTAATTTTATTTACTACTGATTTGTTTGTAGTTTGAATATTTGACTTTGAACATTTCTGTCAATGTTGATCACATCTTTTCAAATCTTAAAAATTGAATTAGACTAGATGGGAATTTGCCTATTGTTACAAAAAAATTGTTGACTTTGAGATGCCTTTTAGATGCATGTATCTTTTTTATGCTGGTTCATCAATATTTTATTTCCATTCTAGATATTCGTTTAGTATTTCTATTATTACCCGAACTTCATAACAAAATTTCAATTGTCAGTTGATGGTGGTTGGACGGATTATGGAGACTGGTCAACTTGCACAAAAAGTTGTGGTACTGGAGAAAGTGTAAGAACAAGAACCTGCACAAAACCAACTCCAGCCAATGGTGGTAAAAATTGTGAAGGGAAATCTCAAGAAAAGACACCTTGCAATACAGCACCATGTCCAGGTTATACACCATTATTAAATATTTGAGCACTTCAGTGATATCAAAATAGATTATTTAAGTTTTAATTACTTGCAGAGATATCTGAGATGTCTGAAATTTAAAGGTTTGTTACTTGAACTCTTTCAAAGATATTTTCAATACCGTAAGCTTCGTAAAATACACTGCATTTGGCATAGATAATACGTACGGAATTAAACAGCTCATCTCTGATTACTGTGGCTTATTCGCCTTAAGTTACTAGTAGTACTCCTCGTACGATTCTTGAGGATAACAATTAATCATTGTTTTACGGGTTTCATATTGAGACCAATAGTCGTCTGAGAGTTTCCATGTAAGTAATAATCAACTCATGACATACTAGTAGGCAAAATCTCGTTGTTCTAACTGTGTATAATTTTATTTGTCAGTTGATGGTGGTTGGTCTGATTATACAGACTGGTAACATTGCTCTAAAAGTTATTATACAATGAAATAATATATAAATAAAATGAAGAAAAACAAGTCATTGTGTCACATGTTTGCTTGCTTTCTCACAATTAAATACGTCTCAAATAATCCTTTACTCTGCCTTCAACCATGCACAGAACCTGAAAATTCCCCACAAGAAACACAGCCTCCAGAACTACCATCACCCACACCTCTAGTACAGCCAACACAAGCACCCGAACCTCAACTATTGCCTACACCAGTACCCGAACCTCAAGTACAGCCAACACAAGCACCCGAACCTCAAGTACAGCCAACACAAGCACCCGAACCTCAAGTACAGACAACACAAGCACCCGAACCTCAAGTACAGCCAACACAAGCACCCGAACCTCAAGTGCCTGGTGGTTGGACAGATTATGGAGACTGGTCACCTTGCACAAAAACTTGTGGTACTGGAGAAAGTGTAAGATATAGAACCTGCAGTAAACCTGCTCCAGCTAATGGTGGAAAAGAATGTGAAGGGAAATCTCAAGAAAAGAAACCTTGTAATACAAAGGAATGTCCAGGTCCAGGTGATACGACATTATTTACTATTTAATCTCTTTAATGATATTACAGTAGATATTTTTAACGTTTAAATGCTTGCAGATAATGATCATGGATTTCTTACAATTAACAGTTTGTTACTTGAACTCTTTTCAATGATACGATTAAAAAACGAGAACATGCACAAGACCGTGTACGAATTTTGCTGTTATAAATGTTGGGAGATCCCAAGAGATTGAATCCTGTAATACAGACAAATGTCCAGGTTGTACACTATTAATACATAAAAGGCTCTAAACAAATCTTAACTATTCATTTTTATAGTAAACCAGTACATCTCATTATCATTTTTCCATGCACCCCTTCAGTTTATTTCTTAATTTTATAAGCATAAAAAAAACTAACGGGGGTAAGAGATATTCACTGTTTCACTGGATTTTTTTTGCCATAAATTTGAAAATATTTGAAATAAATTATCAAACAACTACACAGAAATTGTTCGTCAAGTTCTCTGAAGTATTTGGATCTGATTGAAATTTGACCTACTTTATGTTGTATCTTTCGCATTTTGACGCATATTTTACCACTCCGTTTTACTGTCATGTTACATACGTTTATTAATTTTATATACTGAAAACGGTTTCAATCAACAGTTTTACATTTTAAAAAAACTATTGATCCGTGATGTCATAACTAATTGATTAAAATTGTCTTCAAACTACTGATGTATATTTATTTTGTCTGGCTTGTTTTGGAGTGAGATTTGAATGGAAATGAAAATGTTCCGTTTGTGTTTCTGAATATCAATCATATACAGTTGGTTGCATCTAACCATTGCACAATGTTTTGTCATGTACTGTTTGCATTATTGCTATTAAGAATCTTTTCTTGAGTAAAATGTACGTCAACATTTGTTTCTATTTCTTAACAGAAATGTAAATGAAATCATATTTTTGTAGAAATTACAAATCCATTCGAAGAAGAAGATCCATTTGGACCTAAGTTTCCATGGACACCGGGAAAAACTCCAGAGTCTAATGGTAATTATTTTATCACAATTTGGTGAGAAACAAATGACCGGAAGTTATTTGAGAGATAATAGGAATATGCAATCCTCAATGTTTTAGTATATATTTCCCAAGTGACCTAGCTCTTTGTTCAAGCCATTGTCTATATCACAACTAAATTTGTTTGTTGGCATTTACATTAATCGGGGACTTTTAAAACATAAATAGTTATCAAAAGTACCAGGATTATAATTTTATACGTCAGACGCGCGTTTCGTCTACATAAGACTCATCAGTGACGCTCAGATCAAAATAATTAAAAAGCCAAAACAAATACAAAGTTGAAGAGCAAATAAACCATTGAAAGCGATACATCTAAAACAGTAGTACACCACTGATCAAAAGTCATAAATCGGTTGAGAGAAAACGAATCCTGGTTACAAACTAAAACTGAGTAGAACGCTTAAACTGTTAGAGGAAAACAACGAATCCACAAAAACACTGAAGTTAAACTTAAAATACGGGAGGTTATATATCCTCAAAGGGGACATCAAAAGAACAGCGATATCCATCGAATGTACAGTCTGTCTTGCAGTTGAAATATTTTCTTTCTTACATGGATCAGATCAAATTTGATATATTTCAAAAAGATATTTCAAAAGAATATGTTGATCATTTTTAGCTCACCTGGCCCAAAGGGTCAAGTGAGCTTTTCTCATCATTTGGTGTCCGTCATCCGTCGTCGTCCGTCATCGTCGTCGTCCGTCGTCGTTAGCTTTTACAAAATTCTTCTTCTTTGAAACTACTGGGCCAAATTAAACCAAACTTTGCCACAATCATCATTGGGGTATCTAGTTTAGAAAATGTGTCCGGTGACGGGCCAACCATCCAATATGGCCACCATGGCTAAAAATAGAACATAGCGGTAAAACACAGTTTTTGGCTTATAACTCTAAAACCAAAGCATTAAGAGCAAATCTGACATCGGGTAAAATTGTTAATCAGGTCAAGATCTATCTGCCCTGAAATTATCCGATGAATCGGAAAACCTATTGTTGGGTTGCTGCCCCTGTATTGGTTATTTTACGGAAATTTTGCTGTTTTTGGTTATTATCTTGAATATTATAATATATAGAGATAAACTGTAAACAGCAATAATGTCCAGCAAAGTAAGATATTGACCCCTTTAGGAGTTATTGCCCTTTAAAGTCAATTTTTAACCATTTTTCGTAAATCTTAGTAATCTTTTACAAAAATCTTCTTCTCTGAAACTACTGGGCCAAATAAATCAAAACTTGGCCACAATCATTTTTGGGGTATATATTTTAAAAATGTGTCTGATGATCCGGCAATCCAATCAAGATGGTCGCCACGGCTAAAAATAGAACATAGGTGTAAATGCAGTTTTTGGCTTATAACTCAAAAACCAAAGCATTAAGAGCAAATCTGGCTAAGGAAAATTGTTTATCAGGTAAAGATCTATCTACCGAGAAATTTTCAGATGGATCGGACAACCTGTTGATAGGTTGCTGCCCATGAATTGGTAATTTTAAGGTTTGCTGTTTTGGTTATTATTTTGAATACTATTATATATTGATAGAGATAAACTGTAAACAGCAATAATGTACAGCAAAGTGATACCTTGAAATAAGTCAACATGACCAAAATGGTCAATTGACCCCCTCAGAAGAAATTGTCCTTTATAGTCAATTTTTATCAATTTTCATAAAATTTGTAAATTTTTACTAACATTTTCCACTAAAACTACTGGGCCAAGTTCACTATAGATAAAGATAATTGTTAACAGCAAGAATTTTCAGTAAAGTAAGATGTACAAACACATTACCATCATGAAAACACAAAGTTGTCATGAATCCATCTGCGCCCTTTGTTTAATATTCACATAGACCAAGGTGAGCGACACAGGCTCTTTAGAGCCTCTAGTTGTTTTCGTCGATAACCGATACCACATAAATTTGATGTAGTCTATACGATATTTACACAATGCAAATCCTAGCAATGTATATAAGTATGGTATACGTTTCGTGTTGTATATATTATATCATTAAATGATAGCACAATTGATTTGCAGATCTTCTAATATGCACTCTTCTTGCCAAAAACCGTGCGAGTTTATTTGATGGATCTTATACAAACATTGGTGATCCTACTAAGGCATGTAGCTACAAGGCACCATTGACTAGCAATTTTGATTCTTATGATGAATGCAGTTTTGATGTATCAGTTAGCATGGGAATTGCAGCAAATGCGAGAATGAGTTATTTGAAATACTCTACACCCGAAGAAGTATTTGTTATTATAAGAGGTTACACAATTGTTATGGGACAGGATAACAGTGTAAAGGTTAGTTAAAACTCACAGTTTCGGAATCTAATGCGTTCTGGGTGATATTTTTAAAAGCGTACAGTGAAACGTTGTGATTGGTTTAAAACTTTCAAGACAATGGGAATTTATCAAATGATGTAATGTTATTTTGATTTTGGTGTACGATCAATGAGATTTCCATTGTCCTTTCACTGTGAGTCCTTTAAATTCTTAAAAGGGGAATTAAAAGCACTAACGAACTTCACTCCATTTTTAATCTTATATTTTCCCTGGAAAGATTGGCAGTTCAGATCATGCCTGATGTTGCTTTGAATTTTCTCAAGAACTTTTCATACAGTGATAATTGGGGACTCGGAAGGGGGGGTAAAAATATCCCAGTTTGTATTATTGAATGCATTACTGCACAGCAAAACATTATGAAGCATTGCAATAGTTTATTGTTGCAAAACAAATTATACAAAATGATAAAAAATAAAATTTGCCCATTTTAGAAATAAATCTCTAATTATGATGTTCTAAATAACAAATATAAGATATCTGAAAGATAATAACTTCTGTAACAAATAACTCCATTGAAACATAAAATCAAAGAGCTGATAGCTCTGAAGTGGAAGAAGGTGAATAAAAAGTAACTTGAATTACCATAAAAGCAGGCCCACTTACCCAGGCTGCTTTGTTCCATTATTGTTAAAATGTATTTTTTTCTTCAAACAAGAAAAGGTCATAAGTACATGGATTTCCCATCCGTACAATCATTTTCTATGTTCAGTTGACTATGAAAATTAGGTAAAATCTTTAATTTGGCAGTAAAATTAAGAAGATCATATCAAGAGGAACACATGTGTACTAAGTTTCAAGTTGATTGGATTTCAACTTCATCAAAAACTACCTCGACCATAAACTTTATAACCAGAAGCAGGATGGACGGACAGATTAGAAAACATATTGCCCATAAATGGAGCATAAAAATAGTAAGACTTGTTACATACCCGCCAACTTTTGAAAGTTCCCATATGGGTTTTTAAAGGTTACCATTTTTAGCGACGTATTTTGCAAGATCTGGAAAAAGTGTCATATTTGTATGATGAACTTACATGACTTTTCCTTAAGTCTGTTTGCATGATTCTACTTATATATTAAATCGGTAGAAAAAATATACATGAAGCTAGGAGACCAGGGTTTATTTTCCAGATTAAGAATATTAGATGCTTGTTGAAATTTCCAATTTTGAATAATGCACAAAGATGGACCTTTAACAGGTTGGGAACAACACTCCAAATGAGGGTAACCTAACTGGAAGATCATCACAACCCACTGTAAAAAATGAGCACAAAAAAAGTCATATATATTCATATTATTTGATGAAACTTTCCCCTAAGAACTATGCATCTATTAAGTACTGAATGGTCAAAACATCATGTTTTTTATCGACATAAATTTTGTCGTAAATGTGACCAAATGATGTAGAAATTGTGTTTTTTCTTCAAATTTCCATCAAGTTGTAATGTTAATAGTTCCCTTATTGACTCTCTATTTGAATAAAATAAAATAATAAGAAGAATCTGTTTCTTGTTTTGTTTTGTTTTTGACAAATGATTGTTCACTGCTTGCAAATAAATCATTATATTTATATATCTGTATATATTTTTGTTCATGTCTCCATCTCCTTATCATTTGTAAATGTTTAGACAAATAAGAAAGAAATAAGCTCCACATGTATATTTGCAACATCGTAAATTAATTAAAAAAATAACACACACTAACACTAGTACTGCATGGATTTTAAGCATTATGAAAGTCATATTTGTAGAAAGCTTAAAAAGACTTAAATACAATGTAAAATATCTTGCTATTTCTTAGCTTACACAATAAAATCTCATATATACTATCATTTACAATTATAAATTTCAAGATTTTACTAGGTAGTAATCTATAAATCTGACTACTAGATCTTTTATTAGTCTAGTTGTACATATTGTTTGTTAACTTCTGATCAATAAGAAACAAATTTATCATATAAACTTCAATGTAATCCTTGAAAGGAGGTCTAGATTGCTAAAATAATTTATAAATTTTAATTTTTTTATTTGTCCAAAATCATTTAAATTCATTTAATCAACATCATTTTATGATTATTTGATTAAAATATTAATCATTTATAGTCTTTTTACAATTTACACTTTTAAAAGCAAAATAACTGAAAACAGGCTAAAACAAAGGGAAGTAACAAAAAAGTATTTCAATATTCCCAATACACATCGTTTTGATTAACACAACGGCAGTTAGCCGGAGGTAAACATCGTTGATTACCAGTATGTTTGACACCCAAGCTGTCAAGTGAAGCCATATCATTATACATCTTCTTTGATGTTCAGGTAAAATTTAACATAGGTGTCAATTACACCCGTACAGTAGTAAGAAATGATCAAATATGGCGTCTGAAAATTTTCATTCATGAAATATTTCATACACGGGAGTTTTTTTCTCCTAAACGAGAGGACGGGAGGAGACCCCTGAAAACGGGATGAATGTTACGAAGGGCATCTAATTCATATGACACAGGAAAACCATGAATAAAGACAACACTTTATATATCCTTTTTATTTATATAAAAACAAAATCTTCTTGTCTGCAGGATTTCTAATTCGTAACTTCAAGGGCGAACTTGTAAACAGGGCGAGTTGTCCCAATACCAAATTCACGCATGCGTAATACAAATATCTACAGTTAAAACATCCTGTTACAAGTAAACAAATAACGTTCGTGTGGATGAGATGAAATCTAATAATTTACATAAATAAAAGATTCATATTTACGATAGTGATTGTTTTACAATCATGATTTACAAATTAAATGATTCAGATGCCTAATCATGTGTAAAAATCGGTGTAAGGAATCTAAGTTGTTTTGAAATTGTAATACACGAAATGAATGCGGAATACAGAGACTCAATGCCAAGGGTCGGCCCCTTAAGTCTTCAGAAGACTTGACGTCTTCTTCCACTAAAAAACATAAAACCTTTAAAAACTTTGTCTAAGGAGTAAAATTGAGAATGGAAATGGGGAATGTGTCAAAGAGACAACAACCCGACCAAAGAAAAAAACAACAGCAGAAGGTCACCAACAGGTCTTCAATTTAACGGGAAATTCCCGCACCCGGAGGCGTCCTTCAGCTGGCCCCTAAACCAATATATACTAGTTCAGTGATAATGAACGCCATACTTATTTCCAAATTGTACACAAGAAACCAAAATTAAAATAATACAAGACTAACAAAGGCCTGAGGCTCCTGTCTTGGGACAGGCGCAAAAATTCGGCGGGGTTAAACATGTTTGTGAAATCTCAACCCTCCCCCTATACCTCTAGCCAATGTAGAAAAGTAAAACGCATAACAATACGCACATTAAAATTCAGTTCAAGAGAAGTCTGAGTCTGATGATAGAAGATGTAACCAAAGAAAATAAAAAAAATGACAATAATACATAAATACCAACTGACTACTAGCAGTTAACAGACATGCCAGCAGTAACGGGTTATTCTTAAGCAAAATCAAATCATTAATGTTCTGAAAAAATATGATAAGTGCTTTAAAAAGCAATGCAACTTATTATACGATCGCTGAATAAAGACCGCAAGTGAAGATAAGAAAGGCGAGGGCAAAACATTTTGATCCACCAAAGAACTTGATTATTTTCGTATTCAAAGGGCAGTTGTTTCAGGGGCGTTTTTTTCTTCTTTTCTTTCGAATACCCATCCTCTTCTCTGAATTTCAATTGTTCAGTTATTACTGATTATTTTAAAGCAATAATCATAATATAAACAATTGACTGTAATAATTGAAGATGTTTTGGTGTTAAATACAATGCGAGTCTCCAGTAAACTGACGCCCAACATACCAAATCACAATAAGATAGGTCTACATCTCACATGGTATATGCCATTACGAAACTTCTTATTTGCCTTTAAATAACTGGGGTTTTCGTGCACCTAGAAAATAGACCATTGAAAATTTCTATAACATTTGTGATTTGAGCACTAATTCAGAAACAAAATCTGAAAAAATAACCTTTTTATTATTCAGGTGAATGGTGCGGACATCCAGCTACCATATACAAATGATGGCAATCGTCTTTTCATCACTTATATTGGAGGACGATTACAGTTGTCCCATATATGTGGTTTGATTGTTCTGTTTAATAGACATGCTGTAGATGTTTTGGTTTCTAAAATATACGCTGAAACTCTGGAGGAATCACCTATTTGTGGAAACAGTAAAAAACATAAGGAATTTGTACCAAAAACCATCGAGTAAGGATTTTACAATAGTTTTTGTAGTTTAGGAGCAAAACTGGCAGATCAGTATTGGTTTTGGTTTTGACACGCCTAGAAGGAAAAGTAAAATCATAAAAATACCAAACTCCGAGGAAAATTTAAAACAGAAGGTCTCTTATCAAGTGGCAAAATCAAAAGCTCATATCCCCGACTTGATACAGGCATTTTTCTGATATTTTAGCAAACAAAAAATATGCAACACGTCATTGACATATAACCGTAAAAATTTGTTACCCTAAAAATTATTAGAACGATTTGTTTAATACTGGTTTCGATGATAAGTTTATTCAAATAAGCAGTCAAAGCCCATTATTAGAAATATAGGTTGGTTTAGTTTATAGATGGCATTTAGCAACGTCACCAAAGGAAATATAAGACGTTGATTTCAGGAATTTTTGTTGTTGTTAAAAAATATGGTTGAAGAAATACTATCATATTAGTAGTAATATAGTTACAAATCGATTTGCTCAGAATCGATTTCAGCCAGTGGTATAATTCTGAAACAATCTTCCCTGTGTTTGTTTCACAAAACTTGATTTTTTAAATGTTCAACCAGTCAATGTTAACGAAAACACGTTCAAAACACGTTTAAAACACGCAATATTTCGCCATACAAATAAACTAACTTTACCAAGCGTGTATCTATCCAGGCGAAATCGGATGTAGATGATAAGAAACTTTTGCAGCTCAATGTACATGTTGCACATGAATTCAGTTGTCTTGGAAAAAATACATAATTTGGATAAAGTTCAAGATTATTCACAAAATAAGTGGTTGAAGTTTTAACGTCCATTGGCCAATATTACAGAATAAAAAGAACGATGCTGTGTATTAAATTGTTCTTAAGCAGGATATGATATATAAATATATATATTAAATGTAGGTGTTCATTCATGTTCTATGTTTAAAACATATCCCATTTACTTAAAAGATAAACTATAGGTATCATTTCATGAAAAGAAACAATAATGTTATAAATGTTTATAAATAGTGTGCATTTCTTATTAAACACTGGCAAGAATACAAGACTATTTAAAAAGTCTCTGACATGGAATTTGTTAGGGACCGGACTTTAAATGTTTTTGGCGTTTGATAATTTTAAAAATCAAGTTATTTCATACTATCCAAATGGGTTGAAACAGTTACAAATAAGGTGTTTATATAGATAAAATAACTATTGCGTATATGTTGAATTTTGAACAACAATATAGATCGTGTCTTATGTCTCCCGCTTTAATAAAGACAGTACTGATAAGGACAATGTTAAAAGTTAGAGTCTTAGACGTATTCAAGAATCGTCATCTTGTATTCTTAAAATCTGTCGATGCTTTCGAGAAAAAAAACTTCCAGGTATATAATTTCAAAAAATGAGGAGTCACAGTTCCGAGGTGTTTTTTTAATTAGATGGAGGAAATATTGATTTTTAATTGAGTTTGTTTATCAATTTTCTTTGTGTTTAGTCTCTATAGGTACTTCATTTTTTATATAAAATAATGTGTATTAGATTATGATATAAACTGAACATCAAACTGTTTGTAACATCAACATTGACTGCTATATATCAATTTTTTCTTATTATTTTATGCATCAAACACTTAATGGTGGTTCTCACCAAATAAATTAATAACGCAATTGTTTTGCCTCTAAACTTTTTTCACATAAAATATTGTAATCAAGTGGTAACCATTGCCATTCCAATTTCTAAATATCAAAGAAGTAAGTATCTTCAATAGAAAACTTCAGTCTTTAGTCTTCAGCACATCCTTTTTTATGATACAGGTGCGTTGGTGGTGCTAACTGTAGACTCCCAGCCTTTATCAGATGTAAGGATTTCCCTACAAACAATGAAGGTCCATTTACAAAATGTAGTCAGTATATAGAAGCAAACGCCAAAGATCATTGTGGTGATGTGTCTTGTGGATTAACTAGTATAACGTGTGATTTATCACGTTCTTATATGACACGTTGTGCACTTCGCATGAAGGATAAACCATTTAAATACTGGAGTACTACAGATTATACAGCTACTTGTCGTAAGTAAATTATATATCGACTTCGATATTGCCATTCATCGATCCATGTTGGCATTATTTGGCTTGTTCAGCTCCTGTGTATCTTTGCTTATAGGTACATTTTTTGTTAATATAATTGAATTAATATGTTAAATTTGCCAATTATTATAAACGTAACATTATTTCATAAAATTTTGTAAATAATAACCCTTACTTTTACTTCAAAGATCGAATATGATTATATTAATAATACTTACTTTATAGCTATGCCTACATGTGAAGCATCACAACAAAAGACGTTCAAAGACAGTACTACTGCTTGTCCTGCAACAATTAATGACCCTAATGGGCCGAAAATATGTGTGCTCCCTAATGTCAGTATGTGCGAATGTAATGATGGGTATGCATGGGAGAATAATGATTTTGATAATGGAAAATGTGTACCTACTGGTAAATATATTTATTATATCTTATAGTCACGATTCCTTATTTTTAACAATGTTGCATTGATATTTTATAAAGCCGGATATTTACATCATATCAATCTAACTTTTAAAATATAAAACCATAATCATCATTGATTTTTCCCCTTAAAACAATCATCTGAAATGATTAAACAAAAGTTCATATAAAAAAAGAGTTCCATGAAAATTGAGCTAATAAGTATTTCTGATAATAGACTCAAGCTTGATATTAGCATGCATTATCAATGATCTCTATTGTCCATGTTCTTAAATTGAAATGTGTGTTCATTTCTTATTTGACCTTTTTTCGGTGTTTATTTAGACAACTGCATGTATAATATACAATGTAAAGTACAAATGAAAGACAACCGAAACAATAGATATATTCAAGCTCATATAAAAGGTCTGATCAACCGAAGACTAGCAAATAAATCAAAATGCCGGTTAATCCTACCTTTTATATGAGCTTGAATATATAATTTGTAACAAATCAATTTATTCTGAAAAGACACTGCTGCAATCGACAGATATTACCATTTTGTGTGAATTTTCATCTTTTTTGCCTTTTTTGGCATGTGCCTGAAACTTCCAATAGACCAAACATATGGCCTGCTCATATGTTTATTAAAAACAAATGGTACTTTAAATAAGCAACAGCTCAGTTTCAGCTTTGAGGATTACAATATTCAATCCAATGACAAGGAGCTGTGGTTGTGAACATATAATAAGTTTTATTATGAAATGCAAAACATGCATTTTGCTTTCCTCATTATTTCAAATAATTAGACGATGAAATAATCTATGAATAAAATAAAGAAAAAAGTCGTTGTGTCATATGTTTGCGTGTTTTTTCTCAATTAAATGCTTCTAAAAAATGCTTCTTTTGGCCTTGAATCATGCTCAGGCGCTCAACCTGAAAATTCACCACAAGAAACACTGCCTCCAATGCCACCATCAACCACACCTGAAGAACAGCCAACACCAGCACCGGAACCTCAAGTACAGCCAACACCAGCACCGGAACCTCAAGTGTTGCCTACAACACCTCAAGAATCTCCATCAGAAGGTGATATTATAATTTGATGTTCTGAAGGTTAACGATTGACTCGTTCTATATTACCAACTTTGACGGTTTCTATAGCTTGGTATCCGTCAGTCCGGCAAAACTCAAGTTTAACCACTTAGCTTTGGAACGATTATTTGTATATTATTTCAACGCGACATATAACTTATTACTACGCAGGTAAAAGGCCAAAAAATTACCATCTCTGTATTAATTCCAATGAATTAATGGTTTATCTCATTAATTTGATATTTACAAACTTTTTTTTGAAAACGAATTATTTCACACGTTACAGAAATTGTATAATGACGTCATTCAACAATAGATGTGGTCAAGATATTTCTGCCCGGTATTTTAATCATAAGATATAAGAACGCGTAGAAAAAGGTTTTCTAATTATAATATTTTGAAAACAATGCGAAACAAAGACTAATCCAAGAATACAAATGTGTCGTTGCAAAAGGAACAATTTATTCATACATAAGAGCATTCGGAAATCAAAGTTTTGTTTGGTCACGAGTATAATTTGCTGAACTCATTGTCACATAAAATTGAGAATAGAAATGGGGAATGTGTCAAAGAGACAACATCCCGACCTAAGAGCAAACAGCCGAGGGCCAGTATAGTATATAAGTAAATAATGACTTAAAGGCATATGAAACCTCAAATTAAAACAAAAATGCATATGTTTTTATAACTAAATGGATAGTTTTCATTATTCAACTTATGCACATATACTTTTTTCTGAAGAAAATTCTTTAAATTGTGCATATTTAGAAGACGTTTACTTTATTTGAATTGCTTTTTTTCAGGAAGCAATTCGCCGATATATTTTCCGTATGCAAAATGACTCAGTGTGACCCTCTCGTAAAATCCAGTTACCCCAATACTCATGGATCTGTCCTTTAAATAAACTTTTATCTAATTGTACATGTTAAACACGTGCTCAATATCCACATTTAATTGTTGATTGTTTACTATAAGGTGTCAATCGGTAAACTTCGGCTTCTAAACCAGCATTTAAAAAAAAAGACGATTATACGATATGGTTACATACAAAATGATAAAATCGTGCACATAAGATTAAGTTTATGATATATACATGCATTGATTCAAGAATTGGATAAACATTATTTTTCACCGGTCACTCGTTTTATATGACGTAAAGGTCATGTGAAAAAAAACTTGGATTTTTGTATCACCCATTATTTCCTTTTGTTTAATTGTCATGATAAATTAAATTCAGGAAATAATTGATTGATCAGTAATAAATGAGTATTAAAGAATAATTCAACAATTGAATAGCGATAGTTGAATAATCAGCAGTCAGCATTTGATTTAAATGAATTTCAAGTTTGGATATAAATGTATTATTCGAATACTTTTACTGCATTGATTATTAAATAAAATTTATATATGATCAAATGTCTTAGAATGCTTCGTTTATTCAGATTGTAAAGTGAACATTATTTAACATATATCTTCAGTGAATGACAAATGTAACTAATTTGTTGTTTTGTTTGGCTTATCAATCTTATTGAATATAATTACAGAGAATGGTGGTTGGTCGGATTATACGTCATGGGGGGAATGTTCTAAATCTTGTGGAGGTGGAACGCAATCAAGAACTAGAACCTGTACTAATCCAGCTCCTTCTGCAAACGGTATGGGTTGTATAGGTGATGATGAGCAGACTCAAAGTTGTGGCACAGACAAATGTCCAGGTAAAACTTATTTACTAATGTTATTTGTCAAATTATTTGATACAGTATAAATATATAATGATATGGAATAATACAAATGATAAAGCTCTTGAGAAGAGATACAACGTACAACAAGAGACCAAATAAAGTAGAATTTACCAATCATCCATAACGCTAAGCAAGCTGTACAAGGCCTCTTCATGACACATGAAAACAATTCAAACTCGAAAACTATCGACCTGACTTGTGTACAAAACTTCAAACCAAAAATAGATATGATAAACAGCAAAGAAACGACTGATGTATATAAACATCAGCTGACTAGTGTACAAAACTTTAAACAAAAAAATTATTATTATAAACAGCAAAGGAACGGCTGGTGTATATAAAAATCACCTGAAAAGACTTTCATAAAACAAAAAAAATTAAAAACAAACATTTCTTAATGAAGATATCTGAGATTACTCGATTGTCATTAAAACGGCCTCAAAGCTAATCACAAGTAGAGAAATAGCATGTACTCAAGACTAGTGAATATATCTTTTTTTTAATATGAAGATGTGGTATGCTTGCCAATGAGATAACTCTGCATCCAAGTCAAAATTTATAAAAAGAAGACCGTCAAATATAAGCCTTCAACACGGAGCCTTGGCTCACTCGAAACAACAAGTTATAAAGGGTCAAACAATTACTAGTGTAAAACTGTTCAAATAGAAAAACCCACGGTCTAATATATATAAAAAAAAAAAGGGACAAAGATTTAGGAACCACATTATTATGTGCAGTTAATGGACTTTCTATTGATTCCCCACTCAAATATTAATCCATCAATATACTCATATTTAACCATGAAGTGAATCAAAAGCGGATATCTGTGTAATGTTTAGCTCTGCTAAAATATATACTCTTATGGAGGGTTTATTTTGGTAGTCTATGTTGTCGAAGTATAGACCTTTAATTTTTTTTAGGAATGACAGAGTAATGTATTGCAATAAGAAATATAACCAACAATGAACACAATATTCACTGCATTATTTTCTTAACCAATTGGCTTTAGCTTGATCAACTGTATTTTATTTGTCTTTAACTCAGATAATTAATTTGGCATAAGTCATAGTGCCTAACAAGAGTTAGTAAGGTAGACGAAATTAATTAATTGTCATGATAAATTAAATTCAGGAAATAATTGATTGATCAGTAATAAATGAGTATTAAAGAATAATTAAACAATTAAATAGCGATAATTGAATAATCAGCAGTCAGCATTTGATTTAAATGAATTTCAAGTTTGGATATAAACCTTTTATTCGAATACTTTTACTGCATTGATTATAAAATAAAATTTATATATGATCAAATGTCTTAGAATGCTTCTTTTATTCAGATTGTAAAGTGAACATTATTTAACATATATCTTCAGTGAATGACAAATGCATCTAATTTGTTGGTTTGGTTGGCTTATCAATCTCATTGAATATAATTACAGTGAATGGTGGTTGGTCGGATTATACGTCATGGGGGGAATGTTCTAAATCTTGTGGAGGTGGAACGCAATCAAGAACTAGAACCTGTACTAAACCTGCTCCATCTAATGGTGGTAAGAGTTGTGAAGGTGGTGCCACGGAAACTAAGGCTTGTGAGACAAACAAATGTCCAGGTAAAGCTTATTTACTAATGTTATTTGTCAAATTATTTGATACAGTATAAATATATAAAGATATGGAATAAATGCAAATGATAAAGCTCTTGAGAAGAGATACAACGTATAACAAGAGACCAAATAATGTCGAATTTACCAATCATCCATAACGCTAAGCAAGCTATACAAGGCCTCTTCATGACACATGAAAACAATTCAAACTAGAAAACTATCGGCCTGAATTGTGTACAAAACTTGAAACAAAAAATAGCTATGATAAACAGCAAAGAAACGGCTGAGGTATATAAAAATCACCTGACTTGTGTTCAAAACTTTAAACAAAAAAATAATTATTATAAACAGCAAAGAAACGGCTGATGTATATAAAAATCACTTGACTTGTGTACAAAACTTTAACCAAAAAATAATTAATATAAACAGCAAAGAAACGGCTGGTGTATAAATCAACTGAACAGACTTGACTCATCAGATCACATAAAACAAAACCAAATGAACAAAAAATATATTTCTTAATGAACAAATCTGAGATAACTCGATTGTCATTAAAACTGACTCGAAGCCAATAACAAGTAGAGAAATAGCATGTACTCAAGACTAGTTAATAGATATTTTTTTCTTTAAATATGAAAATATGTATGCTTGCCAATGAGTCAACTCTGCATCCAAGTCAAAATTTATAAAAAGAAGACAAATATAAGCCTTCAACTCGGAGCCTTGAATCACTTCAAACAACAAGCTATAAAGGGTCAAACAATTACTAGTGTAAAACTGTTCAAACAGAAAAACCCACGGTCTAATATATATAAAAAGGGGAGAATGATTTAGGAACCACATTATTATGTGCAGTTAATGGACTTTCTATTGATTCCCCACTCTAATATTATTCCATCAATATACTCATATTAAACCATGAAGTGAATCAAAAGCGGATATATGTGTAATGTTTAGCTCTGCTAAAATATATACTCTTATGGAGGTTTTTATTTTTGTAGTCTATGTTGTCGAAGTTCGGTCTTTATTTTTTTTTAGGAATGACAGAGTAATGTATTGCATTAAGAAATATAACCAACAATGGACAATATATACACTCCATTATTTTCTTAACCAATTGGCTTTAGTTTGATCAACTGTATTTTATTTGTCTTTAACTAAGAAAATTAATTTTGCGTAAGCCATAGTGCATAACAAGAGTTAGTAAGGTATAAGCCGTTCAAAATTAATCCATCTACTCAATATATGGAACATTTTGCGGAAATATAACAAGTGGCAATTGTAAGCTTTCATACCCCTAGTTTCATGGATTAAAGTTAACATGGACTCGACCAGTGTCCAAATTTGAAGTTTCTGTACACATTCATGCATGTTCTAGTGTAATCAATGCACGTTTGGGAAAAATAAATAAAAGTATGAAGGTAAAATAATATTGAATATTCCAATCAAACTGCATTTGAATATATAAAATGACCGGCCTACATCAAAATCAGTAAAAGGGGTAAATTGTGTAGAGAGAACAGGAATAATTTAACAATTAAATAACACAATTAATTATAAAAAATAATATAATCAGCAATCAGTATTTCATATAAATGAATTTCAAGTTTGGATATAAACATATTATTCAGATACATTCATTGCATTGATTTATTTAAATATTTTTATGATTTGATAAAATGACTTTTATTCAGACTGTAAAGTAAACATTATTTAGCATATTTCTATAATGCATGGGAAATGATAATATTTAATGTGTTGTTTTGGTTGGCTTGTCAATCTCAATGAATATAATTACAGTGGATGGAGGTTGGTCTGATTACACTTCATGGGGAAAATGTTCTAAATCTTGTGGAGGTGGAATGCAATCAAGAACTAGAACCTGTACTAAACCTGCTCCATCTAATGGTGGTAAGAGTTGTGAAGGTGGTGCCACGGAAACTAAGGCTTGTGAGACAAACAAATGTCCAGGTAAAAATTATTAAAAATTCCATTTATCAAATTGTTGGTATATTTTATAGATAAGAAGATTTGAATTAAATGCCAATAAGACAAATTTTTACCATAAAACCACAAGCACCTATCTTAGAAAAATCATATATACCTTAATATAACTGTTATATTAAGTAATATAGGGAAAATAATTATGAGACAAGTGCCTGTGCTGAAAACACTTTTCTGATAAATTATATACGTAAAATTTAGCAACAAATTTTCATCACACAGCATTTACCAATGAGCGAAACCTATACCGGATAGATATCAGATATTAGCATGAAAAAATATAAAACAATACAAACAAGAACACTATAGACAAGATTGTTGTACAAAACAATAAACAAAAATCAATTTTAGGTCTAATATATAATTATATCAATATTTAATTTAAAATTGATATGAAATAATTTTGTTTCTTAAATACCATTTATTTAGAAACTAGATGGCAAAAAATAATGTTGGAAAGGTTAAATCAAGATCAATTTATTTTAAAAATACTAGTACTATATGTCTTTTATAAGCATTTGTTGAATAGAAAAAAATATTAGCAATATATTGCTCATTTAACAAATTTTTACGTTCTACTTCTTTTTTTTCAGTGTTTTAAATCAAAATAAACTGAATGATATGTATTTTGTCCGAAAAATTGAAGAAAAATGAATAAAGAAATTGTAATGAAATTTAAATTTTGAAATGTCTATTTAATTTCATACTGAAAGCAAGAACAATTTAAATGTTTGAGAAACTTCATTCCGCAATCGCAGTTGTGATGGGCGAGTGGAGAACTTCAAATCGTACAGCAAAAAAACTCCAAGGAAAATTAAAATGGCAAAATTTAAAAGTTCAAAAACATCAAAAGAGTGGAAAACTATTGTCGTTTATTCATGACTTGATACAGACATTTCTTTATCTAAAAAATAGTGAATTAAACCACGTTTTTACCTCTTACTGCTATCAGAGTCGCATAGAGTCCCAAAATTTGACAACAATTTTTCAACATGGTGGAATCATCAAAAAATTGAAAGATGAAGTTTTAAACATATATGTGTGGTTTTTTTAAATATGTAAAAGCATGTGGTTATCAAAACGATTATGATTTATGTATGACAATATTTGATTTGACAAATCTGAATTGAAATATTGTTAATCACGAATCAGCTCTATATTTTTCATTTTACATTTATTCACTTCTTGGTTTGTGTTGGCTATATTTTTTCAGGCCTAAAAAGGGAAGGAGATCATTTTAAGAGGTCATTTAAATAATAAGAAGTTCAGTAAAACAGACAATATCAGAAAGAGTGCAAAATTGCAAAATAGAGACATAAGTGTGAATGCAATATGCAGTAAGGCAAAAATAGCAATACCATTTTAAATAACACAAAATAAATGTAATTTGTTTTGGTGAACTTTTAGTCTTAGAAAACAAGTTGTTCAAAATAAGCTCTTAATCATGGCAAGTATTTGTTGTTGTTGTTTGGTGGGTGTTTTGTTTTGGGGGGAGAGGGGGTATTTGTACAGTCTCTTTATCTTTTGTGCAAATGTCAATATTTATCTACGATGAGCGATTTTAAATGTTTCATAATGTTTCGTCTCGTCACCTCCCCTATAGACCTCAAACCTCTCAAACCATTAATAGTTGATGTATTATTTCCCTCGGTCGGTGTGTTTTTCTTTATCGATTATTCAACAATGGCATTCTACTGTTACTTTATTTGCCTTGTAATGTTTCAGTAAAGTGGGTTTGTTTAAGAATTATAAAAAGACATTGAATGTATATAGACATTTTTGTGTTAATAGTGCAAATGACCATTATTGGTGAACTTTGAGAAACGACTGTTTTAATATCTGGCATTATTATGCCCCACCTACGATAGTAGAGGGGCATTATGTTTTTTGGTCTGTGCGTCCGTTCGTCCGTCCGTCAGTTCGTTCGTCCGTATATCCCGCTTCAGGTTAAAGTTTTTGGTCAAGGTAGTTTTTGATGAAGTTGAAGTTCAATAAAATTGAAACTTAGTATACATGTGCCCAATGATATGATATTTTTAATTGTAATGCCAAATTAGAGTTTAGACCCCAAATTTATGGTTCACTGAACATAGAAAATGATAGTGCAAATTTCAGGTTAAAGTTTTTTGTCAAGGTAGCTTTTGATGAAGTAGAAGTCCAATCAACTTGAAACTTAGTATACATGTTCCCTTTGATAAGATAATTCTAATTTTAATGCCAAATTAGAGAATTTATTCCAATTTCACGGTCCATTAACATAGAAAATGATAGTGTGGGTGGGGCATCCGTGTTCTGTGGACACATTCTTGTTTTCTATACTAAAAATAACAACTATTTTTCTCATATGCAGTTTGATTAATATGTGCAGACTTGTTAAATCAAATATAAACGAAGGTAGGTTACTCGTTCATTGACAGTCCAAAAGTCAGTCATAATTATACTTTTTATCATTATCTTGCTATTAAAGAAGCATCTAATTTGCTCTAATTGACTCTTTGTACAGGAGATTGTAGTCAATCTAGTGAGTGTCATACAGATGGTGTTTGTGATAATGGGAGATGTAAATGTAAAGAAAACTTTAAAGGAAATGGTTATAGTGATTGCAAACGTAAGTTCTACTAGGCCAAGATATAATAAAACATACCTTAACAGTTAACAAATAGATTGGAATTCCGCTTTCCTTTATTATTTATGTTGTCTAATCGTATTAAGACATGTTATCTGTTCATATCAGATGAAAGCATTAGTCAAGTTTTTAGTCCAATAGCCGAAGACTCGAGGTCCGAAGATACATCTGATATGAAATATTTCATGTCAAAATCTCTTATTATCGCAAAATTTCCCTTTTAAAAAATATCATTATATTAAACCAATTCTTCAAAACATGTCAATATAAACAGCACAATAGGTACAGAAAAATCCAAATAAAGACAATTAAGTACATCGAATTATATATAAGAAAAATGTAACCGATTACAACATGTATTACGTCGAACTAAATTTCATCATAACAAATAGACGAATATGGTCGTATGTTCACCTAAAAAACTACTTTTTGTGTACAGACTTAACTGTGCAGTTTGGAAGTTTTAAGGCAAGGCATCCACTAGATATATTTAAGTTAAATTAATTTTCATAATTTTGTATATCAGGAAAAAAAATTGTTTTTGGATTTTGATGAGCATTTTTTTCCTTGTGAAAATACGCCATATTTGTCTATTTGTTATGATGAACCTTAACAGTATTTGCTCTCATTAAATATATTAGTATGTAACACTAAATACCTTCGGTTGCGATATTCTTTTGTCGACATACACATTTTTTCACTTGCATTTTTTTCAGAAATCTGTTTTGACGATAAATGTGCCAGGTTCGCTTCATGTAAAAAGGGCAAGTGTCAGTGTAATAGGGGTTATGTAGGTAGAGGCGAAAGGAAATGTAAACGTAAGTACTCTTACAATGGATTTTTTAAAAGTTTTTAAAACTCTAAAACAATAATGATGTCATGCCCTTTAGAAATTAGTGAAAAGTTTTATGATAAAATAGAAACGTTTTAGCCAATGGTATCATGTTTAATGCCGTTGAAATTGTATTTATTTAAATTTGTTTTTATTAAAGATTGTCTTGACCAAAAGTTAGATTTGCTTAATGTTGGACTACATAATATAATGACACCTTGTGAACGCATTTCCCCTTTACTATGTTTGCCGGAAAGCGAATATATGTAGTTCGACATTATTTGCAATCATTAAGGTCCTAGATGGCGGTACGATTCCAGGATGTATCATTTGCACCTAATATTGTTTTTCAATAGTAGCAACTGCGCCAAAATTTATCTTTAATATTTCAGTTTAGGGACTTTCTTTTTTTGTGATTTTAATTTTTACTAATACTAGTCCTTATCATTTTATTACAAAATTTTTAGTGAAATGTGGTAGAAGGAAATGTCATGCTGAAGCTAAATGCCAAAAGAAGAAGTGTGTTTGTAACAGTAAATTTCCTTATGGTAATGGAATCAACAGGTGTGCAGGTAATTATCACATTTCATAAAAAGGGATTAAAACAAACACTTTACCTGTTGGAACTTGTTACATATCATTTCTACGAATCTGAAACATTTTGCTAAATTAATTGTTTATTTCTCTTATCAATCTTAACCAGTTTAGATCTAATAGAGAAAACAATGCATGCAGTTAGTTTGCATTATTTCAAATCGACTTAAAGTTCTTACTCTTAGATACCTGTGTGCTATCTTCCTTGTTATATTTCAGAAACATGTAAAGGAAAGATATGTGTTAAAGATGGTATCTGTCCTAGAAATAAATGTGTTTGCAGGAGAGGACACTATGGAATTAGAGATAAGAAAGGAGATATTACTGAATGCAGAAGTATGAAATTCTATAATTAGTGTTAGGCAGTTGTTAACTAACTTATTGATCGTTGTCATGCATTATTGGGTGGTCAAGAAAGTAATTTGATATTCAAAAATATTTGAGTGTTTGACATTATTTTCATTATCACGTAACCGCTTAATCATTCAACTCCAAATATCTGAATATGCATTAAGATTAATATCACATGAAGATATTTACGAATCTTTAGTAACACGCTTATTATATTCTATATCAAACTTGCCACCTAAATAATTTGCTCTGTCTAGTTTGAACTAATGTCTTGAGTATATTAACTTCAATAACTTATTACATTTTCGACTGGTTTATCAGAAGTACATATTCCAATTCAAGCTAGCATAACAAAGTTTTTGACGTTGTCCAATGATAATTGATTCCCGCTTCCATGGATTTAATTTCATGCAATTGTTCAAGCTCAAATGATCTGTACAATCTATACTGTGTTCGATTGTTTTTGTTACACTTCAGTGTTCCAATTATTCCTTTATTTTTCTCTTATAGTTGTTGTGCTTCCCTCGGTCTTAGTTTGTAATGCAGATTTGTTTTCTCTAAATTCATTTATGATTTTTGAACAGCGGTAAACTACTGTTGCCTTTGTTTGTTTTTTCATATTTAAAGATTGTACAGAATCAGACCCAAGATGTTTTAGTATAACACATTATTGACTGTTGTACCCTATTTTTGACATTTTTACTCTTTGAGTATGTTTGTTTTGTTCATTCATCGTTGACAATGTAATGGAATATGATGCGACTGTCATAAAAGTGAGAGGTTTAGCTAGCTATAAAACCAGGTTCAATCCACCATTTTCTACATTAGAAAATGCATGTACCAAGTCAGGAATATGACAGTTGTTATCCATTCGTTTTATGTGTTTGGACTTTTGATTTTGCCTTTTGATTTTTGATTTTCCTTTTGAATTTTCCTCGGAGTTAAGTATTTTTGTGTTTTTACTTTTAGTAGAAAGATTATCTCTTACTTTCTTAAGTTTTAAATCCATAGTAATGGAATATGATATAAAGGAGATATCTGTCACCTTAAATTTAAAGCCAAGTATTTAGTTGTCTATACAAAATACTAATCCACGATATTGTTATACCATAGCAATTGAATTCATTGGTACATAGACAACTACAATTCAGGCAACAGTAGTATACCGTTGTTCGAAACCTATAAATTGATTGAGAGAAAACAAATCCAGGTTACAAAAAAAACAGGTAAACTCATCAACTATAAGAGGAAAGTAACGAAACAATAGAAACACTGAAGTGCAACAAAAAAAAACGACAATGCAACAAACAGATTCGAACGATAAGATAACAGCAATTCAAGAGTATTTATAACACACATCTGGTGTTGGTGTTTTACAGAGTTATGTAGGAGGAAGAGATGTGACCGTGATGCAACATGTAAAGGCAAGGGATGGAATAGAGATTGTGTATGTAATGCTGGCTTTATTGGAAATGGAAAGAAATGTGAAGGTTCGTATTTTCTTCATGGATCGGTATAACTTAATTAAATAGGCTTCTCAAGATTCTTCTACGATATTAGATAAATTAACATAAATTCTTCAACCGTAAATCGGTGCTTTTAAATTTATCATCATTCAAGTGTCATGTATTTAAACAATGGAACTGTGAATCATTTATACAGTTACTATTTAAGATTTACCACCAAAGATCAAATTTTCCCATTCTACAAATCCCTCAGATGTAATATTACACAACCATCCACAAGATTATCAACATGGAGCATGTTCATGATTGTGTCTCAGGTAAGATTTTTCCATTTGTAATGGTCGATCTGTAGACAAAAATATGTACATAAGAAAATTTTGCAACAGCATTAAAAATAAAGGAAGAACAAAGGACAGTATACAATTATCAGAGCTGTAAAGGATTTCAATCCAGAAAAGCAAAACAATGTATTGTGTACCTAGTCACGAATAGAACAGTTGTTTTCTATTCGTTATATGTTTGGGCTTTAGGTTTTGCACTTTTAATAGGGACTTTCCGTTTTGAATTGATCTAGGAGTTCGATATTTTTGCATTGTACTTTTTTCTTCATATTATTAAATAAGCGAAGTTTTGTAATCCAAAATGTACCAGTCGCAACATATATCAAATCATCATCATGGCTTTTAAAGGTCTGATTCTAAACTTACTTCAAAAGTATACGTGTATCAATCGACATGTTCAATTATTTTATTATTCAACAAATTAAATATTCTAACATGGTAGGTGGTGCCTTTATTCGAATTTCAAAAAATGCATAAAATGTGATTTTTCAATAGCATTTCGTCCCAATCAAAATGTAGGTGAGTATTACATTTGTCACAGGTATTTATGAAATAGTCTCTCTAGGAAAGTGTGTACACAACTAAGAAGTAAACTTAATGAACTCGTACTCTCCCTCATTGGTCTTATATTTTGGGGAAACCAATTGCAGGTTTATTTACCTTCTTCTTAATTTCAGAAAAATGCACCTGTGCAGCTTTTGGCGATCCAACCATTCTTAGATTTAGCAATTCTGCACTTCCGTTTGCTGGAGAGTGTAAATACACTTTGTCAAAACTACTGATGCCTAGGAACCGATGCATGTTTAATGTTGAAGTAAATTATGAGAAAGGGAATAAAAAATCTGATGGCGCATCCAGTGTGAGCTTTGTTACACTTAACATGTATGGAATATCTGTACAACTTGGACCAAAATTGGAAGTCAGGGTACGTAAATTTTACATGTGAATAATTTTCGCTTGTTAATACAAAATGAATGTCACCTTTATGTTATTTCATAGATTTGACTGGTGTATTTATCCCAGGCACTTGTCATGTTGAAATGATAATTAAGACGCTATAATATGGAATTGTTTTGCATATTGGTATAACAAAGACTCCTTTGCTCTATATTAAACCAGAAATATTTATGTTTAGTCTGATAGTATATTACATGAAAATATTTAAATCAGGTTTTGTGAGGAAAATTAACGAATCTTGAATAGATGTATTTGTACCTGCATTCATAGAGAATTTGAATGTTTAATGGTAGCAACCACTACATAACAAAGTTCAATAGCAATCACTTCATTTATTCTACTACCTTACTGTAAAATACATTTTGCTCTTAAAGCTGTTGATTCCATTTATGTATCAAATCATATTTTACATCCAAGTACCTAAAACTAGTAGTAATAAGAAGCAGCAAATATTTACCTAAGTTCAAATCTCTTAAACTCATTCAAGATAAATACGAGATCATGAAACAGGCAAGCATCAATCATAATGTCACGAAAGTGGATTGGCAATAAACAATTTTACTATAAATGTATCATTTGGCTTTTGTTATGTTGATCCTTTAAAATCTAGGGTTCATCAACTTCGGTTTTTCTAGGCATTTTTGTGTGGTCTGTATTTCCATTAGATGCATTGAAATGTTGCATCATAAAATGTTAATGTCATGGCTTATAAAGTTAATATTACACATTAATGAGCAATGCTTATTAAAGAATTGTTTTGTTAGTCAGAAAAAACGTTTTAGGTTGTAATCAGTTGCCATTCATTCATGTAAACATCTGATGAAACAGTTATTATAAAAGACAGGTTGCTATTAAAAGTAATAAAATGAATGATCATGAAAATAAATTATGTATGAAGAAGATGCACTGTAACAAAAATTATTGGTGCTGGTGATAAAAAATTATTGCATTTAACTTGATCATTATTATTCACATAGGTGAAAACAAGTTTATATTTTATGTGACTTTACTATTGTAATGGCTAATTTCTAAAAAGAAAATTGATTGCTTATTAAGCGTTTTGGCTTTCCAAAATTCAAATAGGAAGTCTAAAATGTAATGAAAGATCCTTCTTGCGGAGCTTTCCTTCTAAAATTGATTCATTCTTATCGTTACATTTCTATGAATTATACTCGTCTAAGGAGATAAGGTAAAAAATAGTTTAAGGTGTTCACATCAGATGAATAAATACATACAGCGAAATGGAAAACCGTTGACTTAATTTATTTTGAAACCTATCAAGCTATCATAAGCACAGTAATGAATAGGATAAAAGTATAACATGACATTGAACATTTCATAATATGTATTCATGAATTATCTTTTTATTGCAGATAGACCGTGAATTAGTTTCTCTTCCATACCACACGAAAAAAAATACTTTATTTATTCGAACCATGGGCTTAAATGTTCTTGTTGAAACAAAATGCTCCGTTGAATTACAATGGAGTGAAGCAGGAATGGTTATCTTATCTTTACCAAAAAGATTTGGTAAACGAGTGGAAGGTCTTTGTGGACAATGTAATGGAAACAAAAATGAATGGTTACTTAAAGACAAGACCGACGTTTCCAAAGATAATTTGAAGTTTTCAAAGATTGGGGATAGTTTTGCTGTAGCATCAGCATCTGCAACAGGAAGGTAAATTTGATTGCGTTTTGTTTTTGTTTAGAAATTTGGTTTCATACACCTGATGATTTATGATGGCATTACTGTTACACATAGTAGAAAGTGTTGCTTATCTATCTGAAAGTTTGAATGATAACCACATTTACAAATGAGATGTGAGGTTAACGTCAATAAGATAGTATTATATGATTGCTGATGTTAATTATCATAGTAAACAAACTGTGCACTATCATGGCGGTACAATTGTAATTCAATCAAAAATACATTCATAACTCAACACTCAGTCTATAAAAAAGTTATGGTGACTTGAATTTAACTTTGTTTATAAAGCCATGAATCAGTTATTATTTCACCTCTCTGACATAATAATTCTACTGTAGTAACCGCTCCCTTAAAATGTAAATATCTTAATATATCGATTTTTCTTGTTCTAAGATATAAACATTTCACATTTAATTAGAGTTTAGATTTAGAAGTTAGCTAGTTGTATCCAAACCTTCCTGTTAACTTAATAAATCCAGTTTAAATACAATGCTCCTTCGGTTATATACCGAATTAAATGTCTTTATCCATTTTTATAGCACTTGATAGCTGTAACTATCAAATGTTTCCGTTTTCAGTATTCAATATATGTGTTTCAGCTAAGCTTAGTTTTACAATCATCTTTTATAGATTCATGTAAAAAAGAAGATACTGATTGTAATTAATGAAATCAATGCTAGGATATTCTCCACGTTTATAGGACAGATAGTTATCACCTTTTTAATTTCAGTTGCAAAACGAGTGAAACTCCAACATGTAAAGTGAAAGCCCGTGTATTGAAGAGGACATGTGGATTTTTCAAAAAGCGATCATTCAAGAAATGTAAAGCAGCAAACAAAGAACTTTTTGAAATCCTCATGGCAGCATGTCGTCGGGATTATTGTGCTAACTACAAAGATAAGCCAGTGATGAAGGAAGTTAGCTGTAGAAGTGAAAATGCATTATATACAATGTGTCATTTCTATGGATTTGGTGGAATAAGATGGAGAAGTGGAAAGTGCAGTGAGTATATCGAATAAACTATGTGCTTTATTTTGTTTAACTTTGCATGCGCTAGTATAAACAAGGTTTAACTAAGAACACATTGTCCTTGTCAATAGATTGGATGAAACCAAGGAATCATAATAAATTGCATTATACCGTTAGTATCGTTTTTGTCTGCAATGTCAAATTTTCATATTATTACAATCTTATTCAAATTTAATTGAAATCAGATTGCATAGACCTGGTGAAATTCAATTTAGCAAACCTGTTTTTGTGAACATTCGGTATTTAGTACTTCTTAGTTGTTTTTGCTATTTTTTAACTTTACTTTACATAATTCGTTATTATCATCTGTCTACATAATGTGTGGATTTACTTTTATCAGGAACGCTCAGTTTTGAAAGCCCATTATGCATAAAAACCGAAACAGATTAAGATTAATTGACTAAAACCCAAAATATAATGATGTTTTATTCGTAGGTACTAATTTTCGTGAATTAAGGAAAACGTTTTTGACATTCACATTAAGTTCTTGCAGAACGTAGAATTCAAAAGTAGTTGTTAATTGTTAGACAGTAAGTTCTGTAATTTATAGACTGCATGCGTCCTCGAAACTAGCATCTCTAATTGATTGATAGATACCTTATATTGATATGATTTTAAGAAGGCGGGTCTTTTAGATATGTCCAGACACAGTACCTGCAAAATGTGTACAGATCATTTGTCAGGTATAGCTGAATATGGACATATTAGAAAAGTTTATAACTAAACATATGTTTAAGACCTTCAGACCTGTGTACATTTCAAAGGTATGTTGTTTTAGACAGAACAAATGTATGCGATATTTTTACATCTAGTTTTTAGATATAATGTTATTCAAAGTTATCATATATGAAATATCTGAATTCAGGGAAGAAGAAATGTGACAGGAAAACGGAGAGATGGGCTGTGAGAGCAAGTGCCTGTCAAAATAACTGTGTACAAAGAAGTATAGCCAGGAGATGTTTCCGTCCTAGGATTGAAGACTGTGTTTGCAGAAATGGACATATCCGTAGTGGCAATAAATGCGTTAAGCTTTTGAGAAAGAAAAAGAGGTTTTCAAATTGTGGATGTAATAGGAATGGACTATATATCAAGGTATGATTTGTCTTTAAGATTGAAAATGGGTAATTGTTGATAGGACACATTGTGTCCATTTTTTTACAAAATCAATGAGTATCATATATCGTTAGAATTCATCAGAATGTAAGAACGTAGCTGTTCTCACTTTCATTTTTTTTTGTTTTATTCACGTGTCGTTGTCAATATAATAGAATTTGATGCAACTGACATACAATTCAGAGGTATAGCTTGCTATACAATCAGGTTTATTATCCACCATTTCCCTGTACCAAGCCGGGAATATGACAGTTGTTATCAATTCGTTTGATGTTTTTGAGTTTTTGATTTTGCTATTTTATTAGGGAATTTCTGTTTTGAATTTTCCTGAGAGTTAAAAACAATGAGTATCATATACTGTTAAGATTTATAACAAACGTATATAATAGAACAATATCCTTATTTTCATGCCAGTTTCAAAGTACATGTAAAACTTAATTGAATCTGATGTATTTTGTGGTGTTTTTTTTAATCAGAGTGGTGGAATTTTGCGATCAAAGGATTGTAAAACCGAATTCACATGTAAACCAGGCAACAAGAAAGGAACACTTAAAAAAACCAAGAAGAATGTTAAGTGTCACAGAGATGGGTATTGTGGTATACATGCTGGAGAAAGATCATGTGTTTGTCTGCCTAGTTTCTTAGGAAATGGAATAGATTCTTGCACTCGTAAGTAAAGATACGTTTGAACTCTATTCTTATGATCGTTGTACTTGTTGGTAAAAATATTTCATGCTGATTGTCAATTTGAAAGATGAATTGTTCCATGAAATAAAATCAATATATGTTGCTTAATGATATTAAGAGTACAAAAAAGAACGACTTTCCATTTCACAAGGTATTTACCGTGATTTGGTTAATAACTGATGTGTCTCAACTCTAAGGTGACATAAATTTCTTTCCAAGATTGCAAGCATATATTCATCAATGTACTTATAATTTAGTTTTTGGTTTGTCTATGTTCCTTTTTTTGTCACTTACTTATGGATTTGATTTGTAAACTCTGTCATAGATCCAAATCATATATTGTCAATACAGGTATACTTTATTTAATTACTGGACTGGCCATTTTTACTTACCTAGATGTGTAAACTCAGAGATACCATGCATATTTTCAATCATGTACATGTGTTTTATAACAGGGTTAAATTTGTCACTGCCTCTATCATATCCTCCCAAATGTGACTTGTAAACTATGTGATAGATATCCAGCATATTCATTAATGTATTCATGATTTTAACTACTGTAAGACTATATATGTTCCTATTGTTGTCCCTGTTTATTATTGCACACGATTTGGACACTGTTTCACGGATCCCAAGCATATAACCGTTAGTGTATATGTATTGTAATTACTGGTTTGACTATATTTCTGGCTTTGACGCAGACCTCTGGCTTAAATTGTAAATACGGTCATAAATCGCAAGAAAGTATCCATCAAGATACATATGTTTTATGTACTTGTTTGACTTAAATCCTGGCGTGTTGTTATTTAACCATTGTAAATGTATATGCTTGCAGTAGGAGGAACATACCGGTATAGAACTATATTCCACATGATATTATTTTCATCGTCTAATATTCTGATTAAGACAAGTTTGCTTGCTATGTAATTCCATATGACTGTCAAGGATTCAAAAATGGCTACTATTAGACAGATGAATATTTGACATTGCAGCTAAATGGACAATAGAGTAAGAGGGTTTTCTATTTCTGACGAACTATGGATTAAACTAATTTATCTACTATTAAAATATAACAGGTGTACCATGTACTAATAGTTGACCATATATCGTGATGTGTCATTTGTTGTTTTTTCTTCCCTAACTTTTAATGTGTTTCTCTTTGTTTTATAATTGTAGCTGCAAGTAACTGTGACTTCAAGGAGGACACAGAAGATTGTGTTAATACAATCCGAATGAAAGGGGAATGTTTCTACAGATCTATACACAACAACGAGTGTAAATATCATGTAACGATGGGTAAAAACAACTTCAATGAGGACATCACTTTTGCGTCTTTTAAAACTGAAAAGGGACTATTGAAGAGGCAGTTGAAACCAGGTCAAAAGTTCAATAACTGTGCAAAGGTGTCATTGAATAAAGATGGATATGTCACTATTGTAGAGAAGATATGCGAGTGCCCTAAAGATCATCCATTGAATATTAAGAAGTCGAGTAGTAAGAAGTCGAGTAGTAAGAATTCGAAAATTGAGAAATTACGTAGTAAGAGGCGTAGTTAATTGTACTTTTATTTGATTTAAATTTCTGATTATAGAATAAAATGTACTATGTCTAATTAAACTCATCATAGATACCAGGACTAAATTTAGTATATACGCCAGACGCGCGTTTCGTTTGCTAAAGCATCCAATTCAACCAAAGTAAGGCTTGCTCTCCTTAGTTAGTTATAAAATATTGATAGTCGGACCTTTTACTTATAATGTTTCATAAAAAAAAACTCATTTTAACTTATGAAAGCATTAATACTTTGTCTTTTCTATTCTTTTTAATTTTCTTTCCTTAATATTGCTCTGCCTAGTTTTTCGGCAATTGATATTCTCTGTGTTAAACTCGTTCGTTGTCTTAGCTTTTCGTTTTAAATTAAGTAATATGTGATTACTATAGCAAACTTTATCCGAAATCCATTTATCAGAAATCTGTCAGCCCTAAATAACTACTCAAATATAAGAATTTGTTGTACACAATTGTATTAGAATAATATTCATAAAGAAAATAAGTATGATAATTTCCCTTCCACATTTTCGTTCAAAATACTTATGAATATAGGTTTAATATAAAAATGAGAAGACGTGGCATGATTGCCAATCAGACAACTATCCACCAAAATTCAAAAAAAATCTATGTAAGCAATCAAAGGCGACCGTATGGCCTTAGACAATGAGGAAACCAATATTGTATAGTCGGTTATAAAAGGCCAAGAAATGAAATAGATGAATAAAAGCAACAGTAGTATACCGCTGTTCGAAATTAAAATAACGATTGAGAGAAAACAAATCCGGGTCACAACCTAAAACTGAGGGAAACACATTAATTATGAGAGACAACGACCGTCAGAAACACTAACGAAACACACACAGAAACGAACCATAATATGATAATCGCCATGTTCCTTAATTGGTACAGGACATTTTAAAAATAAATGAACCTAGTTTTGTTGCTAGACAATCCTTCTGCTTTTATGACAATATTGAATATAACCTTAAAATGACAACATTACATGACAAGACTAAGAAACACACAAATTATAGCTTTCAAAAGGTACCAGGCTTATAATTCAATACCCCAAACGCGCGTTTCGTCTACATAAGACTCGTCAGTGACGCTGACATAAAAAAAAAAAAGTCCGAAAGTAGAAGAGCATTGAGGACAAAAAAATCCAACATTTGTGCCCAGGGCAAGGTTATCTTCCTGTAATGAGAAAATCCTCAGTATTTAGAATAATTCATACCTTTGCAAACAGTAAATTTATAAAAATGATTATTTAATAGATATACATGTTAACACTAAGTGGTGACTAACTACAGTTTAGAAAACGAATATGTAAACAATTTAAATCAGCACATAAACACAGCCGAACAGCGTATTACATATATGTTAGCCAAAGATATTGATGCACAAAAGTTACGTCACATTGAACAGTTCAATTAAGAAAAGTAACAGTCTTTTTTTATAAGATTACAATTTACAATCAAAAATATGAGTGACAAGAATAAATGTCAACCACTTAACTACAGACTTCTGACTAGGAGCAGGCCCATACATAATGTGGCTGTTTTTAACATGTTTGTAAGCGCTCAAACTTCCACTAATCTAACGAAAACACAGACCGGGCGTGTGAGAGTATTGATACATCCCTTACTACAAACAAACGCAAAGTACAGATCTGAGAGTACTCGTTGTTGATAACAGCCTGTTCAAGGTCACTATTAAAACAAATCATGTATTTTAAAAGACTAAAACATGACTTGTATGTTAATCTTGAACCATAATTCATATCACAACATTAAGATGGGTGCAGAGCCCTTGAAAACAGTTTAAACCCACCACACGTCAATTTGTCTGTCCACAGTTGGTCAACTTAAGTTATATCTTCGTCAGCAAATATTACTATTGAGATCGTTTGAAAATGTTTTTCTCCAAAGATATATAACAAATTTCGTGGATGTAAGACAAAATGTGAAACAATGCGAACTAGAATACCAACTTTCTTAACAGTAATGGAAAACAACTTATAACAACCGCTAAACCACATACTCCTGATTTGGGACAGGCACATAAGGGGACAGTGTTAAAAATATTTGGAAGCGCTCAACTGTCCACTTAAACTAGGAATTTAAGTAGTGTAACAGGATCACATAAGAACAAACTCCAAAAATCTATCGGAAACAGCCTGATATATCGGCAAGAAGCATGAAAAAGAAGTAACATACATAAAAAAAAAACATAAAGTGCCGATCTATGCGTTACTTACTTACTTGGTCCTTATGGCACATAGGGCAATAGCAAGTTTTCTCCACTCTTCTCGGTTATTTGCTTTTCTTTCCACTGTGCCCCAGGTATATTCTCTTTCCTTTAGCTCATTTTCTATGGTGCGTCTCCGTGTTTTTTTATGTCCGTCTCGTTTTCTTTTCCCCTCTGGTGTCCTTCTATTGGCTACTTTGGTCATGTTGGTCATGTCATCAGATGGTTCGCGCATAACATGACCAAGCCACCTCCATCTTCCTGGTATCAGCAAAGTCTCCATGTCGTTGGTGCTGGTCATCTCATGTAGGTCTTTGTTGGAAATTTTATTTGGCCAGAATAATATTGTTATCTTCCTCAGGCATGTGTTATGGAAGCTGAAGATATTTGTTGATATTTTCTTTGAAAAGGCTGTTGTTTCCCAAATGTTGCCTAATCTAATGAATGCGGGTCTAGTTTTTCCTTCTAATTTTGATATCTCTTTCAGCACCACCTTCTGTTGTTATATAACTGCCTACATAATTAAATGAATCTACTGTTTCCAGCTGGTTCTGTTCTATAAATATGACAGGATATCTCTCTGTAATGAGGTACATTAACTTTGTCTTTTTGGCATTGATCTTAATCCCAATCATTTTAGCTATTTCTTTTAATTTTTTTTAGTCTTCTCCTGCATATGGTCTTCTGTAGGAGATAAAAGTGCTAAATCATCACTAGAGTCTGTGTCCTCAAGCATGGTACAAAGTGTCCATCTCAGACCCGTGATGATTTCTGCTGGGGTTGTTCTCATTACCCAATCAATAGCATTTATAAACAGCACAGATGGCATAAAACATCACCGTCTTACTCCTGAATTTACATGGAAACTAGCGTCAGCTATAGAGTTGATGGTACATGAGAAGTTTGCATAGTACTACTTGATGAGTTGCACTATCTTACTTGGTGTTCCATAGTTTCTCAGAATTTCCCAAAGACTTTCCCGGTGTCAGCTGTCAAACGCGTTTTCGAAGTCCACAAAATGTACTGGTAGTTTTTTCTTCCACACATGACACTGTTCTAAGATGTTACGTAGGACAAATATGTGATATATGCAGCATCTACCTTTACTTGTCTTAGTTCCTTTTCCACAGCCTCTGTAATTTTATTTAAATCTATGCGTATTGACAGTTAATAATTAGTTTTAAAAAAAAGACATTTTTGCCACTAGTTTGGACGGCAACTAAGAAATAAAAAATTATTTTACATGCAACGAGAAAGTGGAAACAATTATAAACCACATCAACACAAGACAACCACTGAACAACAGGGTCCTGACTTGGCCGATTGGAAACAAATGCAGTGGCTTTAAACGTTTGACAGGTGCTAACCTTCATTACCGTTTCAACATCACAACATAGATGAACACACTATAAAAAATCTTTTGTAAATCTAGACCCTGATTTGGACACAAGAAGAATAGACACAGCAATTTCTATATACGACTGCTTTATGAAGCTGAGAATTAATTCAATTTAACCTAATCTCATACATCAAATTGGAATAAAAGTATTTACACTAAATGTTTATAGCACCCCTAGTTTGAATGTCCCTCTGGTATCTCACGACCCTCTTTTATATAATAAACTGTTATAACAGAGTTATGTGTTGTAATTTTGTTATTTCCATTATGCAAATGTTGAAAATTAAAATAATAACACTTTAACATGTAAGTTCGCAAATATTTAAATATAGTTAAATGAACCATGGCTAAACAATCTCCATGGAATGATATGTACCAATGCTTATACAACTGCATACCAAATATCTTTGACTTAGCATAGAACAGGTCTCTTTCAATAAACCTAAACACGAACTAATACATATAAACTGAGCTAAATTTCAAAGTCAACAAGCAAAAACTGAGGGGGTGTTGTCAAATTATCTCCATGGTAATGAGATTTGCCAATTTTTATAAAACTACATACCAAATATCATTGACCTACCACTAGTCATTCCCATAACTGACCTAATCACAAACTAATACAAAAACTTCAAAGTAAATTGACAATGACTGAGTTGGTTGGGCTAAATAATCTCCATGGAAATGAGATTTGCGATTGCTTGTACAACTGCATACCAAATATTGACATACTTCTAGTGGTTCCCAACAAACTCAACTAATCACAAACTTATACATGAAAATTGAAGCAAAAGTTTCAAAGTCAATAGACAATGACTTAGGGGATTGGGCCAAATAACTTTATTAATTCTGTATTCAAAGTTTTTTTGCTATATAAGATTTGAAAAATCTAAAATTTTAAACCTTTTATTCAATAAATATGCAATAACAATATACAAATAAAACATCTGAATTAATTTTTGAAATCATACAAAATTGTTTAAAATAGATGTATAAAAATAGATATAGTTTCATTACAAAAACTTGCTTTTAACAGTTTACCCTATGTTAAACATCTAACTTACATGAATCACAAAATTTCAACCTTGGAGACCACCATATGAAGGTATAAATTGGCAGTCCCTAAAACTGTTTTGCTTTTGACAAACTATACTTCTAGATAACAAAGTGCTTACAAGAATATGCATCCATTGAAGTTTGTATGGTTTTTATTCTGTTTAAACTATCTCCATTTGGGACTACTTCCATTTTTCTACTTAGGCCGTTTTTATTTAATAAGTTGGTTTACAGATATCAGCCCAAAAAACTTAGGGTAGGAGGAGGGGGAAAAAATTTTAAACTAGATCTTTCCAGTTTGTTTTTTTTTACTTGGTTTACGGATATCAGCAGGGCTCACACTTCTTCAGAATTATAGGGAGAAGTGACTTCTCTTTTTGAAACTGATAGGGAGAAGTGGTGAGATTTGAAAGAGAAGTGCTCATTTGTGTGGTGCCCTACAATGTTTGGATTTTACTATAGTATAAAGGGTAATATGTAAATAATGTTCTTTTTATATTGTTCAAATCATATCTGAGTTTACAATTAAAGTAACATTTCAAATAAAAAGTTTTACTTGGGTTCTTGTGAGAAACTTCCAACTAAATATTTAATATCTAGCACTAAAAAAAAATAATTTTATTTTGAAAACTGTAAAGAAATTATAATATATCAATTACAATTTAATTCAAAACTATCTTAAGTATGAAATTCAGTGTTTCTCATCAAAAAATATATAATTTATTAAGCTGGGCCATAATATATTGATATTAGCTAGTGTAATAGTCTCAGAGTTAAGCAACTTTACTCAAGTTTGAAACAAATTCAATCCATAAAAAAATATAGGGAATTATATATACCAATCAATTAAATGTAAATAAAAGTCTCTTAATGCATGTGAAATACGTAATTTTTCCCTTTGTGGTCAATATTTGAATGTCAGCTGTTCCATCCGTGCGTCCGTAATAATTATTGTAAAAGTACGGATTTCGGCCTTAGCTGGTCAGGTTCAGATCCGTAGTTTAGAAATCGGTAAATGGCGGACGAATGAAAGAAAATTTACAAAAATAAACGATGTTTGACAAGTAATTTGGAAAGGAACATGACGTTTTTAATGCAATAAATGGATTAAACATTTACTAGAGGCAACTTTTATCACGTTTAAATGTAGTAACAAACTTATTTTGCCACCGTAATTTAGGTTGATGTACGTTTTGGAGTCACAAGCACCGGAACTTGCAAAAATGTTCGAGGTGATAAAAAGTTGTATTTTTTATCAAATAAACTGCTACACACTGCAAATACAATGCTTCAGTCTCTTTTCTTAAGATAATGAACAGTTTATGTCTTAATTTCCTTAATTATCAATAAAAAAAAATGATGTTTCATCAACTTGGTAAAAATTGAAAATGTCCAATGACAGAAGCGACTGAAAGCAAGTATCGTCAAGAACAGGGCGACTTGTTTTCGCTTTTGGGTGTCAGGGAAAGCTAACCAGTCACGTTTCCGGTGCACTGGTTAACTATTTTTTAATGCAGCAATAGGAACCAGAATACGAAACGTAAACACAAAAATTCCGTTTAAAATTTTCTTAGTAAATCGATAAATGTGAGGTCGGGGGAAATAATTTTTAAGGACAAATGTGCATTTATTTTTATTTGAATTGGCGAAAATTCGGGTGAGCGGATCCATAAACCAACTTATTTAATAAAAACGGCCTTATGTTACTCTTTTCTTTTATATTCTATTTAAGCATATGTACTTAAAAATGGGGAAGTACCTTGGTTTTGATATGCATGTTTTATTTTTCATTTCTCACAAAAAGTTGAAACTAAAAATTTTAAAAAAAGACTCTGATGAGTTTATTGATACTTTCAGAAAAATATTGCATTGCAATCACTTTAAAATTGCACTTTTATTATGAAATCTTACATTGTCTCAATGTAAAACCAATGATAATATTAAAACAGCGGCAAATAAATCATTCTGCATATAAAATTTTCAACAACATATATGATTAAAAGGTTGATACTAAACATAACAAACAACTGCATATATTGTCACAGTATGGACTAATGAGAACATTCAACGTACTAAGGTCAGAAGTCAAACCTTTACTTCCACAGAAAACAATATGACGGTCTATCTTAACTAGTCCCAAAATTCAAGAAGCCTGAATTGGTTACCTTCAAGTGATTAAAAAATAATTAAATTTTGATCAAAATATTTTATTTTTAAGAAATACAGGTGCCCTGTTGGACAATGGATTGTCTCAGCAAGATATCAAAATTATATTAGTTCCAAAAAGTTTGAAAGGATAAATTATATTTGATTTAACTGTATATTTTCAAATTTACTATTTCATTGACGACTAGACATGGCTAGGTTAAATGAAAATTGGGATCTACTAGACAAATTTAGTGAATACTTGTTTGGTTGATAGGGTCAAACAGTATCTCTTGCAGAAAGGTTTCTAAATTTTCTTCCAAAATAGTTAGTTAAAATCCCTTATAACTGTAAAATAAAGGCTGAGAAAAGCCTATTTCCCTTATAAAGCATGAATAATTTAAAAAATACTATTTAACATTTTTAAAGAAAAATAGTGTTATGCCATTTAAAAAAGCAGGGGTACATGTACAATCAATTGCATGTCATTAGCATCCTCTGGCACAAAAAACAATCACATCCTACTAAATTTAATCCTGGTATCTACAAGTTCATTTGGGACTACGCTTATATACAAAAGCCTCAAAACTTGCACTGCTTAAATAACCTTACTAGCTAGAGATTCCTTTTTTCTTGTGACATAAAATAATAGATTTTCTTATCAGATGTCTATTAATATCAAAGATTTCATAAGAAAACATCTATCATACAGTAAAAATTATTCAATATTGTAGGGTTAATTGATTTTTTGGGTCAAATGTATCAAAATAAAAAATTATCAAACAGATGCAAAAATGTATACAAACATGAAAATGCACGTTATTAACCCCATGATAAAAAAAACAGAACAAATATTGAAGTAAGAAGCTTAAAGGGGCACTAGCTACGAGATATATAAAAAATATGAATTTGTTTCATTCAATCGTAAATGAAAGAAAAATAGGGAAACAATAATTCACTTTTAGAAGCCAGTTTGGTACAATTTTGATAAAATACAGTAAACAAAGAAACATACACTGCCACTTCACATCAAACTGCATGAGTTCCCTATCTATTTATATCTATGTTTATGTTTATATTGGGTTATATGATCATGAACAGCCTTCACAGGTCACCATGATGATTAATTAGATAGAGTCTAGACTAAAATACACACAAAATGGTGATGTATATTATCGAGCATACCCATTGTGAATTATTTATTTTAGACTTTCTATCAATTGGATATACATTGTGGTATGCTTTAAACCAAATATGAAAATTTGAGTCAAGTTAATGATCATGAATTTGACAGCTAGTGCCCTTTTAACAGGCGTTTCTAATGAAATGTTACTATTCAACAGTTTAACTGTTTTATTTTTAACCTACAAACTTTTTTGATTTTAGCCCAAATAATGAATTTTATATGGATGAAAAATGTGTCTGGCATATCAAATTATATGGCGTGGTATCTGTATATACTGTATAGAATGATTGGTGTTTGATGCCACTTTCAGAACTTTTCATGGCAGATGACAATAAGATGATACAATTTTGTATTAAGTTGGGTTTTTTTTTAATTTGATTTTCAAACATGACATCCAAAGAATATAAATGATTGTAGTCAAGTTTAATAAAAAGAGATGAAGGTTTTCTATAAGGTGAATAATACTAGACAACAGACATAAAGTGCTATATAATTTCTTACCAGCCTTCAGAGCGGAAAATACATGATTAGCTATCATAATATGCCTAATGAACACATCTACTCACTAGAAGCAAGTGACATTTCAAAAATAATGTTATCTACCAAATGTTACAATTTTTAACCACCAATAGCTCATAAACTCATAAAAACAATCAATAAATGTTAAAAACATTGAAAACAAATGCATAATAAATCAGTATGGACATAATTCATGATTTTACAATTCAATCAGCAAGTATATGATTACAATTTATTCACCCACAGTAAACATTAATAATAAAAACTAGAGGCTCCAAAGAGCCTGTGTCGCTCACCTTGGTCTATGTGAATATTAAACAAAGGAAGCAGATGGATTCATGACAAAATTGTGTTTTGGTGATGGTGATGTGTTTGTAAATCTTACTTTACTAAACAGTCTTGCTGCTTACATTTATCTCTATCTATAATGAACTTGGCCCAGTAGTTTCAGTGGAAAATGTTAATAAAAATTTACAAATTGTTAAAAATTGACTATAAAGGACAATAACTCCTTAGGGGGTCAATTGACCATTTCGGTCATGTTGACTTATTTGTAAATCTTACTTTGCTGAACATAATTGCTGTTTACAGTTTATCTCTATCTATAATAATATTCAAGATAATAACCAAAAACAGCAAAATTTCCTTAAAATTACCAATTCAGGGGCAGCAACCCAACAATGGGTTGTCAGATTCATCTGAAAATTACAGGGCAGATAGATCATATGCCAACACTGATCCCAGCCATCGTTCAACATCACTCACTTTCATTTCTTTCCTGCTTGCATAATCTATAATCTGAAAGGGAGAGAAAATTATTCTTTAGATTTAGTAAACTATTTTTAAAACCTTTGAAAAAGTATGAAGATTATTTGTACCAACTGTCACCGTTGATTCTTTTAACCCATGTTTTACTGTTGTACACTGTCATAGGAATTATTATCAACTGATCTCTATAGTTAAACACAAACAAGGTTAAGTAATCAAATAAAAAATCATGTAAATAATTTTTCTAATCCTACAAGTAATGATCATTTCATAAATCAGAGGAAAATCAAATTAACACATAAGTTCAATACCTGATCTTTAGCCAACTTTCCAGTGGCAAAATATGATGATTTTCCATGACTAAAATATAATCCTGATACAGACGCTGCTGGGTCCATCGCTAAAGACTCTGTTAACTGTATTCCTACATCTGAAGCCTGTAGTAATTTCCACATAGTTTCCTTCTCTGTATGGTCTGGCTGACTTGGATATCCTGGAGCTGGTCGAATTCCCTACAAATATAATACATGGTTGTTATAAGGATAGTTAGATCATGTCTCAAAAAAATAAAAAATTTATGTTTGCTATACACTATTAATCATCATTTCTCTTTACAATTAGATGAATTTATTTTGAAGTATTTTAATAATAGGGGTTCTTAACATAGAATATTATAATTCAATTAATTTCTTTAAAACATCAGTAAAAATATCCTACCTTGTATTTAACTTTGAGTAAATCTTGTGTTTCCATAACTTCTTCCTTGGAATAACTCCATAATTCTTTTCTCACTTTCTCGTGTATCTCTTCAGCAAATGCCTGTAAATATTAGAATAAAAATGTATTACCACTATCATAAAATCTTATTGACTGTATGTTTAACATAAGGTTTTTTTAACATTTTAAGGATGTAATGTAAACTTTTGTTCATTAATTAACACTTCTCCCCCCTTTTCCCATCACAAGATGGAGCAAGTTGCCCAATATGTTGAAGTTGGACTTGTAATGTTAACAAAAATGCAAAAGAAATATGAAATGGACAGAGGTAATCCAGTATACCCCCTCCTATAGGCAGGGGTAGAATAATAATAACTAATTTCTTGATGAAGCAACATGTTTGGCAAAGGATCTATAATGGTTAACCTACCTCAGCTAGTCTGTCAGCTAATGCCTTTGTCATTATAATTCCATAATCATCATACTCTTTTTCATATCTAGATAAATTGAAAATACATTGAATATAGCATCCAGAAAAGATATCATGTACCTTTCAAAAGTATATTTTTGAAAACCAAAATGGCTTTATATGACATATTTGCTATTTGAATGCTGTAATAAAATCAACGGTACCAATTTTGTTGCACCAGATGCGCATTTCGACAATACATGTCTCTTCAGTGATGCTCGTGGCCAAAATATTTTAAATCCAAAGAATATATAAAAGATGAAAGAGCTATAATCCAAAATGTCCAAAAAGTATAGCCAAATTCGTGAAAGGAATCAGAGCTTAACACATAAGTAAATTGGGATATATACTAGTGGTCATAATTTAGTATATGAGGCTCTGTGATATATGTTTCAAAGCACATCAATATAAATAAAATTGTTGAAAATTAATTGCGTTTCCTGAATGATTTGTTATGTCCCTGATAAAGGTTTTAAAGTATGAGTTCCAAAACATATAACACAAATCAAATCATAAAGACATTCTTTGACAATACAAAGTCAGATTATTTCAAAGTGATACTGTAAGGACAAAATCCACACTAAATAAATTAATAAACTCACTCTTTACATATTTCCTGGACTCCATGACCTGTTGTGACAGCAAACAAACCAATGTAATCTACCATTCCTGACTCCTTTGGAGCTATGAAATCAGACAGACACAAATAGGCACTCTTATCATTTACATCCTTCTCTGCCTACAAATGTAACATCAAATCATAGTTTTAAGGACATGTTAGGGTATAGAATTTCAGGACAATAATAGATCCTGTATCTTGTGCTTAAAAACTGAACAATGTATGTTAGGATAGGAATGTTATCTCCTGTATATTTATTCAATAGTCTTTTTTTGGGTTTTTTTGTATCTGAAATAAGTTGGTCTCTTTTGCTATGTTGAAGGTTAAAGGTGTTTGTTCATGTATTTTATGGAGTGCTTGTTGATGACAAATAGCTAATAACTATTCATAAGTTTTATTTCCGACCAGTCGTTGATGCAAACCTGGGTCATCAATATTTTACAGAATCTGTCTACATTTGTTGTACAAATGAGAAATTCTAACTTAGAATGTAAGAGACAATATAATTTTGACAATCAGTTACTATAGTAAAACAAGTGCTTCTTTGATGGCTGAAAAGGCCTTTCACTGTAACTTGGGTGTATAACAATTGTTGCCTTTTTAAACAATGAATATCCAAAATTGTCAACCCTTTTGAAGAAACTCTCTCACTTCTACCTTCACCCTCAAGGAAATTACTTTTTTAGGTTGACAATGTTGGATATTCACCTTTTCTACAGGGATATGTATATGTTAGTATGACTGTATTACCTATTGTCTAAGTCCATATAAGACAGTTATGATCAGACCATCATCACCTAAGATATGTATATGTAAGGATGACTGTATTACCTATTGTCTAAGTCCATATAAGACAGTTATGATCAGACCATTATCACCTAAGATATGTATATGTAAGGATGACTGTATTACCTATTGTCTAAGTCCATATAAGACAGTTATGATCAGACCATTATCACCTAAGATATGTATATGTAAGGATGACTGTATTACCTATTGTCTAAGTACACATAAGACAGTTATGATCAGACCATCATCACCTAAGATATGTATATGTAAGGATGACTGTATTACCTATTGTCTAAGTCCATATAAGACAGTTATGATCAGACCATTATCACCTAAGATATGTATATGTTAGTATGACTGTATTACCTGTTGTCTAAGTACACGTAAGACAGTTATGATCAGACCATTATCACCTAAGATATGTATATGTTAGTATGACTGTATTACCTGTTGTCTAAGTCCACATAAGACAGTTATGATCAGACCATTATCACCTAAGATATGTATATGTTAGTATGACTGTATTACCTGTTGTCTAAGTCCACATAAGACAGTTATGATCTGACCATCATCACCAAAGATATATATATGTTAGTATGACTGTATTACCTGTTGTCTAAGTCCACGTAAGACAGTTATGATCAGACCATTATCACCTAAGATATGTATATGTTACTATGACTGTATTACCTGTTGTCTAAGTCCACATAAGACAGTTATGATCAGACCATTATCACCTAAGATATGTTTATGTTAGTATGACTGTATTACCTGTTGTCTAAGTCCACATAAGACAGTAATGATCTGACCATCATCACCAAAGATATATATATGTTAGTATGACTGTATTACCTGTTGTCTAAGTCCACGTAAGACAGTTATGATCAGACCATTATCACCTAAGATATATATATGTTAGTATGACTGTATTACCTGTTGTCTAAGTACACGTAAGACAGTTATGACCTGACCATCATCACCTAAGATATATATATGTTAGTATGACTGTATTACCTGTTGTCTAAGTCCACATAAGACAGTTATGATCAGACCATTATCACCTAAGATATATATATATTAGTATGACTGTATTACCTGTTGTCTAAGTCCACGTAAGACAGTTATGATCAGACCATTATCACCTAAGATATGTATATGTAAGGTTGACTGTATTACCTGTTGTCTAAGTCCACGTAAGACAGTTATGATCAGACCATTATCACCTAAGATATGTATATGTAAGGTTGACTGTATTACCTGTTGTCTAAGTCCACGTAAGACAGTTATGATCAGACCATTATCACCTAAGATATATATATGTTAGTATGACTGTATTACCTGTTGTCTAAGTCCACATAAGACAGTTATGACCTGACCATCATCACCTAAGATATGTATATGTAAGGATGACTGTATTACCTATTGTCTAAGTCCATATAAGACAGTTATGATCAGACCATTATCACCTAAGATATGTATATGTTAGTATGACTGTATTACCTGTTGTCTAAGTACACGTAAGACAGTTATGATCAGACCATTATCACCTAAGATATGTATATGTTAGTATGACTGTATTACCTGTTGTCTAAGTCCACATAAGACAGTTATGATCAGACCATTATCACCTAAGATATGTATATGTTAGTATGACTGTATTACCTGTTGTCTAAGTCCACATAAGACAGTTATGATCAGACCATTATCACCTAAGATATGTATATGTTAGTATGACTGTATTACCTGTTGTCTAAGTCCACATAAGACAGTTATGATCTGACCATCATCACCAAAGATATGTATATGTTAGTATGACTGTATTACCTGTTGTCTAAGTCCACATAAGACAGTTATGACCTGACCATTATCACCTAAGATATGTATATGTTAGTATGACTGTATTACCTGTTGTCTAAGTCCACGTAAGACAGTTATGATCAGACCATTATCACCTAAGATATATATATGTTAGTATGACTGTATTACCTGTTGTCTAAGTCCACGTAAGACAGTTATGACCTGACCATTACCACCTAAGATATATATATATTAGTATGACTGTATTACCTGTTGTCTAAGTCCACATAAGACAGTTATGACCTGACCATCATCACCTAAGATATGTATATGTAAGGATGACTGTATTACCTATTGTCTAAGTCCATATAAGACAGTTATGATCAGACCATTATCACCTAAGATATGTATATGTTAGTATGACTGTATTACCTGTTGTCTAAGTACACGTAAGACAGTTATGATCAGACCATTATCACCTAAGATATATATATATTAGTATGACTGTATTACCTGTTGTCTAAGTCCACGTAAGACAGTTATGACCTGACCATCATCACCTAAGATATGTATATGTTAGTATGACTGTATTACCTGTTGTCTAAGTCCACATAAGACAGTTATGATCTGACCATCATCACCAAAGATATGTATATGTTAGTATGACTGTATTACCTATTGTCTAAGTCCATATAAGACAGTTATGATCAGACCATTTTCACCTAAGATATGTATATGTTAGTATGACTGTATTACCTGTTGTCTAAGTACACGTAAGACAGTTATGATCAGACCATTATCACCTAAGATATGTATATGTTAGTATGACTGTATTACCTGTTGTCTAAGTCCACATAAGACAGTTATGATCAGACCATTATCACCTAAGATATGTATATGTTAGTATGACTGTATTACCTGTTGTCTAAGTCCACATAAGACAGTTATGATCTGACCATCATCACCAAAGATATGTATATGTTAGTATGACTGTATTACCTGTTGTCTAAGTCCACATAAGACAGTTATGATCTGACCATCATCACCAAAGATATGTATATGTTAGTATGACTGTATTACCTGTTGTCTAAGTCCACATAAGACAGTTATGACCTGACCATTATCACCTAAGATATGTATATGTTAGTATGACTGTATTACCTGTTGTCTAAGTCCACGTAAGACAGTTATGATCAGACCATTATCACCTAAGATATATATATGTTAGTATGACTGTATTACCTGTTGTCTAAGTCCACGTAAGACAGTTATGACCTGACCATTATCACCTAAGATATGTATATGTTAGTATGACTGTATTACCTGTTGTCTAAGTCCACATAAGACAGTTATGATCTGACCATTATCACCTAAGATATGTATATGTTAGTATGACTGTATTACCTATTGTCTAAGTCCACATAAGACAGTTATGATCAGACCATTATCACCTAAGATATGTATATGTTAGTATGACTGTATTACCTGTTGTCTAAGTCCACGTAAGACAGTTATGATCAGACCATTACCACCTAAGATATATATATATTAGTATGACTGTATTACCTGTTGTCTAAGTCCACGTAAGACAGTTATGACCTGACCATCATCACCTAAGATATGTATATGTAAGGATGACTGTATTACCTATTGTCTAAGTCCATATAAGACAGTTATGATCAGACCATTATCACCTAAGATATGTATATGTTAGTATGACTGTATTACCTGTTGTCTAAGTACACGTAAGACAGTTATGATCAGACCATTATCACCTAAGATATATATATATTAGTATGACTGTATTACCTGTTGTCTAAGTACACGTAAGACAGTTATGATCAGACCATTATCACCTAAGATATATATATATTAGTATGACTGTATTACCTGTTGTCTAAGTACACATAAGACAGTTATGACCTGACCATCATCACCTAAGATATATATATATTAGTATGACTGTATTACCTGTTGTCTAAGTACACGTAAGACAGTTAGGATTTGACCATTATTACCTATTAAAGATATGTATATGTTAGTAAGACTGTGTTACCTGTTGTCTAAGTCCACATAAGACAGTTATGACCTGACCATTATCACCTAAGATATGTATATGTTAGTATGACTGTATTACCTGTTGTCTAAGTCCACGTAAGACAGTTATGACCTGACCATCATCACCATATACTTCTATGTCATCTCCTATACTGTTAGCTCTGTAGAAAGCTACCACACCATGGGCTTTGAGTCGCTGGTCATTTATTAACTTCTTCAGTAATGTTTGTGCATCATTGTACACTCTTTTTGCCTCAGGTCCTTAAAAAATAAATCAAACAATATTTAAGTCTAGACTTCCACACAGCTAAAACAACCTTCATATCAATTAGTCCTTCAAAACTATAAATAGCACAACAGTTATCCAAAAGGTAGATCTGATCAACAGAACTGAAAGGTAAAAAAAATTAATGGATTTCCAAAATAATTGATCAATGAATAGTATTATTTTTAAAGCATTGTATCTTAAAATTAAAAGACTTATAATTAATAAATGTTTAGTCTGATCTACCACCAATATATTTTTTCAATATGCAAAGACATTCCTTTATAAAATTACCATTTCTCTTTATCTCATCCAAAATTTTAAATATCAAAAATCAGCTCCAACTTGGAAAGAAAAAAAATCAGGAAGCCATATTCTCATTTCACTTACCAACTTGTTTATCGTTGAAGATTTTAGGGTAGCCTCTGTTTGGATACTTTCCTCTCAGTTGCCATACATCAAAGAAAGGTTTCCAATCTATGTACGGCACCAGATGATTTAAATCATAATTTTCATATTTCTTCACTCCAAAAAATGTAGGCCTTCCTATAAATAAAATATTTTTTTCTTATAAAAGCGATGATAATAATCTCCATGACTATTGTTTGAAGTTGGTAGACACCATAAAAAAAAATTATGTTGATATAATTTCAAATCATTTAAAAACATTTCTTTAGAAAGCAAAGATCAGGTGTTCAAGGGAAACCATTAAAATAATTGAGATACAAAACAAAATAGGAGGTGCACACAAACATTATATTGTAAGAATTGAGAGAAAGTTTGAACAAATAAAGTTTAACAACTGACCTACTGGTGGATCATTAACCCAATCTATGCACAACTTCTTTTCTCTTGCTTTCTGTAAACTCAGATATTTTCTGTCCTGAAAGAGAAGATCACAAAATTTAGATATAGCAGACTTTATATATTATCAAAATTTACCACTTTTGTTTTGTTCCAAGAATAATCAACAACTATCTTTATTCAAGCTGAGCAATGAATCTACTATGGATAACAAAAAGGCCTTTAGTTCCTTCAGCACAGATGTATATTTACCATTGTTTACCTGCTATTGGCATTGGATCAACTTATTCAATGAAAGTTGCAATTAATTCCCAAAATATTAAATTATGATACGATTATGTTTAAAATATACATTTTATCTACACGAACTCCATGTAGTAATAATCTGTTTTTGGTGTCAAAGGAGCAAAGAATTGTAATTGAATTAGAATACCCACAAATTGTGAACAAATTCATTTCTTTGAACATTATGGTAAATTCTGTTTAGTTGACATCACAATAAAGCAATTAATATTCCAACTTACCTTTAAAGAATCATAATGTTCATCTCTTATTTCTTCATATTCCTCCTTAATTTCATCTGTGAATTCATCAAAATTGTTCACATCCAGCAGAGAGGAACACTGTAAGTAAAATGTTGTTTAAGAAACAGTATGTTATTTATATATACATATTTATTCACATGCTTTGATCATTTTAACATAAAATTGATGTTTTAAAATTGTTGAATTTGAAAATCATTGATAATGTTTAAATTGATCGCAAGCTTTTCTTCATTCCTAGTAGCTGTGATATCAACATCTTCTAACTTCCCTGATTTTCACAAATTTGGATAGCTACTCTGTGGAGTTTTAACTTCCTTGTTAATTTTTAAACAAATTAACCAGGTAAGATGTACCAATGTATACTCCCCAGCAAAAAAAGGAAATATCATCCAAGTGAATGTTACCATTTGATATTGCTCAAGGTGAAGCATACCAACCAGAAGCTTTCTTAGTCTCAAATAAATACTGAACACGAGATCAACTGCTGATGATTGTATGTTATAGCTTCAAAGCTCTACTTACAACGACTACACTTTTGGATGCATCTAGTACATGTATTGTTGGTTGTGAATATCTTGGTGCGATCTTTACAGCAGTGTGTGTTCTAAAATAGAAAATCAACAGAGAATTTAAAGTTTTTGAATGTCTTCCTTGTTTCCTTGTGACAAAGGATAGGTCTATTATTAAAATCAATATTATCTGATTTGCACAAAATTTCACATGAGATGAAACCAATCTTTATTAGTTCTTCTCAATTCCAAAATCATTTTAACCTTGTTTTTATAATACCATATAGTGATACTAAATCAAAATATTTTGCAAATGTTTTAACTATTTCCTTCGCTGTTTTTGTCCATAAATTAAAAAAAATCTAATATGTCATACTTAGATGTAGTGGCGCCTCCTATCAACAATGGCAATTTCATTCCTATTCTTTCCATTTCCTTTGCAACAAAGATCATTTCATCAAGTGAAGGAGTAATCAATCCTGACAAACCAACAAAATCTGGAAAGAGAAGAGATTGAATGAAATCCTATTTAACAGATGGTCCTCAAAAGGAATAACAATGTTAGGAGGTACTATAAGTACAATTATTATGCATATATATGTTCAGATCAATGGTTAATATCTAAAAATTGGTAAAGCTAAACATAGTTGACAAAAATTCAAAAGGAAACATATTTGAATAATAATACAGTATAAAAAATAAAACAAATTCAGATGTGGTAGCAACAGGTAGGCTCTTTTCAAGTATTTAGATTTTTCAGTCATTTACATTTCAAATCAGTCAAGGCAGCATATATGACTATTTATAGACTCTTTATTATTCCACTAATGCTGAATTAACTTACAGGTCTGTTTTTAGCAACAAATCCGATGTTTTTGGTATTCTAAATACTTTGTGAAAAATATTAATAACCGTAATATACACTAAATACTATTCTACAAATATCACTGTAAGTAGATATCTATACCTGCTTTCTCCTGTATTGCTGTCTCCAAGATCTTTTCACATGGTGTCATTACCCCTAAATCTATTACTCTGCAATTTAAAGTGTCTAACTATTCACATCATTATACACAAGTTTTTTTATTTAATGAAAGCATTTTAAATTGTCACTGCACCTATAATCTATACTATAATTATATATCTTATGTACAAATAAATTTATGACTCAAGAGTTGTTGCTGCCTGTGTGTAATTTTGAAGTACAAAGCAAATGTTGCAATTAAAATGTCAATGCATTTAAAGATAAACAATGCAAACTTAAAACCATATCTTCTTATTATTTTATTACAAATTTAGTTAAAACGTTATGAAATGAATTTGAATCATAATCCCAGATTCATTATCTATAGTCGAACTTTACACTTTAAAAATTACTTCATCTTAATAACTGATTTGTATCTCTATTCCAATGAATAACAAAATCTTCAGATAAAAGCTTTTTTTACTGATACTTACTTATAGTTGTTACATCCTAATACCACCCCTACAATGTTTTTACTGATACTTACTTATAGTTGTTACATCCTAATACCACCCCTACAATGTTTTTACTGATACTTACTTATAGTTGTTACATCCTAATACCACCCCTACAATGTTTTTACTGATACTTACTTATAGTTGTTACATCCTAATACCACCCCTACAATGTTTTTACTGATACTTACTTATAGTTGTTACATCCTAATACCACCCCTACAATGTTTTTACTGATACTTACTTATAGTTGTTACATCCTAATACCACCCCTACAATGTTTTTACTGATACTTACTTATAGTTGTTACATCCTAATACCACCCCTACAATGTTTTTACTGATACTTACTTATAGTTGTTACATCCTAATACCACCCCTACAATGTTTTTACTGATACTTACTTATAGTTGTTACATCCTAATACCACCCCTACAATGTTTTTACTGATACTTACTTATAGTTGTTACATCCTAATACCACCCCTACAATGTTTTTACTGATACTTACTTATAGTTGTTACATCCTAATACCACCCCTACAATGTTTTTACTGATACTTACTTATAGTTGTTACATCCTAATACCACCCCTACAATGTTTTTACTGATACTTACTTATAGTTGTTACATCCTAATACCACCCCTACAATGTTTTTACTGATACTTACTTATAGTTGTTACATCCTAATACCACCCCTACAATGTTTTTACTGATACTTACTTATAGTTGTTACATCCTAATACCACCCCTACAATGTTTTTACTGATACTTACTTATAGTTGTTACATCCTAATACCACCCCTACAATGTTTTTACTGATACTTACTTATAGTTGTTACATCCTAATACCACCCCTACAATGTTTTTACTGATACTTACTTATAGTTGTTACATCCTAATACCACCCCTACAATGTTTTTACTGATACTTACTTATAGTTGTTACATCCTAATACCACCCCTACAATGTTTTTACTGATACTTACTTATAGTTGTTACATCCTAATACCACCCCTACAATGTTTTTACTGATACTTACTTATAGTTGTTACATCCTAATACCACCCCTACAATGTTTTTACTGCTACTTACTTATAGTTGTTACATCCTAATACCACCCCTACAATGTTTTTACTGATACTTACTTATAGTTGTTACATCCTAATACCACCCCTACAATGTTTTTACTGATACTTACTTATAGTTGTTACATCCTAATACCACCCCTACAATGTTTTTACTGATACTTACTTATAGTTGTTACATCCTAATACCACCCCTACAATGTTTTTACTGATACTTACTTATAGTTGTTACATCCTAATACCACCCCTACAATGTTTTTACTGATACTTACTTATAGTTGTTACATCCTAATACCACCCCTACAATGTTTTTACTGATACTTACTTATAGTTGTTACATCCTAATACCACCCCTACAATGTTTTTACTGATACTTACTTATAGTTGTTACATCCTAATACCACCCCTACAATGTTTTTACTGATACTTACTTATAGTTGTTACATCCTAATACCACCCCTACAATGTTTTTACTGATACTTACTTATAGTTGTTACATCCTAATACCACCCCTACAATGTTTTTACCAATGTCATGTACATCTCCTTTAACAGTGGCTAGAACTACAACTCCTGTATACTGACTTCCCTATTAAAACACAGTCACACTGTTATAATTCACTATTCACAAGCTTTTCAAAATTAACGAGGAATTATGGAAGATTCACGTAATTTGTTTACAATTCAAATATGTATTATGATTAATTGTGGTAAAAATAGTGCAAATACAAAATTACCAACATTTAAAAGAAAAGCATTTTGTACCATGACGTTATTAATAAATAGATTATTTCTAATTACCAGGTAATATTGATCACATTCAAGTTTAATTCATAAATCTCATTATTGGTCTACAGGACTATATATTTATGTACTATTTAGATGATATAATTATGTGAACTACAAGACAAACATAAAGGTACATACTTCATCATCATCCCCTCCCAGTGCAATCTTTTGTTGTCTTTCTTCCTCCATAAATGGTATAAGGTGTCCCACAGCTTTCTTCATCACTCTGGCAGATTTTATTACTTGGGGTAAAAACATCTTCCCAGCTCCAAACAGATCACCAACCACACTCATACCCTGTATAGATATAGTCCATCAACATAAATCAAGATTGTCTCGTATTTTTTTCAAACAGTTCAGTTGAGGTTATTTTCAAACTAACAGCTTTAATAATTTTAAGCTATGTATGTGGAATAAACAAAATTGTATGAAAATAGTACACAGATATGAATCTAATTAATAAATTATATAAAGAATTTGCCCAAATAATGTTTTGATTTGAAGGACTTATCATATGCTCTTAAAATAGTCTTAATAATTGTACCGATAAATAAGGTGACCAATGGAATATAAATACCAATTTTCTGGTTGTCTGCATAATTAATATTATACAATTGTTGACTTTTGATGAGGTTGATACAATGATTTATCAACCCCAGAGATGTGATATTCACCAAGGCCAACAGCCGAGGTGAATATCCCATCTCTGGGTTGATAAATCATTGTATCAACTGATATCAAAAGTCAACAATTGCTTTATTATATGACTCTTTAGTTCTCAGTGTCATTTTAATATTTTTAGATTGTGAAATATATCCTTGGTTAGATAGTATTTTGCCTAGACTGTTTTTTTTTTATGCTTAGGATTTGTTTTTTAGGCATATTTAAGTCTGCATAATCAAAATCTAAACAAAATACTGTCCAATTCATTGTTTGGCAAATTCTCAAAATCTTCAGGTAGATTTTTCTCTCGTAAATAAGATTTAAATGTCCTCACGCTAGAATCTGTTGATCGCAAGTATTTTTAGAATCCTTTTCTGTCAAAATCTTCTTAATTTCCTCATTATTTAACGATGAAAAGCGTTTTTCAGTAGCTACTTCTGCTGCTACAGCCATACTTTGTTGCCGGAAACATGTAACTGTTGTCTGTGAGATCAAAACGATTTTATGTCGAGAGCGCTGATTGGTTGATATTTATTCGGTCGTTCAATTAAAAACCATTTTATTTATACATCCCTTAAATAGCTAACAAGAATTCCCCGTTTCTATATTTAGGTACACTGACGCTGTTCCAAATCTTATATTAACCTCACGTGATTTTTGCCGCGGTGAATATAATGTTTTATCAAAGAGGATTTCCTATGCTTTTAGCCAATGAGAAAACAGAAAATTTATAGTCATATAATAACTTAAAATGTCCACTGCAAGTCACATTTAAAAGCTTTTTGTCAAGTGAGCACAGAGAGCGAGTTCAAAATGGCTTCATATTGTTTCAAGCACCTGATATTTTACAATATAAATATGCAGACAACAACTAGATAATCGATTTATAGAGTTGATCTTGGGTATTTTGCATGATAGAAATAAGTTTGTGTTATTTTTTCACCAGGAACCAGAACATGACACGATAAGTTCAGGTCCAACTTGTCAACTTTGGTTCATTCATTATGAAGTTTGTGATATGTCTGGGTGACAGCTGGGTCAATGTATTTGACATCACAAAGCAGTGATATGTATTTTCATTAAGAGCTACATGATACATAGTGGAACTACTGAAAAATCAAATTACCTTCATCAAAGGTCCTTCAATAACATTTAAAGGTCTAGGATAATTATCTTTGTTAGCTCTGGCTTCCTCTGTATCTTCTACAATGAACTTATCTATACCCTAAATAGAAAATGGACATCTATAAATATTAATGTCATTCAGTTTCATATTTTTCCAGTTTAATTAAATCAGTTATACAGTCTTAAAATGTCAGTCTTAATATTATATATGGAACCCCAGACGACCAAGGTAAATCCTAAACTTTGCAATTGACCATGAAAAGGCTACACAACTCTTGATTTAAAACAAAAATCTCCCAAATTTGTTTTTAGTACGACAAAAATAGCCACAATCTTGTTTCATCTATATTAAAAAAAGCTCTAGTCAATCTGAATCCAAACTAAACATGTAGAATGAATGTCAATAAATGCTCAATGTTAAAAACGCATCCCTTCATGTTAAAATGTGTACTTACTTTCACTAGTGAATATTGTAACCTCTCTTCCACATCTTTTTCTCTCCATTCATCACTTACTACACCTTTTTTAGCATCTTTACTCATTCCCTAATAATTGAAATAATATGCTGTTAATTATCAATTGGAATATAACATAATAACACAAGAAATGTATGTGTTCATGCAAAAAGGTAATGCTTCATGTGAATATGCAGCAAGCAAGAACAAGAAAAGGAACTGAAACATTAAAAAGAGTACTGGCATAAAGACATGTTGTGCGGCCACAATTTGATGACCAACCAATGCATTTAACAAAGATATTCTGTCAGGAAAAAACATATCACATGAGAACACACGCAGAATTATGTTTAACAAATGTATAAATAAATGAGACAATGTCTTTTGAAACAGTTTAAAGAATTTAGAACTAAAAATTTCAAAATGAAAAAAAATGTTTGAATATTCTATATTGTTGTGATATCATCCATCTTGGGACTTTCCATTAAAACTATGTTGTTATGAGGAATGGCCATTATCTATATAACTTTCTCAGAACTTTCTAACATGAATATTTCTTTTCCTGACCTGTTGATTATCTTTATTTAATCAATGTGTGATTCATTTGATCTCAGTTCTTCATTGGTCAAAATCAAGTTTCTTGTCAAATTTTCTTGCTTTCCTCTGAATTTCCTATTGTGACGGCAGGAAAAAGTCATTATTAGGTTAGGTAAACTACCCTCCTTTACAAGTAGACTAGTCTGACAGGTAACCAATCTATCTGTCTGTAGGACAAGGCTACTTGAAAGCAGGGTAGTATACCTTACCTAATAATCACTTCACAGTTGAGCTATCAAGCAAGCTAACCAAAGATGTTACCTTTGCCTACACACTCAATGAAATCAGCTGTAACTGTCTGACTGGAAAGATATAGTATCACTCTGGATACAGTGGTGGAATCTATATATGAATATATCAACAGGTCAACTATAAACCTTTTTACTACATGTAGATGATTTAATTCAAAAATTTCATTAGTATATATATATTGACCACCAATTAAGTTCACCTGAGCATATACTAGCAGTTTTTCTGTGCCATCTGGATCCTTATCCCACAGAAGGTTTTCACACAACTCCAATAATTTAGGTTCAATATCATCATATACAGGCAAACATCCAGCATTTACTATTCCCATGTCCATTCCACTCTTCAAAATAAATAAAACATAAATACTTAATAACATGTTGTCCCATTAAAATTCCCAATCAGCCATGAAAATCCAATGATATAATCGCTAATTATTATTATTAGGTCTTTCCAATTTTCTGTGGAAAGACCTATCATTTTTCTTCTGATTATTTTTTTCTCTTTTTTTTCTTCCGCCTAATTTTGTTCTTGCGATAAATATTTGTTTCGCAATATGTTACTAAGATATTTGCTTTTATTAGAATCTCCAATTGGTACATATCAAAACAGTGGAATATTATTATTTTCAAATTACAACCAATATGTATGGTATCTATAACAAAAAGTTTCTGGTTGATTTAGACATGACAAAGTTTATAACATGTATTTCAATGATTTTATGTTTATTTTTCGATTCACAATTTATATCTAGGCTTAAACACAGCTTATGATTGATATGGATATTAGGACTCATTTTAAAGGACATATGCTACTTATATGTAATTTACTCTGCTTAGTTTAAACTTACTTATTTATAGTGAATTGGGAAACAAGTTATTACAACTTTATATTAGTCCCTTTCCACTTTGCAAGTGTGAGTGCTGCCTTGTATCAGCATTAGCCTGCTCTTTTTTGAAATATGCATGGGTGTCTTATGTGCAAGAAATATGGCTCTCTCTTTACACGGGTTAGCCATTTATCAACCCCTTCAGATGGACTATCATCGTTTCCTTAAGACCATATTCCCAAATGGTGTGAAATGAGAGCCAAAACATTCAGTCCCTGAAACTTTCTCCCAAAAGAGGGATGGAATCAGGAACCTTTGTGTTCGTAGTCTGATGCACTAACCACTACACCACGACTCTATTTACTCTGCTACATTTCTTACTTGTATTGTAGAATTCATGAATTCAACAAACAGTCAAGAAGTTAAAACATTAGTCCTTAATTAATATTACTTTAATTGTTACAAATTGTGTACTGTTATGTACAAATCTTTGTCAATATTTACTGCTGATTTTCATAATTTGTTTCAATAGTACTCATTTCTTTATATCTGTTCAGAAACTTTACCTTTTAAAAATTATTAAGACTTATACCTTAATAGCATGATAGAGAAACACACTGTGCATGGCTTCTCTGACAGCTTCCATTCCACGAAATGAAAATGAGAAGTTTGATACACCTCCACTAACTCTAGCACCTGGTAATGTTTCCTAAAATGTAAATGTTATCAAAATTATAATATAATTAGAACAAGGTAATATATCTATAATTTAATTTCCAAAATAAATTGACCAAGGGCAACATAGCCTACAGTAATGAAGAGTTAAGATATAAATCATGAATCCTACAACATAAATGTACAATGATATAAATAGGACTATAATCTAGTATTCTAAAGTAAAGGCATTTCCATTTCAAAAAATATATTGATAACATCTCTTTATAATTGTCAGTTATTCACACATGATAGAAAATAAAGGATCAATCATGACACAAAATCAGTACATAAAAGAAAAAAAAGCACAAATAACACGAAAGTCTCAGGAAAGGCTCTTTTATTGATATTTTCCATCTCAAAGTCTCATAGAAATTTTCAACACAGAGAAACTCTCACCTCACTACAAGTTTAAGACATCCCCCTAGCACCAGTTTGAGCATTACTTCATGTTTTTTGTAGTCTTACTTTTATTTTCTTCGTAGCTTCAACAAATGTGATACCATATCCATTATGTTCTTCCATCCCTGTAGCAATGGTCAGGATATTTGGATCAAATATAATGTCATTAGGGTTAAAACCAACTTTGTCCACCAATAAATTATATGATCTAGTGCAGATTTCTACTTTCCTTGCTGTATCTGTGGCCTGTAAGATTACATATAAATTAAAATTTCTAAATCTACTATCATTATATAAACTGATCAATATAATAGTTTTCTTTCTTCTGTGGAGGAATATTTTTTATGAAACTGGTAAAATTCTAGATTTTATTACAATTTTGGCAAACACAATAGTAGTTACAAATTTTATAGTAGAAACAGAATCATACAAATTCAATTTAGATTACAGATATTTATCAATGCATACAATTTAACTTAATAAGATGAGAACATTTATAATTTCTTAAACCTTTTCAAGGTAAAAAATATACCTGGCCTTCTTCGTCAAATGCCATAATAACAACAGCCCCTCCATACTGCTTTACTTTACTAGCTTTGTCTAAGAAATCTTTCTCTCCTTCCTTTAGACTGATACTGTTTACTATACACTTCCCCTGTGTACATTTCAATCCTGCTTCTACCACAGCAAAGTTTGAAGAATCTATACACAGTGGCACCTATATTTGAAATATCAATTAAATTTACATGCACGTAAACAATCTCCATGTCAATTTTTATATATGCTTCATAGAGAACTGTTTTCAACTGACATATTTAATAGTAACTTTTATTTGTATATTACACTAAGCTGAATTCAAATTATTAATTGTATCTATCTGTTTTGTACTAAGGGTATTATTTCAAGTAACCAATTTTTTTCACTCATTTTACAAACCTTAATGCATATTGCAGATTCTATGTAAAAATATGTTCTTGAATTCACAATATGAAGTGTACAAAATTAATGAAACTGTTAGTTAAAATTGGTATTATAAGTGATGACTTTGCTTTCAAATAAAAATAAGAAAAAAATTAACTGAAAAAATATCCTCATAGTATTATACTGAAATTTACTTTTGCAATATCTGGTTCTGATGAAATTAGATTGACAAACTTTGTCATGGCCTTGATTCCGTCTAACATTCCTTCGTCCATATTTATATCTAATATTTGTGCTCCATTTTCCACTTGTGTCTTAGCTATGCTTAGTGCTTCCTAGAAAAAAACAAAATGGCATTTTAAATGAAATAATACATGTAAAATTTTTACATGCCATGATTGGTAACAATCCTTTCTAAAATATCTATTTATGAATTTAAAATTATAAAGAAACTCAGGTTTCAACTCTCTTAGGCGAAATTGACCTCAAATCACTTTGGCAATGTATTTATGGTCCTTATTGGTCATATAGCTTTTTAGTTCTCAAACATTCTCGTCTTTCAAATATTTAGCTTTGAGTGTTCCTGATGAAGGTTAATCCATTAAAAGCTTTCTGATGCATGAAATTAGTGTAAAGTCGTTTTTTGGTTTAAGATATTTATTGTGATAGTTCAAGAAAATTTTTAAAAAAAATCCCCTTCACATTCTTATAAGATTAAATAACCTTTCAGTGACCAATGTTTATACTATCATTAAACATATTTTTCTTTAAATAGTTTAAGAACAATTAAATAGAAATAATTTCTACTTACATCATAATCCCCTTTAGTTATAAGTTTAGCAAATTTCCGAGAGCCTGCCACATTACATCTCTCTCCAATATTAACAAAGTTTGTAAATGGTCCAATGTAGGATGGTTCTAATCCTGTAAAATATAATACAATCTGTCAAACAAGATCATTGAATTAACATGTCTCAGAGTATCTACCTTTGTAGATAAAGTTTACACTTTTGTTGTTCAAGTTTCCCTCACTGTCCAAACATAATTGAATGCATGCATTGTTGTAATAATTGTTATTCAAAGGATAAGATAACAGGAAGTAAGTGGCTGACCAATTATAAAAGCACACATACATTAAAACTCATCACTACACAGCTAACCAAATATACAGTGTGTTATGTAGTCCTAGAGATATGTGTGACAAATTTATGTAAGTTTCTTCAACAAATGGCTCAAATCCAACAGATTAGCAAACAAAATATTTGTAACTGACAGATCCCCAAAGTACTCAAATGATAAAACTTATTGCTGCCAAGCTACTGAAGTCATTTTGTTTAGTAGTAACTGAGAAAGTGTGACAGAAATAGTTGTTGGATGAACAGAGTGAAGGATCAATTGACAAGGTGAATGCAACTAAGCCCCACTCTAAAAGTTGGAGTGCAGTATTCCAATGAAGTTCATATACCATTCTTTAAATTGTTCATATCAAAAGTAAGTCTGACATATTGATATTACCACATAATTTCATGTATCCTGACTTCAGGTCTGTTGGAGGAACTCTGGGTTTTTTATTCCTAACTATATCAGCAATAGCCCTTTGATTAGAAAAGGTAAAAATATTTTATTTCAATTTTAATGAATACAAAAAATAGGTGCAAAATGTGATTCATTTTAACTCTTTTTTTTAATGATCAATCTGTGTAGAATTTCAAGATAAAGTAGTTACTGTAAATTCAGAAAATTAATGCAAGGTTTTTATTATTGCGAAAAATGCAACTGAGTTGTAAACTCAATAATTTAAACTTGCAGTTTGAAATATTTTATATGAATTTAACAGGATTTTTCTCAAAATCATAAAAAAATTAAAATCGCATTTAAGTCTAAAATGACAAAAAATTAAAATCGCATTTAAGTCTAAAATGACAAAATTGCAATAATAAATGCACGCAATAATTTCAGAATTTTCAGTAGTTCATAGTTTTTACTTTTTACTAACTCTTCAAAATCTGAAAAAGTGAGTGCCGTGTATAAGAGGTGTTCTCTTTTCTGGTTTAATACAGTTTGTCATTGGTAGTCTGTAATAACTTAAACACAAAAAAATCAACAAAGAACTATTTCATTCATGACAGCTTATTTAAATAATGAAGCAAAAAATGTACAAGTTATCTGCCTTTAAATATCTTTTCAAAAAAGGGTTAAAAAATATTGTTTTTGTCAATTTCTAAAAGGAGTCTGTTCCACTATTTTTCATTTCCAATAAATAAAATAATAGCAGTATATAATACATGACTTAATTGTTTTATATATATAATGAAGCATGATGCAAAATGCCTATTATGTCATACAGGTATACTTGCAAAGGTGACTATTTGAATAAACTGAAATCTGATGTGTATTTCAATATAATAATTTACTTTATATGCTCTGGCGTGGTTCCACAACATCCACCAACTATGTTTAAAAATCCATCGTCAGCAAAAGCCTACAAAATATATAATGTAGACATATGATCTAATATTATAAATACATAAAATAGTAAATCTTTTAAAATCACAAGTTAGAATATGAATCTTTGAATGATTTGTCTTCTTTTGATAAAATTAGATCTTATCTGATTTACAGATACATTATAAACTATGTGATTTTTCGTTTTTGTTAAAAGATTGTTCAAGGCCAAAAGTTCTTCGCAATTACAAAGAAAAAAGTAATTTATATTCTTCGACAGGTAGAAAAGGTAAGATTTCACTATTAGACAATCACTCACTATGCTATATAGTTTAAAGGCTAAAATCATAAACATTAATATATTGTTAGCTATGCTTCTTTATTTTTGTACCCACATGATATTTGTGGTTCTCCAAGGCAAAATATGGCTTATACCATATCTGTTCAAATAGAGGAGCAGATGAATAAATTGTTTCCCTCTTCTTACATTAACATGTTGAAATGTAATTTGAGACCTTCATTTGCAATACCTACTTTTATGTGTCCAGCCATCATTTCTGGTGTTTCATCATAATCTCCAAAAGTGTTTGGTAAACCTACAAAATAAAAAAAATAAAAAATGCACAAGTAAGGATGGTTCATCAAACTGTGTATTGAAAAGGATGAAAATACAGAAAGATTGACACAATCACTTGTATGAGATTCCTGGCATCGGACAAGCACATTAACATAAATAAGGTACAGAAGGAATTTTTAAGTTGTATCAGAGAGAATGAAAAATTAAATACCTGGGTTGATATACTTACAGCTTGTTATTGGAACGGACATATAAATGTTTAGGACAAAACTATCTCATATGTTTTGGTAGCATCTCATTGAATTATCACAAGTGACCACACAATTGTGACTTATCTGAATTAGAATTATCAAAATGAGTGAATTCAATTAAATTACTTGGAGGATTTAGACGAACATTACCTGCATTTGGATAACATATGGTGTATGCAGTAGTGTTGTTACTGATTGCTTCAATGAATGGTCTCATTTCAACTGCTCCTAAAGCACAATTTAAACCCAAGCTGAAAGTTGAAAAAAATATAGTGAACTGAGAATTAAAAAAATCTTTTGATCTACTTTATTTGTAAACAAAGTACAATTCTTATTCATTTAGAAACAGATATAAGCTCATTTTTAATCCTGGTTTTCATAATGATTTTGTTAACCTGCTACATTTCACTAAACATCAATATTATGTTGCATACTGATGTGTCATCATTTGCAGCACAAACACCCAACGGGTCTAAACAAGAAAAGTTGTAGTCCATTAAGAGGGACACAATGATGAATTGTGCATACTTAAACCAATTGATAGCTTACCACATAGGATTAGCATGAGATACACTTATGATAAATGCTTCCGTGGTCTGACCAGATAATGTTCTCCCACTCTTATCTACAATGGTTCCAGATATCTGTAAATATAACAATATAAAATATATGTAGACATATCTGAAAAGTGTATGTGATGGAAGTACTACCGATAAACATGACCATATAATTAAATAGTCATAAACAAAAAATATTTCTTTTTTTTATTGAGCCACTTTTAATGTATACATCTTTCTTTAAATATTTCCAATAATATCTTATACCACAAGCTGGAACATTTACATGTATTAAATACACTATATCATACATGTACAGTCAAAATTTAAAAGATAACACTGTTGTTCTGAATGCACATTCACATCATTTTTACAGACAGTATCACATTAATAGAGAATTTTATTTAACACTTCCTTTGTATTCTACTATCAATGACTATTAGCTACTTACAAATACTGGACACTCTATGTTTTCTGTCTGGAAAAGCTTATTAACTGCAAAAATGGCTGCCTGAAATAAAGATTAATGTTTTATTCATGTTGCTACTGCATATCCTAATGCTAATAGTATATTGTCATGGTGAAAAATGTGTACCAGCATGCAGACATATTCAATTAACTTATTCCTGTTAACATACTTTTTTTGATGGAGTAATGGATTGTATTTATTATGATAACATAGCAGCTCTCAACATACTGATGATTTTCATCCAATTCTGAATCAAATGACTATTTATGATTATGACCTCCTTTAATTAGCTGTACAGTGATATTAAAAGAAATGAACTGCATCTGTTCTGATAAGTTATAAACTTGATATATTTCAAAGAATAACAAGAATTTTATCTACTAAGCATGTACTTTATCGCACTCTCCTATCATCTAAGATTTAAGGTACTAAATTTTCATTCTATAAACTGACAAAATAAAATGAAGCTTTCCGTATGTTCCGCCTTATATGACCACATAACCGGGATATAAACCAAGTCAAAAACAGCATTTTCTATAGCTTTCTTAATACAAAAATTAACTTATACTTTTGAAGTTCAGAAATATTTACTTTTACATGTATATGTTATTTTCTATCTAAATTAAATATCAATGTGATTCATAAAAGTATGTTGAGACAACATGTTTATACCTTAGAGTTAGCTGTATCAAATATGGTTTCAATAAGTAGAACATCTGATCCTCCATCTAGTAAACCTTTAGCTTGTTCATAGTAGGCATCTACTAATTCATCAAACGCTGAAATTCAAAACAAAACTACATTCATTCTAACAAAACATTAAGCCAAACACAACATAGGAAGATAATTTAAACATTATATCAGTGATTTTGCTAGTGTATTTTCGAAAAGGTTTTCGAAATGACGAAAGTATTTCAGATCAATTTCGTCACTTAAATTTGAAAGTGTAAAAATATTTACACATCCAATTACTTGAATTCTACCTGTCCTTTCTGACAAGTTTATGACCCTCAGGTAATTAACGTTTACCAAAGGTGTTAAAAGTTGTGATGACAAGTAATCAGGTAATCCGTCTATCACCAATCAGATGGGTCACTAATCCCTTAATTATTATTAAACCTCATAATTGACCATCATAAATTAATAATCTATATAAGTTTAATCAGTCAGTCAGCATTTCATTTTGATCATTTATCACAATTCTGTCGTATTTTCGTCATTTGAAAAAAATGATTATCTTCCTTTATTTTAATTTCAATATTTTCCTTACAATCTTAATTTGCAGTTAGCTTGTCGTAGTTTCGTCATTTGAACGTATTTTCGCCATTCTTGATATAAATATTCATCAAAAACTTCCGACAACTTCGATTAAAAAGAATAAACTTTATTCCAAATGGAAAAGTTTCACTTGCAAACAGGTGTTTCCTGTTCTATGTAATGCGCATGCGTGAAAGCTCGTAGATGAATCCGGTTTTATTCAGAAATTATTATTCAATTGCCACTTCCCGTTTTCATTTCATTTCGTTTAAAATCGAAAGTTAAGGTGATCTACAGTCATTAGAATCGTTGTATTAAGTAAAGATGCAGATCCTTCTATCCAATATTAAAGAAATTGATTCCAAATATCAATTTAAACGTATTTTCAAGAATATAGATGATTGTGAAGTGAAAAAGTCGTTACAAGTTCATTTGTGCAGTGGTTTAAAAAATAGAGGCACCCAACTTTTGTTGATTAGGAGTGTCCCCTGAAAATAACTGAAGTGAAGTTGTGAAACATATTACCAGATCCCGTTCTTATCTTTATATCTTAGCATCAAATCAGTCAATTCATGCAATATTGCCAATAACTGCCTACATTAGCAATCCTAAAGTCTTCAAAGATCCTAGACTAGTCCTTGAAGGATTTGGACATATATGTATAGCTAGTTTAATAAACATCCTAGACCCCTTGCTATTATAAGAAATAAGGCTGATTTTTATCACGCACAAAAGTGACTAAAGCCCTCAAAATCCTAGCTGAAACCCTGTATATACATGATACATGGACACCCATACAATTAAGAACTATAAATGAATACTGTAAGACTGTTCACGTTATGACATTGTAATACATTTCAAATTCTTAATTAAAATCTTTAAAGGATTTTTTGTGCATTATTCTGCCAATGCTTGATTGGTCTAAACTGCACACAATCAGGAGGTAAAAAAAACCCAAGTTTTTATGAAAATGTTAAGAGTTATCATTCTTTGACTACTGAAAGGGGTAAAATTTTACAAAACAAAGTTTTAACACAATTTCATGATAAATACAAGCCAGTGTCAGGTTTTGGACTTACCAAGCAGAGTTGGAGAACTAGAAAATAACTAAACATGGCCTACTTATACCTAAACACTTACTTATATTTCTGAAATCTGGTTTTTCTACTGATGGTGAAATTGACAAGGTTCTATTGGTTGGTCCCATGGCTCCTGCAACATACCTCTGTACACCTGAAAAAAAAGTTGATAATTTTCTTATTATTCAAATGCTCTTACAATTTTTAGATAAAAAGAAAGCTAATGTATACATAAATATACATGTATGTTAAACATTCTCAACAATTTAAATTAAATTTAATTATAAATTTAGATAAACAAAGCCTGAATTTAAATTATAAGGGGAGGTAAGTCTGAGTATAACCTAGACTGAATCCCCCTAGTTTATCTGGAATGATAAATATTCTACTGTTACCTGTGGCTGCTGTGACATCATTGGCAGCTCTCTTGGCTATTTTGGCTGACTCATGATTTAGTCTGTATACCTAAAACATATCAAAAGTAAATGCTGAGTGGTCACTTTCTGTAACTGTATCAGTCTTATTTTTGGAACCAACATCAAACTAGATGAGATAAAATGCACAATACTCTAACAATGTGATTTTTAATGAAATACGAAATGCAATTTATTTTTTCTTACACTGATTTCTTTCCATATAAATTTTACCATTTCAAATAAAGTAGGCTTTTACTTCATAATTCATTTAATAACTGCAAATGTAACATGAATATGTCAACAAAGACAATAAACATTTCAAAATATTTTGACCAGGGCTTACTTATGCCATGGAACATACACCAAAATCATTAGAATACATCTTAAAAGCTTCACGTTAAGAGAAACTTTTTTACAAGCAGAAATGCTACTTGTGCAAAACAATATTTTAATTCAATGCAGTTTTTGTGTCCTTTAATAATGTTCAATGAAATCTCTTTATCAGTTTGTATGTTTGTAAATCAGCTTATAAATCAGGAAAATATTTAGTTATTTCATACCATATGTTCTAAACCATAATCTGCTTGTGCAATGGTGGTACCACTGAATGTGTTTGTCTCAACGAAATCAGCTCCTGCTTCAAAATAATCCTGAAATGTAAAGTATCACAAGTAATTTAGCTCTATATTCATTCTTGCCAAATTTAATAAAAATATCAGAATAAAAAACTGTATCATGTATTAGTCCTTGACTCAAAGGGTCCGGAAACAGTCATATTTGCCAGTCATGTCCTAAACTGAAACTATAATGTCCTAAACTGAAACTATAATGTTCTAAACTTTTAATTGGGATTTAGGTCAAATTTTATTTTTCAACAGTAATAATTTCGGTCATTTTGTTGAGATTGACTTTAAAAATCGCCATTTTGAACATATTTTTGTTTTGTTATCGACTTCCTGTAATTAAACTGCCACTCCAATAAAGTGTTATAATCCTGAGGGCCCTCCTAATAACTATATTAATGCCTCGGGGAGCTATTGGCTAATGATTGCTAATCTCTTTACCTGTGTTTTTAATTCACACCTGGCAATTAATCACAAGCTCCAAACTATTATTATAAAGAAATAAAAATTCCATACCAACTGGCTTCATTATTTAATTACCCAACAGGTCAGACAATTGTCAATTATGATTTAAAATTAAATTAAAACTTGGTTTAATTTACGTAGAAAAATTTTTTTTTTTACTTCTAACACACGTGCTTTGTTTACAATGTAATACGCATGCTTGAAATTCTCTTCCACAGATAGACAATTAATCGTAAATTTAAAATAATTTCATCCTAAATAAAGCTTGTGCAACTATTTTAATTAATATTCTTGCACTATTAAAGGTCAAATATTAAAAAGCCGATGATTTCCTGTGATTTGGGTAAACAAAACTAATCCCGGAAATGAGTCCGGAATTGTTCGTTTTAGTATTGCAGCATTATATCCGGTTTGAATTTTGACTTCAGAATCAAAAGAAACAAGTGATAACTGAGAATATTATCGTTTTGAGTCATTAAAATCATTTTATTTTTAAACTGTTGCCTTCCCTTAATTGCTCTTGATCGATTTTTGGAAAATGGTAGGACAAATCATGAAGCAAATGTGATGCAACAGTGAAACAAGTTTGTTGATGCTACAACATAATGAGTCTCATGCAGTAATGTGATTTTGACAATCATTTTTTGAAAAGGGGCATCAACTTTTAAGTTGTATGGAAATGACCGAAATTAGGTGAACAAATTTACGGATCCTTGGTCCTTGTGTAACATAATATGCCAATCTCCATCTTATTCTATATGCTACCATTAAATATCCATATATCAGAAAATAAAATGAAACAACATGCATAGCATCTTCTTATATCTGTATTAAATTTTAAAAAAGCCAGGAAGCCTTTGATGTAAGTTTTTCATCGAAATAAATTTGTTATGCCAAAATCAGATTATTGTGATGTACATTCTTTAGTAAAGTACAGGAAGTGAAATCATCACTATTTTTTTTCTTTCTTTGAAACAGTATACAACCAATCTGTATTATTGATGTCACAATTGAAGTCAAGAAAAGTGAGATGATGTACTAAATGACTAAAAAGGAAAGCAACTTCTTTACCTTAGTCACCTAGTAGCCTGAGCCCTGTACAGTCTACATGTACTAAAACAGTGTCTGATCTAATCAAGCTATTGGCATGATTAGTATCAACTTAAAATAACAATCAGTAATTTATAAATTATACCTTATGAATTTTATAAATAACGTCTGGTTTGGTCAAACTAAGCAAATCATTGTTTCCTTTCAAACTTTTGGGATGATCAACAAATGCAGTACCCCTGAAATCCTCTTCCTCAAACCGTTGCTGCTGAATCATGGTTCCCATTCCGCCATCAAATATCATTATTCTTTCTAACAATGTCTTCTCTATAGAGTTTTTCACTGAAAACATATATAAGAGGGTCAAACAAGAAGAACCTTTATAAGACAACAGTTGCCAAATGATGTTCACAGTAATTATAGGTGCACGACTTTAAAATATGCATTTTCTTTATTGTTAAAAAATCAGGTTTAATTATTTCCAAAGTATAAAAGGTAACGGATAATTATTTGAGACCTCTGATGAATCCTGATAAGGATACTTTGATAATTCACAATAAATTGTAACAAGTATTGATGGTAAAAGGCATTGCCTACCCTCATTAAATAACAGTATGATTCTCTGTCAACATATGTGTTAATTATCAAAATGTTTATATTATCAACATATAAAAAAGAAGATGTGGTATGATTGCCAATGAGGCAACTGTCCACAAGAGACATTTATTGAATTATTGACAACTATAAGTCACCGTACGGCCTTCAACAATGAGCAAAGCCCATACTGCATAGTCAGCTATAAAAGACCCTGATAAGACACTGTAAAACAATTCAAACGAGTTTGAAAACTAACATGACTAACAGACTTATTTATATAAAAAAATGATAAAAAAACAAATATGTAACACATAAACCAGGGTGTTAAAGGTTTTTTTTCGTGCAACGTGATTGCCATTTTTTATTTCACATTCAACGTGATTTTACTTTTTTATTTGACGTTCGGTTGTGCAAAACGAGTGCCTCATTCAACGTGTTCTGCTTATTTAATTTTACATGCATCATGATTTTCAAAGTCTTATTTTGCGTGGTCAGTATTTTTCAAATAAAATTCAAATACTTGGCAGAGATCTTCAAGAAAACCTTTTTTAAAAGCCTTATATCATAGATGTGTGATAAATCGAGAATATCAAGTAAAACAAAGAGTTAATATATAAAAGAAGACAGTGACTCGGTCACAAAAGGTTCACATCAAAGTCTTTATTTTTCGTCAACGTGAAATGATGTCTTAATTCATGTTATTTTGGTAGCACCCCCCTTTACCACCCTCATAAACAAACGACAACCACTGAATTACAGGCTCCTGACTGTGGACAGGCACATACTTAAATAATGTGGCGGGGTTAAACAATACACTCATAAATCATATAACAGGGAATCTCATGCCAATCAATGTTTTTTAAGTGAAAAATCTTCATGATTTGAGGTCTTTCCATTTCATAACTTTTTTAACAAAATTAAAAAGTCATTATGATATAATAGGGAAGAAAATAATGATTTAGACATGCACGTTTGTACTTGTACGTGAGGAAAAATAAGTCACAACTATTTCCCCAAGATGTAGATTCATAATGTTTGAAATATTTGCCACTGGAACTTAACCAAAATGCAGACGAATTTAGTAAGGGAGATAACTGAACAAACATCAGCTGTTCTGATGTTTCATAATTTTTTTCTAAATTTTCTAAGCAAGTACAAACCATTTAAATAAATGTCCTGGTTGTTTGCGGCTGGAGGCATTTTTGTAGTGCGTCTGACTGTCTTGCTATACTTCGATTGGTTGGGGAAATTATGTTTTCTGGGACCGTTGTCTTTTCACGTCCGAACAGTCCGCGGTTAGACAACCAAATGCCGGATAGACTTACCCACAATTCAATCTAACAGTTGCGCTTGCGTTACGAAAGCGGAAATTACGTCTATTTTGAGTCGTGGTGGAAAAAAACATTGAAACAGGAGTCACTTTCTGTTTATCTCAAGGATTACTGTAACTAGAATCACTTTTACTACATTATATTTAATATCTTTAACCAACAAATCTTTTCCCACTTGATTTGTTTTTCGAAATAGTTTTGCTCACTGTTTTGATACTGTTTGACAGCTGTCATTCACCTCAACCTCATATGAACTGTCATTTCACTGATTTCAGGATTCTTGCATATATACATGAATGTAAAGTTGTCTGTTCGTTAAGTATTTTATTTGACATTTATTTTAAAATAAGTCCAAATAGCAGTGCTACACAAGATAGCCATCATGACCATACAGGGTCAAACATCTACATGCATCATACACCTTATTGTTAATCCCAACTGACCCAGCCGCATGAAGTTTTGACGCATACCAACAATCACTTTTCCATTGTGGCGTCAGATATTTTATTTTATGACGTCAAACTTTCACAGGAACCTGTGTAATATTTAGTAATGGCGGACAAATAGCAATAAGGTGTATTGTCATTGACACATCATGTTCTTCCAGACTCGCCATATCATGAACCTGTGTGTCAGTGGACTCACCTTCAAAAATCCTTTTGGTAAACCTGGAGTCCAGACACCAGTTCCCAATGCCACGTTCTTTATTTTCCCCTTGTGGTTGAGGGGGCCTTACTCTTGTCACCGTCCATACATCCAAACATTGATTTCCAATCTCCATCCACAGGCACACAATTTTGCGTCGGTAGACAAAATAATTACGATTTACTTTGGTAGGATTGCTACGGATGATTTGGACAACAAAAGTACATGTACATTTGTAGGTGTGTTATGTACACCATTGTGTAGATAAATCAAGTCAGATTTATGACATACATTGTAACAAGTTTTATTGGGGGTTGACAACGTAGAAATTTGTATGAAATGGAATTTCAAGACTATCTGACATGTTTTTTAAAATCTGAGTTAAGTCTCTTCTGTCTATCTGTTATATTAAGATATATATAGTAAACCTTTTTCTGAGACAAGTGCCTATGTCTCCATCTTTAGTTTGTCTCTACCAAATTCAATGTAATAACATTTACTACAAAATTGCATTACTATCAGTACATTGTTATACATTGTATATATACATTATATTCCAAATCAATTCATCAACAATTCCATGGCCCTACTTCTACTATACCCCCTAGGTCAGACTCCAGCATTAACTTTAAATTCATTTTGCAATTTTCAGTTTCTTTTTGCTATAGCCTGTTTGATAGGAATAACTTTCAGACTCTTTTTGATAGATCAAGGATATTTTATGCCCAACATATGATAGTAGTGGGGCATTATGCTTTCTGGTCTGTGAGTTCTTTTTCCTGTCCCGCTTCAGGTTAAAGTTTTTGTCAAGGTAGTTTTTGATGAAGTTGAAGTCCATTCAATTTGAATCTCAGTAAACATGTTTCCTATGATATGATCTTTTTAATTTGAATGTTAAATTACAGTTTTTACCCAAATTTCACATTCACTGAACATAGAAAATTATAGTGCAAATTTCAGGTTCAAGTTTTTGGTCAGGGTAATTTTTGATGAAGTTGAAGTTCAATCAACTTAAAACTTACAATGTAGTATACATATGTTCCCTACTATATGATCATTCTAATTTGAACGCCAAATATGAGTGTTTACCCCAATTTCATTGTCCACGTATCATAGAAAATGATTATGCGAGTGGGGCATCTGTGTACTATGGACACATTTTTTTTAAAATTTGCATTACTAACAGTACATATCAGTTTGACAACTACATTCATTCCCTATTTCATGGTCCAGGGACTTTGAATTAATTAGCAATGTTGCTTTCTATCAGATTGCCCCTTATCTGACTTTTCTGCTGACAGAATAGACATGTTTGAGTTACTAGTATCTTAATTAACTTGCATTTTGTCTGGTGTGCACATGAGTAAGCTTTTAACTCATGTCAGAAATGTTTCAAATGCATTTTTGATGATGCTGGCTTCCAGAAAGGGTAGAAAAAAACATCCAGTTTCAAATATTAACAAAAATGATCCCCAGTATTTCTTTAATCAACTTATTCCTTGATCATGTTGATGTAAAGTCAATTCAATTTTGGAACAATTTTCATTTTTTTCTGTTATATAAAAATGTGTTTTCATGTATACCTAATAATGTATGTTGTAAAGCCTATTTGTGACTCAATAATTTATCAGAGCCCTTTAACAATGTTTAATCAAACTGGATATAAAATTAACTACAAATTACAATGAATTATTTAATTGACAGTATTTTGTGTTTTTATAACAAATGTAAAGATTTGATTACGATGTCAGTAGACAAAGAATTAAGATACTTATTGTGTCTTAAAACACTTCCTGTATTATTGTGATTACAGTATTACAAACCAGTACACTGGTATAAACATAATAAAGTTAAAAATGCTTTGGTCTAATCCTATGTTTCTAAATGTAAGAAAACTTTTAGTAGGATGCTTTGCGACAGAGATAAGGTGATATAAATACAGGATACATGTGTTTAGTCTACCAAAATATCTTTATCGAAATATATATATATTGATCTTAAGCTGGAAAAAAGCTTTTCTGTCAAGTGGTCTGTCAATGGAGTAAGACTTAATACAATTATAATCATAACAGTATTAACACTAGCATGACTGGAAAGATAAATAACCAGGATGTTTGCAATGGTGACATACAAATGTACTAATTATTTAAAACCAATTTACATGTATTCTCTTTCATCTACTTACAATGAAATATACATGTACATAAATGTATGCTAGAAAAACAGACATAATTTCAATATGTACACTTAGTTTCAAGTGAATTGTATCCTAAATTTAAATAAAATATTTGTCAATGCTTAGCATTTGGATTCTATATTAGAATTTTCTCTTTTTTTTTGGCAGAAAATTAAAAGTTACAGATAGCATTACTGTTAATGCTGTCCAATGATAGCTAGACGTAGGAGAAATAATTCTGGTTCTGAATTAAAACAAGAAAACGGATTTGTACAACACAGTGGAAGCACATTTGTAACCAGCAATCCAACAGTTCCTACTACCAAGTTGGTTGTTGAGCCAGAAATGTCATGTCGTGACCGTACAGGGGAGTTTTTATCAGCATGTAAAGTTTTACAAACCAGACAGGTAATTTATAATTTATAATCACAGTTGTAAAGTTGTTTAAGTTGACAACAAACAAAAATATAATTGTGAGTTGTAAAATGAAATCAGTGACATGTACAGTAATTTAAATGACAACAATTGCTCTGATTCACAGTAAATCACTGAACACCATGGTTTAGACCTGGAGACAAGTACATAAAAAAAAAAATTATCAGTACATACTAATTTTTTAGTCAATCACTTTGTGTGTAGTGTGTGCTAAAATAACATGCATAATGATGGCAATGCTGTGGTCTGTTGCAATAAGCCAGCAATTTCAACAACAAACTATATGTTATTTTATGATGAAAATAAGACATCACAATCTTAATAAATGCTTAATAAAACTCATATCATTTTCGGTACATGTATTATTAAACATGTATGGTGTTTGTTCTCTGTTGTCATGGTTGTTAATAATTTTGTCATATTTTAAAAACAGCATCAAACTGCTGGCAGGTGGCTGTCCACAGTTACTGTACAATTACTAATGAATGATTTAATTATGCTCTTTAAATTTTGAAATTTTACTGATGTGATGACAAAATGGAGATCTAGTTGGTATTGACCATTTTCACTTTTATCTCAGGAGTTGTGCTCCTGTATATATTTGAAAATGTGGGATTTGTTATCATTTCTGTGCAATGAAATATGAACAGTTCAACTAATGCTTCTCAAATTTTACTTTGTTGTTTCTTTTTACATAATAAAGTTCATATTCAATTTTAACCATTTACTATTCAGGACTAGTGTTTTTGTCCTTATACATAGAGATAGAAAAAAAATTCCATGCAATTTCATTTGATGAACAGTTTTACCAATGCTTTTCAAATTTTAATATGTTGTTGCTTATATCAAAATGGAGGTCAAGTTTATATTGAAGGTTTTGTCTTTTGCCTTTATGGTCCTTGAAAAGTTGCATTTGATGTCATTTCTGTTCAGTAATTTGTGAACCTACAATGACTCAGTGTTCTCCTCAGGACCATTTAGCAGCATGGTAATGTGATGCTATATTTCTTGAATGTAATGCTATCTGAATTGGTTTTCTTATAGATTATGTTATGAATGTGATGCTATATTTTTTAGAATTAAGATGGTATTTCAAATTACCCTACTTTAATATCAGGATGCTATATGAAATGTCTGGGGTGAACACTGAATGTCCACCAATGCTTTTACAATTTTGATGTTTTGTTACTTATGATAGATTTGAGGTCAAGTTCAAGGTTGACATTTTTCACTTAGCCATTTATGGGTTATGGTGCTTGAAATCTTTGAAAATAGGCACAGAGTGATGCAGGTTAAACATACATGAAAGTGCCTTCATTTGTATGTATATGCTTTCTTCAAATAACTTAATTAGGATATTTGCTTAGAACTTATGAGTTGTTTTTTTGTTTTACAGATAAATGGAGCTATTCAAAGACCAAGTCCTCTAAGACAAAGAAGTGAATTTACACAGATAGCAAAGTTTGTAATAGTTTGTCGTCTTTTTTTTCTAGAATTTATCTAGAATCATTAGTATTGAAATTGATCTTTTGTTAAAGACTTATGGAATTTAAAATTTAACACTCTGCTTTAGATAATTTTGAACTTTTCATTAAAGATATCTAACCTTAAAATCCTTTGATTTAAAGTTAGTGAGTGCCTTAATCTTATGTGGCTTATTTGCTGAACTGAGAAGTGGCAATAATCTTTATAAATTTTTTTTAGAGAGCATAAGTTACATAACTTGTTTTCTAATATAATTCATTTTTAGTTTTATAAATGTCAAATATTGTCTTTCACGTACACATGATTTGTAGAAACTAGTGGTACTGTTCAGATTCTACATGCTCTAAATATTTACTAATTTTTATATATACATGTATATAAGCTTAAGGTTCTTGAGCAATTGATTAGCCATGATGAAATTTTGATAACTTTATAACTGCTTTTTCCACATCAATTTAACTTTATAGTGTTCTTTCTAAGGCAAAATAAAAAAAAAAGTTCAATTAAAAGCAAAATCTTTCTACAGTAAAAATTGTTTGGAGTGAATTGTAAAATAAGCATACACTTCATACACATCTTCTAGAGTTATTCTCTCCAAAAAAATCTAAATCTAAAATATCTATTTAAAACATGCATGACCCCTGATTCCTGTCAATTTTACTTGTCTGTTTACAAGCTATTGAACAATAATCATTATTGTGTTGAATATAACATGAATTATATTAATAAAAGTGTTTTATTTCAGGCGTATAGGAAGAGATCTTGCTAATACTTTTACAAAGTTAGAAAAACTGACAATATGTAAGTACATATTTATATTAAACACTTTGATAACAAATTATGTTGAGTTCTAGTGGTTATTAGCAGTATGTTTAAGATCATTTTATTCAAGACACTAAGGACAAATTTTAATTACTGTAAACCAACTAATTTTTCGCGTTCAATTTATTTTGGTGAGTAGAAAAATAAACTAGTGAATATAAATCGTCACAAATATGTTAAACTTGGATCTATTCTTATTTAATTACATACGGCAAAGTTGAGAATGTCGAAAATTTATCACCATGAAATGATTAAGTAAGGGCTTAATGCGAAATAAAGTATCCATGAAAATAAGTTGGTTTACAGTATTTAACAGGTTGGTTATTGGTCATGTGGCCAGTTTCCATTACTAAGAAGGGAGTTGAGTGGGAATTCCAAAATTCATAAAATAATGTGATAGCTTGTATTCTAGAACAAGCTTCAGAAAGCCTTAATTTTATTATGACAATTTTAAAATTGATATAATCATTATATTTGTAAACAGTTTAAAGCCAGAATAGGTACTTGTATTATGTGTGAATCTGTTATTTATATCAACAAAACTCATTTGATTTTCTATGTTACAATTTATTCAATTTATTTTCCTAATAGTGGCAAGAAGAAAATCATTATTTGATGATAAGCCAGTGGAGATACAGGAATTAACCTATATTATAAAACAGGACATTGATAGTTTAAACAAACAGATAGCACAGTTACAGAAGTTTGTTCAACATCATAAACAGCAGAATGGAAAACATCTGCAGACTCATTCCAATACTGTTGTTGTGTCATTACAGGTATGATAAAATACTTATGAACGAGAAAAAAATATATTATATAGCAGTTTTTACTTTTACTGCCTAAACAACATGAAATTTTTATTTACTGAATATGATGAAAACTTTGGGACAGATAAACAATATACAACATTGCAGCTAGGGCAAATGATATAACACCACAGTGCTTGTGTGGCCTTTGAAGAACACTTAATCATATATAATACTAAATGTTTCTTATAATATGAATTTCAATTACTTCTCTGGCATACAGAATTTTTAGCAAAAGCCTGATGATCCAGTTTACACTTTGTCATTTCTGACACTAACTATCTCTTAGTTTTTACAACATCTAGAATCATTATCATAATAAGAGATAAGGTATGGTAGCCAATTAAACAACTATCAAACTAACAAAAGGACAGAGATTTGAACAACTGCAGGTCGCAATACAACCTTTAACTATAAGCAAAACCAATGAGTGTAGTTTGATAAAAGGCACAAAGTACCCACATTACGTGGATTAAATTTTGTCGAGTATAACAGATTTGTTTGATATCCATGTCAGATATGGTTAGGTGAAATACAGGATGAATGGGGTTTGCAGAAAAATTGTGTTTTCTTCTCAAATACTAACAAATACTAATATATATTTGATGATTCACAGATTTCAAAGTTTATTTTTCTGAATTTCAGTCCAAGTTGGCAAATATGTCAAATGACTTCAAAGGAGTTCTGGAAGTTAGAACAGAGGTATGTAAATGAGTAATTAAGAAACTTAAATTTCTGAATCAAGTATTTTTTTACAGTCTTTTATCTATTTTATGTTTAACCTTTTAATAACACGTTTTGACAGTGTTTTTTGTAACATATTTCATGGTGGGAAAATCACTTATTTCAAACATCATTGATTTGTATTTGTATGGTATCAACCAGCACAAATTTATTTTCAAGCTTAAAGAAACACTATACAAGCACACATTTATTTTCATGCTTAAAGAAACACTTATTTTTCAGTTGAAAATGATACTGATCTTGAACAACAAGCTTTTTTACATTAATAACCGATATTTACTCCAGGATTATGAAAATGTGTGTCAGATTCATGACCTCCGTCAAACATGAAAAAAAATATTTGTCAACTCATAGTTGTGGTTGTTATTTACCATTTTCTCTTTGGACACTATAAAGGTTTTAAACTTATTTTTAAGAATATGATATATTTAATCATAGTATGTAATACGGTATGTCTGATATGTATAATTACTTTTCTACAGAATCTAAAACACCAAAAATCTCGTCGAGAACAATTTTCACAGTCCAATGCAATGCATCCATCAACAGTTGACAGTAGAGGTTTGCACTTTATAAAATACATTGCAGTAGATACTTTTGATTATAAAATTTATCAAAGTTATTGCTTAATGCCATTTCAATTTTCTGCCAAACTAGGTCTAAAAGATAGATTGAGCTATTGTCACCATCAAAATGTTTATACATGCATAAATCTGTTTCTTGATGTATTTATTCCTTACAGGCAAAATTTCTGTAAGTTTTCATCAAATAGTTTATCTAAGCATATACTTTTCACTGCATGTAACTGTATTTATAAGCAATGAAGGTCTTTTTACACAAAGTTTTTGACAAGTTAGCTAAATTTACAATTCAGTGTACTTCTTCGTTCTAACCTTTTATATTTATTTTTTCCCAGAAAAATCTGTATTATTCGAGGATGAAGCTACATATAACTGTGCATCTGGTGGTGGAGATTTTGTGATGAACATGGATGGTTCATCTAAACAACATCAACAGCAGCAACAATTGATAGATCAACAGGTATATAGACCCTTATTTAATAGAAAGTTTTATGGGTACATATGTGAAAATGTTAAAACACAGGAATTCATTAAAAAAATCTTTGGACTAAGTATTTTTATTCCCCTGCTTCAAGTAGTTATATATAAGTTTAAATTTTTTCTTTTGCACCATGAAATTTTTGTCTCATTTTTCTCAATCTTATCATAAATGAGTTTATATTTTATCCATAAAATTTATCAAATAAATATAAGCTTGGAAAATATATGATGTTATACAGGTCAAGAAATTACATAACTTTTGAAAGATGTCATCAAGAGATATCTGCCTTTGTCCAGAATGTTATTTGAATCAACTACAACCAATGCTTTGTACAAGCAATATTTGATATTTTTTCACACTGATGAATTAAAGCAATTTTTATCTTTCAGTGCTAACAAGGACAGTACTTTAACCTATAATGGTTTACTTTTTAAATTGTTATTTGGATGGAGAGTTGTCTCATTGGCGCTCACACCACATCTTCCTATATCTATTATATTTAAAGAAATAGTTGATGTAATTATGAAGCTTTTTGTGTTCATGTAGAAAAAATATTGAAGTGTTGATTTAACTACTATAAGAATAAGAAGAATAAGAATACTTTATTAATACAATTATGGACCCTTGCGGATTTTAAATTTCATACAATGATTACAATGATTTGTCATAACAATGAAATAATAAAATGAAATACATGACAATAGAACACTGAACAGTTATTGCATGCACATGGAATAGAAAGTAATATGGGAGACAATCAATTTCTGTAAGGATTATTCCCCTTTAAACAGATGTGGTGTTTTGATTTGCATAAAAAATGATATGCAGCCCCAACTGATTAGATATAAGGGTATTTTTCTCCCATGTACACACAGCAACAAATTACTAGATATTTATGTATATAATTATATTTTTTGACAATTGCAAGAATATGATAAGCACCTTAAAGTTTTACTGCAGTTTGTTAATACATATATAAGTATTTACATATTAATAGAAGAAATATGCATACACATAGAGAAATGTGCACTTAAATATATATATAGAGAAAACAAAAACATAAAACTAAAATAAAAATAAGTAGGTTTCTTTATTCAAAAGAATGTAATTTAATTTCAGGATACATATATAGAGGATAGGGCAAACACAATGCAGAGTATAGAATCAACGATAGTAGAACTGGGCTCAATATTTTCACAGTTAGCACATATGGTCAAAGACCAGGAAGAAATGGTCCAAAGGTACATATGAAGATATATAAAGTAGCACCATTATTTTGTTTTCTCAAACATTGAATCTAATTTTAGAAAGTTTGAAATTTTAAATTTATTTAACTTGTAAAAAATCATCATGATAGGTAATGTGGGGAAACTCATCTATCAGTCTATAAATGGAAAAGAACACAAATAGCCAAAGTGCATCAATAATAAAACACAATTACATTTAACTTCCTCATCTTTATTTTTATAACAGCCATGTTATAAGACAAAAATAAGATAAGAAAAAATTATAACCGTTTTTATTTTGGAGTACATTTCTCAGTTTCATACTAAAGAAATAATATTTAATTCACCCAACATAAGATCATTACTCAACCTTAATGTTATAAGAACAGAATTGATTATTACTCTAAGTTTTTACATTGTTGTGTTACAATAACAATGAGACCACTGGGTCGATGCCACTGCTGGTGGCGATTTATTTCCCTGAGGGTATCACAAGCCCAGTAGTCAGCACAAAATTTTTTGTGCTGACATGAATTGTCATTGATATGGTTATACATTTGTATTTATAAATTTACTGTTGACAAATTTTTGATTTTTTTTAAATACTAACGCTTTTCTACCTCAGGCATACATTATCTTAGCTGTATTTGGAAAAACCTTTGAGGAATTTTGGTCCTCAATGCTCTTCAACTTCGTACTTTATTTGGCCTTTTTAACTTTTTTGAATTTGAGTGTCACTGATGAGTCTTTTGAAGACGAAACGCGCGTCTGGCGTATATACTAAATTTAGTCCTGGTATCTTTGATGAGTTTATTTATATTTGTTTAGTAATTTGAAATTATACTTTTTATCTTCATGTGAAAAAGCAGTATTACTTTGACAATGAAATAAAGTTTAGTACCAATATATATTATTTTCACAATTCAGTATTACCAAGAGACAGCATTCTGTGTTCTATTTCTCCAATGCTTAATTTTGTTAATGGGAGATAACTCTTTCTACTATTTAAATATAAAACATTTGTTTATCATTTATTTTTTTCAGAATTGACACTAATGTTGAGGATACAGAAATGAACATTGAAGCAGCTCATGGAGAAATATTAAAATATTTTCAATCAGTGACTTCAAACAGATGGTTGATGATCAAAATATTTGCTGTTTTAATTGTATTTTTTATAGTGTTTGTTGTATTCATGGCATAATTCCGTTATTTAAATGGAATTTATTACAGTTTATTTGATCAACCACCAAAAATTTAAGAAAATCATTTAGATTTTTAAACAAAAATCTTGGAAACAGATACAAGTTGTTACTGATACAGTTATATTCCATCCAGGGCAGGACCAAAGAGAGAGAGACAACCATGGGTAATGAGGACGATGGCTATACATAGTGAAGGGCGACTAGGATCAGCAGTGCTTTATATCTGGTCAGCTGGAAATATTAAGCATCTGTTATTTTGATATAAAATTGGGCAAAATAAATTTCAATATGAAGATGTTATTTAATCTATGTTTTATTCACCAGTAATTCTCCACTATTTTATCAACACTTGAAAAAATGTTGAAACCAAATCTGTACTAATATTTTTCAGTTAATATATTATTGTTATACATATTACATGTTATTGGTCTCCAAAGAGATTTATATGCAGCTTGAATGAACTTCATTGAATGGATCAATGATGTAAACAGATTCTGTTAATAATATTTTCAGTTTTAACATTCTGGGGTTTTTCCGTTTATAAGGTACCCGAGGATCAATTACAACAGTACTTGATTCAAAGCAGTTCTATAAGTCTTTTAGAATAATTGTTTTACTTTTATTTAGTATAAGCAATCTTTCCCTAAATGGAGTCCTACATTTATTATTAATGATAATATGTTGATAAAAACCTATAAAGATTTTTTTCTGTATACATTTTGGTAAATATTGGTGTTAAAAATAAAAACCTTAGTAACACATTCTAACATTTTGTGTCCTTGCACTCTTCAATTAGATACAAGTTACACACCATACCCCAAGGTTGATATAGTAGTAACATTTTACCTTTAAGAACTTTTTTTAATGCAAATTTCCATATTTCATATAACCTTCTTAAGCAAAAGATATGTGTCCAGTGGCAAATATTTGATTGTCTAAATGATAATTTAAAAAAGATTACGCAATTTAGTGCTAGGTTCTGTAAGTTTGACTTACTGGGGTGGTCAGTTGTAAAATGGACTTGAAGTGAAAAAAGATAGTGTTATTTCAGTTGGAGCTTATATTTTTTCTTAAAACAGGCTACTTTGAATTCCTTAAAGAATTATTGTTAGGGTTGGTAAAGTGCAATGATCAGTATACTCTCCTAATAAGGGAACCATATTTATCATCCCATTCTGACCCTATCAGGTGATAATTAGTTTATAATAAATATTATACATCACAAAATACAATTAGGTTGATCTGTTATCTTTGACTTTATTTCACCAGAATTTGACAGGGAACTTTATTTTACTACACTGGTATAATGTTAATTGTAGTACTAAATATATTAAATATATCCATCTTACATTTTAAAGACATGATAAGTACTTTGAAATAATTAGTTTGTCAGAATATTATTGATCTTTTTCTTCTATCGTATATTTAAAGTGCCTTTATTGAACACCAAACATGAATGGCAGAAGTTTCTTAACACATTTGATTTACAGATACAAACTTGGGATAGGTTAAACATGTACACCTCATATTATTACCTAGATTTAAAACATGCAGACCATAATTGGAAACAGTATAAGGGAAAATCTAGGGACTTATTTTTTTATGCTTTATAAATGCTTACTTTGACAATCATTATTAAAACTATGAATTATCTACATGTTTAAAATATTGCTATTTTTAGAGACAAAATTTCAGCAAGACTGTTATGTACCTGAAAGTATTGACTTAATTTATGTACTTCTTTTCCATACATGTACTGTACAATATAATTCTATAGATCATTGGGTATTATCACTTCATTCACCAGGGACCACCAACATTGTAGTTGTTTACTGTTGTTTTACTTTCTATTATTGTATTTATGATGCTGACCATTCATATGTTTATTTTTCATACATTAATTGGTATTTCATACATACATTGAATTTGATTTAAAATAATTTTTTTTAGAAATTCAGATATTAATGCTTTACTTTTAGCAAGTGTTTCTCTATCGTTCAATCTCCTATTTTACACAGTTTCCTAGTTTCAGTTTTATATCTATATCAGCCACTCTTTTGATTTTGAAATTACTATTATATCCTTTAATAATCATATGACTGGTACCTTACATTAAGGAATGACAGAATTGTGCAATTTCTCATTTAATATTGATCATACCTTTGATTTGTTGTCTGATTGTGATAAGGTATTACTGGGATGGAACGTCATCACCGTTATGTGAACAGCCCTACAAGTCATTTAACTTTTGTTTTGAATTGTAAACCTATACAGAAGAGTTTCCTGAATAGTTTCTAAATCATCTGGTACAAAATTCCTCAAAATTGTTTCAGTTTTTGAAGTAATTCTGGAAGTATGGTTAAAAACCCCACCAACCCACCAATCTGCAAGCAGACCTTCATGTTTGTATCTTGTAGATTTAAAGAGCCTTGGTCCTTGTATACATACTGTGCATTATATTTACAAACAATGTAGCTGTATGATAACATTATTCATCTATCACAATATATTGGTACTGTGTGATTTATTTATAGGGGTTTTTGTTGAAGATTTAATTTATATGTTTGTTTGAATCTGAAACAAATATTATTTTATGAGACAATTCTAATGAATTTAGACATCAGTGCATAGAAAATGACTATTTTATTTTACATGGGATAACTATGGTACCTCTACCCTAGGTCATGCAATGGTAATAGAACTCATGTCCATCAATACATTTGTCTGTTTGTAATTTAATGCTTAGGTCCATTTCTCTGAAATCTATGGTGATGCATATTACAATGTTGAATACAGTTCATTGTGGCTCCACGTCTAATTAGTAATGTTACTTGACCGATTATAAATCAACTAAAATGCCTAATTACAGTCTTCTTGATTAGTGTGTACAGTTGTGACATTACATATTTGAGTTAATTTGATTTTACTCCCAAAAGCTATGGTAGTCTATCAGTGATAGGTAAAATCATAAAAATACTGAACTCCAGTGATATTTCACTATTTATGTCTTGAATGTCTTCATATAGTAAATTGTCATTTGTCAGAATTTAGGTCACTATAACTTACATTTCATGCTTGAGTGATGGTTTAAGGTCTATTTCACAGCAATCATAAAAATGTATCCCTGGTATTTTTCTACAGCTGTCCCCATGTATATGTATATTTTTTTTAAATCATAAGGATAACTGTGGGGAAACATTGTGTCATATATTGGAGGGGAATGGCAACTATTGTCCATTATTATAAGTGGATGTCTCAGATAAAGATTGTATTGTATATCATTCCTATAAATTTGTGCATCCAGGGATTGCTCTTACACTGTATTGGTTGTTTCAAAGGTTATACAGTAATAATGGTCAAAGACAAGTATGTATTGTTGATTGTTCAACTTAACGTATGAAAATTAAATCATGCTCATGTGATAACTATTATAATGTTTTAATGATATGTCTGGTGCAATGTCACCAATGAAGTAATAAAATATCAAATACAATTATTATGTTATGTGTTTTTATCTAGAAGACTTAAATTTCAAACACTCAAATATAAAAAAAAACTACATATGTTGTTTGTCTGGCATCAAATGTAGTCATCTTATGTCCTATGTTCCTAAAATGATATCAGATATGTTCTTACGTCGTAACTACAATCCCCTTCCCTTTCATGAATGTTACCTACGGAATTAGACTATTTACCGGATTTGTTATCACATAAGCAACACGACGGGTGCCACATGTGGAGCAGAATCTGCTTACCCTTCCGGAGCACCTGAGATCACCCCTAGTTTTTGGTGGGGTTCCTGTTGTTTATTCTTTAGTTTTCTATGTTGTGTAATGTGTAGTATTGTTTGTCTTTTTGTCTTTTTCATTTTTAGCCATGGCGTTGTCAGTTTGTTTTAGAATTATGAGTTTGACTGTCCCTTTGGTATCTTTCGTCCCTCTTTTTTTTTCCATCCTGAAACATATACTTTCAACCTAAGTAATTAAGATTATTGTACTAAATGCATTTCATGAGTTATTTGAAGTAGGCAAGGAAGAAAGCTCAAGTTCAATAAGTTATCAAGAAACATAGTTAACTAAATTTGAGATTATTTAAATGTTTAGTAAAATTACAAACAAAAAAACAAGTTTACAGACATGTATTGGGTAGTTTTAATAAAATTTCTTTATGTTACGTGACAAATTTAATTCCCCATTATCTGATTCTAATAACCAATTGATTTTACAATATGTTCTGCAAAGAGGTCAAATGATAACATTGATGTGTGCACTGCAACAAATACAAACAGCTCAATTCTCATGCTTAAACTTTAAAAATATCTCTCTTAAAAATTTGTTATGGAATGATTTATTTTTTTACCAACGTATCCATTGCCCATTGTTTTAATTCAATGATCCTATATTTCTATTGTACAGATTATGAAATTTTCACAAATATCTTAACAAAAATACTTTCAATACTTTGATAGTTAATCTGTGAACTAGAGTTGTTTCCCTTTGCTTATACAGATTGAAAGATTAAATAATGTCCTCTTGAATGAGTTATGACAGTAAGTTAATTGGAGATTTATATCATGTTGCAAGTAGGATTTAAAGGAGATTTATGTTGTAAAATTTGATTCAGTAAAAAGAAAAGTTTCCAAGTACCAGTATGCCTCCTGTCAACAATAACTTTACTGTTTGATCCATCATTACTTAATAAATCAGAAGCCTAACTTTAACAAGCTCTGCACTCATACCTAGTCCAGTATAAAATATATCTTCTACCTGTCATGACTGGCATCAATAAAGAGCTAGACCTATTCTGTTCTCTTGTTTTCTGCATTATTGAAAACCTGTCTATAGTTTTCGACAATATGTCAGCTTAAAGATCTTGTTTTTATTCTCTAATCTGCCACAAAGGAGTAGGTCCGGTAAGGACTGATTTTGGCCTCAAATTTCAGGTACTTCTGACAAAATATTTTGACCACTTTTTAAACCCTTAAGTGGCTATTTCATTTGAAACAATTAGTTTATGTGCAAGATTTTAACTGATTTAGTCATTAAAAACGATCCGATTCAAGCTAAAAAAAAAATGGAAAATCTACCAAATATGCCGAAAAATGTCATTTTTCAGATGGTTTTTGTCAAAAATGGAATTGGCCGCATCCGTGCTCATCCTCAACCTTTATATATGTTATGTATTATCATCAAATACAACTTGCATTTCAATATTAAGGATGAACACGAATGCAGCCACTTTCGTTTTACATGAAAACCGTCTGAAATTAACTAAAATGTTAAAATTGTGAATAGTTCAGTAAGTTAGCATGACTTAAGGATGCTAGTACTTGAGATGTGTGCATTGTATTGTCAAACGCAGCCCATACTTATGTAGCAGAAGCATTCTACTCTCCAATAAATAACTAAAAGGTTACATTTTAACAATTTTGTAAAACTACTATATTTTGGGGCTAAAAAGGGATTTTACTGGACCTACTCCTTTGTAATGTTGAAAGAAATAAAACCTGGTGATGTAGACTGTGGTCATCGGCTCTTTCAATAAATCTTTATATTTCAGTAGATCTGGATAATCTGTTTTTGGTAAATAAATGTCTTATTGTCTGAATGGTTGAATTTTTGCATCCAAAATTCCCGTCAAGTGGCGAACATTGCATGCGTATTTAGGAAGAGCACATGGTCTGAGGTTTCCGTAGAGCATATGTCTGTTGTCTGACCTCATTTGTATGCTCCATTGACCACTTATGTATACTGTATAGTTCTATCATTACTATCACATCATTTTATGCCCCTCATACAGTTGTAAGGGTGCAAAATTCTTCAAGTCTCTGCGTCTATCTCAAATCGTATTTAAGGTTACCATGAAGTTGTGGTCATATCAATTGAAATATAGTAAACATGTTCATTACAATGTGACTTCTTAATAATACATCCAAATTTATTAATTGACCCTTATTTAGATGTTCACTGATCATGTTAGTTTTGTGGAAAGCCAGTTATAATTTGGTTTCCATTAAGTCTTCGTCACAACAGCTCAAAAGTTAGTACACATGTTAATTATGATGTGAGTTGCTTGAAATACGTGTCTAATTAGCGTATTCCATTGTTTGCTGTAAACTGAAAAAGAAATATATGTGTGTGAACAGGGCCAAGGTGTCCCGTGGACTAATATTCTTGTTTCAGTCATTAGAAAGAATAGAACAATTTATCTGGTCCTCAGATACTTAAAGTAATAGGTCAATTACTACATTGTAGTATATTGCCAGTAGAGATTGGTCTTACAAGTCCGTCTGAGAGGGTTTATATGATTGTGATCCTATCTTCACTATCATTATACCTGTAGTAATGCTGTGATCATCAAACTCTCATTTAAGAATTATTTGTTCTTGTTTGTGAGTTGTTTCATATAATTAATTTGTTGATGGGTGGCTTGTTCAGATTATTGTTGTGTTCAAGTAATTGAGTGGATGTCGTTTGCTACTGTTTGTCATATTTCCTCTGTTTATTATATTGTTGAGTTTGTTAATTTGTAAATGTGTTGTTGAAACATTGTCCAAGGTAAAAAGAGTGTTTGGCGACCATAAACATGTTCAGACCATCATATACTGTATGTTGATGTTCCATTTCAGGAGTCTGTAATTCAGAGGTTGTTGTTAGTTGCTCCATATCATATTTGTTTTTCGTTTATTGATTAGGACATATAAATCTCTTGAATTGTTTTACATTTTGATGACTTTCATATATAGAGAATAATACATGGCAAAATCCGTATCATATGTCGTATCATCCCGAGACATCAATATCAGCCCGAGGGCCCTTAGGCCCGAGGGATGATATTGGTCGAGGGTGATACGGCATGTGATACGGATTTTGCCATGTATTATACGCTTTATCATATATTTCAACAGAAGAGTTTTATATTATATGAACTGTTTTCTGATCCATAGCACTGGGTTACCTTCAGTTCTGCTTTTGTCTTGTTTCAAAGCTTTAAAATAACTGCTCAATTATTTATACAAAACACCTAGGTTACCTTACAATCTGTTGTTTTGAAAATATTTTGTTTATTATTGTATTATTGAGTGTTTTGTATTTTTTATAGTTGCATTTAGTGTGCCAAAAAAATTGTTGTAAAAACTTGATGTTCGTGACGTTACATACCAAACAATGACGTCATTAAAAAATTGACCTATTTTTTTTTTATTTTTTTTTTTAATATTTTTTTTTTTTTTATAATGTTTAAAAAAAAAAAAAAAATTTAATAGAAAAAAAATTCTTCAGCAAAAAAAACCCAAAAAAAACTGACTTAAGTTTAAAAAAAAAAAAAAAAAAAAAGGTATGCGATACGGGTTTGACCATGCGATACGGGGTATGCGATACGGGTTTAGCCATGCGATACGGGGTATGCGATACAGGGTAGGTGATACAGACTGGAAAAAAGAACCTTTATTAGATATACAAAATAGCTGTATTTTGTACTAAATATATGATAAACATGTATATATAGCTTGCTATATAAGTATTTTTTGTTTAACAATAAAAACTCACAATATTGTCATAAGGTGTCTTTATAGTTGTTAGTGTTGAGAGGTTGTTATTTCCTTATCTTGCTATCTTCAACTTTGTTCATTGTTATTTTTAAGCTGTATTCATTTGCTGCTTCTCCATAATGCCATATTTAAAGCCATCCAGAGCTGTCTTCTAGTCTGGTTTATTCTTCAGTATGTACAGAACTAATGAATAAACACTTATTTGCCTTATCTGCTCTTCAACTTCGTTCTTTATTTGGCCTCTTTAACTTTTTTTTAATTCGAGCGTCACTGATGAGTCTTTTGTAGACGAAACGCGCGTCTGGCGTTTATACAAAATTTAGTCCTGGTATCTATGATGAGTTTAATTACTGGTCCAGATTTTTACTACAACACCAAGAACCAATATTATTTAAGACTAATGTGAAGACAAATATAAGTAAAAAAAAACACCATAAAAGGTGATAATGACATTAACGGTATCAATTTTCCTGATAAAGCACACCTGGATGACAATGAAAATAAATGCATTCAAGGCTTAAAGCAACTCCCGTTTGATTAACATAACACATAACCTAACTGTACACAAAACCTAACTGTACACAAAATCTAACTGTACACAAAACCTAACTGTACACAAAACCTAACTGTACACATAATCTAACTGTACACAAAACATAACTGTACACAAAACCATCAGAACACAAAACCTAGCTGTACACAAAGCCATCAGAACACAAAACCTAACTGTACACAAAGCCATCGGAACACAAAACCTAACTGTACACAAAACTATAAGAACACAAAACCCAAAGCAAGGAATATTTACATCAGACACACAGTGTGATACAATTTACGAATATTTGTTAATTGATGGACAAGAATTACTAGTGTTTAACCCATGACAAATAATGATTCCTATTGGTACGTGGATACTACTGTCTGTTTGAAGTCAGGAATAACAATCAATAATAAAAGATACATAGAAAATGCCACCCTGATATATGCAAAACCATGAAACAAACGCCTTTTTGATCGGATGAAGTTTGTGAATTCTCCAGGAAACCCTTCTGTTTGTAACGATAGATTTACTGTATGACAATGAGCATAGACCATGTTAGGAATGGCTAATTACAATTTTAAAAAATCATTAATTGATGATCATAGATTATTTTTTCAGCTAAATAGTATTTTGAATAACTTTGTGTCCGTCTTTGTCTTGTCCTGGAGGATTGTATAATCCTCATAATCTGCGTTTATGTCTTTCTCCTGTTTGTTTCCACTGCTGTTTTTAGTCCTGAGGTTTCCAATAATTTCGTTACAAAGAAGTTCAGATATACTTATTTGATTGGATTAAACATTTATCTGTGAAATCAGATATAGTTCCTTTAGCACATGATATATGCGTATTGTCATACAGTTAATAGTTTTACGAATGAAGGGATTTCCTGGAAAATATACAAACTTATCCCCACGTACATCGTTCGATCCAACTAGTCCATCAGCTAGTTCTCAAAAGGGCTCTAGTTAAGGAGTTTGTGTTACACCCCAGGGTACCGCAATTTTGTTGGATAGAATTCAACTTCATTATCTTATTGATAAAATACAAGGTGTTAGACTAAACAAAAGTGTCCAAAAGAGGTTTAAAAACGTCCCTTTCAATAATTCCCTCATTTAGCTATCACGACTAAGTAATTTTTAATTAAAAATTTTAATATAAAGCGATTGAAAAAAATAAAGTATAGGTTTAAACAACTGAAACAGATACAAAACAATCATATTAAATGTAACTCGGAAGTTTTTTTGTTTTACAAAAAAATGTTTTTTTACATAAAAAACAATCCGATTTGTTGGGTTCAAATTAAGGCATATTTTCTCCTTTCATAAAGAAATTCGTTACACAATTACCCCTTTTAGTTAATTAAACTTGAGAATTAATCATTGCGCAATGTTTAAATCATTTGCAGTATTTAAATATCGTCTAAAATATGAATTATTAAATAAAATACATGTACGTGCAATTACTCGTGAAATACCGTAAATCACCAAATTACCGTCGTTGATACAGTATACAACATGTACACTGTATTTACAAATAAGCATTATCAATTTGCAACTGAAAACAAACATTAAATTGTCGATTTATGTTGTTTTTGTGAGACAATTTTTTTTTTAAAGTGAATATGCAACGAAATATTTATGAAAAAAAATCAAATTAAGGTGAATTTTTTGTGTTCAGAAAAGGTGCACTCTATCGAACTCAATAAAGGTGTGCTTGATAACATTTTGTTTTTTAGTTATGTAGTGATTAAGATTGTTAAGTCATATAATCAACACACATCGTTTTGAACGAACGTCATATAGTCAGTTGTGGAATTTGGCAATACTTTTTACTTTCTTAGGTTTCTTAGAGATACAAAATTAATGGGGTTTTTTGGTTTGAGTTTAAATAAAGATTCTGATAAACGTTGGTTGCTAAATGCACACAAAAGAGCTCCAATATCCTTAAAATGTCGAGATTTAGTAGGAATTATTAACCCTGAAACATCCGCCCAAAACGAACTCAGAAAAACTCGAATGAAGCGAGATGTAACTGATGTTTTGAATTGTTTCAGACACTGCAAAGCTGGCCAAATCCATTTAAAACAAATCAGCAGTTATATGGCTTGTTCTTGGGTTCTGTTGCTTCTTCGGAATTAATGTACGACATTCTAAACGCGTATGAAAAGGGAAAATTTGCTTCAGAATTTTTCATTACGGAACGGCGTATTCAAAAGTCAACCGATATCTTCAAAATACTCCAAAAAAAATCATTGCTTACATTTTTAAAAAAGGAAATATAAAGCAAGCAGTTAATTGCTGATTAGAACAACAAAACATTGAGAGCAGATGCAAAAAAAAATGTCGCCTGCTTGTCATAGCCTAGACAAAATAGTTGGTTATGCGATACGTTCTCCAAAAAAAATAAAAATCTGTCCTGGATGGTCTTTTAGAAAAGGGTCATTCCTTAGGAAAGCATGTGGATATTTGATGCCATGGCAGTTATTCAATCCATTACTAGGATACCAAGCACTTTTCTGATTTGGCAATTATTATTTAAAAAATCATCCTTTTAGTTTCGAAAAGAGGCCCCGCATTGATTTTGTCACTGATAAGTATCCTACAATATTCATAAAGAAATTAGAACGACAGGTCCTTGGGTGGACAAATCAGTACGGTAAGTTCTAGAACATCACAATCGTGTTCTTGTGAATGGAAGAAATGTTTGTTAGTTGGGGGAAACAAAGTTGCTCTTGTTGAAATGTTTGGTTTGGAAAATAGTAAACAATCCTATAAATTTACACTAGAATGTATTGATTTATTTGTATCACATGGAAGTATGTGCCACAAAATACATGTTGAAAATGAAATAGCGTAGAATGTTTTTAGCTTATAATCAAACAGGAAGAAGATGATAAAAAAATGTTTCTTAATGCAAAAACATGCAACTGACAAAGGTAAAGACTCCATTGTTATAAAACCTTCTGACACTGATGGGGAAGCATTGGCTTACTATTTTCACAGTTTCATATCAATTTTAACATTGTTATTCTGACAGATGAATGAAAGTTATTGTTTGTGCAATCACTGGTGCTAAATTTGGTGAGAATGTTTGTAGAAAACTGCCAGGATTTTACGCCAATACAGGTTGTGATTCAGTAAGTGTTTTAACTGGTAAAGAAAAAAAGCAAAGCAATCGGCTTTTTCACACCTTATGTGGAGTTTTCAGAAGGTCTATTCAATCTTGGTGAAACCTTTGAAGAGGTTGGTGGAGTGTGGAAAAACACTCGAGAGGTTTTCGTGTTCTGTGTATGGCTACGAAATTAAAAAGATAGATGAATAAAGATCAGAACGTTTGAAATGCAAAAGATGCAATGTAAAAGCAAATTAAATAAGCCAACTTTCAGACGAAGATTTGGAAATCTCCTCTTAAACAAAACACTGGTCTGTTGCCAAACAACTATGACTGGATTGTTTAGAACGCTTTGATCAGTATCAATTGGCTAGACCAACCACCTGCGTTAGATGCTTTGGTAATTCTGATGTGCTGTTCATGTAAAGCTGGTTGTGCCAACAAAAGTTGTTCAAGTTTTATCCTGAACAAATAGCTGTATTTTAATGCTCGAAAGCTTGTAGATATAAATATTATCAAATCGTTGATAACGTAACGATGACGACGAAGATGATGGAAATGATGATAATCATAATTCGGTAGATGCATGTGACTAAACTGATGATGATTCTATGGATTGAACTTCTGCTTGACCTTAAAATGTGGTGATTCGGTTGTTGAAAAATAAATATAAAAAAATAGAGATCTAGAAACCCTGATAGGTTTCTGTATTTTAATATGTGAGTTTTTTTCATGAATGAGATGTATAAATTTGTGACAGAATCATGCATTTCTGGTTGCTTATGTTTGTGTTTGTCTTTGATTCTATGTTTTTGTGTCTTACCTTGAAATGTTTTTTTCAACAACCTTTAGTTGATCTATGTTTCAATGTAAAACATATACCATTTTATCAAGAAAATTAGTATGTATGCTTTTTTTCATTCAAAATCATGACTTTTTGGAAATTACCCTCCCCCTTTTTTCTTGGTCCTCTACGATTTAAAGATTAATTCAAAATTAGCCTGCGTTTTAATAAGATATAATGTGTTCCATTTCATAAAAAAAAAAGTACTGAATACTTGGTTATTTTTACATTTTTCTGTAAATATGTACAAAACCAAATTTGTTATATACCCATAAATAAGTCCCCTTTTAACCCCTTTTGGACACTTTTTCAAAAGTCTAACACCTCTTAAAATATTCTTCAGATATTGCTCTTTAAATTTATACAAAAAAATTGCGGTACCCTGGGGTGTAACACAGAATTGAAATTTTGCCCTACCAGCTGATGGACTAAACAGGTGTTTTTTAGTAGTGTTGTATGCATATGATTAAGTCGCATATCATTCTTTCTTTTTGTATTGTTGATTATATTCCAAACCTGAACATACAGAAGTAGCATTGTTACAGTTAGAAACATTATAAGAGATGCTTGTTCACCAGTTTCCTTTTCATCAATCAACAATTTTTCAAAGCTTGTGTTCAGATTATTGTTGTGTTTAGATTATTGTTGTGTTCAATAGCTTACGTCTGTATTTGAGTGAATGTCGTTTACTACTGTTTGTCATATTTCCTCAGTTTATTATTTTGTTTAGTTTGTTAATTTGTTAATGTGTTGTTGCAACATTGTCCAAGGTAAATAAAGGCAACAGTAGTATACCGCTGTTCAGAACACATAAATCCATGGACGAAAAACAAAGTGGGGGTAACAAACTAAAACTGAGGGAAACGCATTATTTATATAGGAGGAGAACAACGACATGACACTAAAATGTAACACACACAGAAACGGACCGGGCATCAGACAAAATTCCACGAGAATAACAAATATAACATCAAAACCATAAGGCACCGTTCAATATTTATCAGATGGATGGGCCGGTGCATTCTGTATATTGATTCATTAAAAAAGTGATTGTCCATCCTTTTAAATTCTGAAAAAAAGTCCTCACCCATCTAAAACAATCTGTAAAAAAAGTCCTTGCCCATCTTAAAGGGGGTAGGATGGGTCCTGATCCAGAAATCATGGACTTAAAAAAACGAAAACCCGAGGTCCCGAATTTAAATAAAGTAAATCCCGATGTCCCGAAATCTGAAAAAAGGATTCCCGGATCCCGAAAGGGTCAATCCTGAAATCCCGAGCTTAAAAACACCCGATTCCGGGGTCCCTATAAAGGTTCTTTCCCCCCTCATCTTAAGCTTTAAACAATAAAAAAATAATAAAGTTTTTTTTCTTTTTGAAAGTTTGCAAGTTTATGTCTAGAAATCAAAGAATAGACTTTGGTGTAAATACAAAATTTAAAATGTGCTAGTTAATTCCATTTATATATAAATATTTATGTGTGTATCAGAACTATACATTTTATTGTTTTTAAAACCAGTATGAGTATACATGTATATATTTGATTTTATATTTTTTAACCTCAGATACAATATTGATTTAAAATACGGGAAATAATTTAAACTAAGGGACAATAACTCTTGGACTAGTAAAAATATTATCATATGCTGATTTTTTTATTATTGTCTTAATAAAACAGCATGTTAAATATAGTTCAAATACCAATGTCCCTTTATCTAATCTACTTTTCAAAAAAGAAATTATGGTCTTTTTATGCAATTTAGGCAGACATATTTTTGACTTTGATGTACCCTTTTTCACACATAAATTAATTCCGTACATTTGACAGTAAAACACAAAACAGCCTTGCATTCTGTAAGATTAATATATAAATGAGATAGCTGTAGAGTTATATGAAGATCTAAATTGATTTAAAAAAAAAGTTCTATTAAAGTTTAAAGATGACTATCCAATGATTTAGCCAAAACTGAACATTTTAGCTTTTTTTTTTAACCAATTTATTAAATCCATAGAATGACAGCAATTCACCAAACTACCAAACAACCTGTTATTCTGTAAGATCAATATATACTAGTAAATGAAATAATTGTAGAGTTTTAAGAAAATGCCAGTTAATTTGAAAAAGTTATGAAAAAAAATTAAAGATGACTATCTGAATTTAGCCAAAACTGAAAAATTTAGCTTTTTTTTAACCTATTTATTAAACCATAAAATGACAGCAATTCACCAAACTACCAAACAACCTGGTATTCTGTAAGATCAATATATAAATGAAATAATTGTAGAGTTTTAAGAAATCCCATGTTGATTTGAAAAAATTTAAAGATGACTATCTGAATTGGCCTAAACTGAAAATTATTGTTGAGACCATGTCCCTTATATTTTTTGTGCCTGCAAAAGGCATTTCCTACACACCGATGAATTGAGAGCAATTTTTTTCCATTAAAATAAGTTCAAGCCCATCCACTATATATATTAAAAAAAGTTCTCGCCCATCCAAATATTTCCACTAAAAAAGTGCTTGCCCCGCCCCATTTTGCACCGGCCCATCCATCTGATAAATATTGAACGGTCCCTAAGAAGAGTGTTTGGGGACCATAAACATGTTCAGCCCCTCACATAGTGTAAGTTTATGTTCCAATTCAGGAGTCTGTAATTCAGCGGTTGTTGTTAGTTGCTCTATATCATATTTTTTTTCGTTTATTGTTTAGTATATATAAATCTCTTGAATTGTTTTACATTTTGATGACTTTCATATACTAGTACATGTATATATAGCTTGCTATATAAGTATTTTTTGTTTAACAATAAAAATTCACAATATTGTCATAAGGTGTCTTAATAGTTGTTAGTGTTGAGAGGTTGTTATTTCCTTATCTTGCTATCTTCAACTTCGTTCATTGTTATTTTTAAGCTGTATTCATTTGCTGCTTCTCCATAATGCCATATTTAAAGCTATCCAGAGCTGTCTTTTAGTCTGGTTTATTCTTCAGTATGTACAGAACTCATGAATAAACACTTATTTGCCTTATCTGCTCTTTTAACTTCGTACTTTATTTGGCCTCTTTAACTTTTTTGAATTTGAGCGTCACTGATGAGTCTTTTGTAGACGAAACGCGCGTCTGGCGTATATACAAAATTTAGTCCTGGTATCTATGATGAGTTTAATTACTGGTCCAGATTCTTACTACAACCCCAAGAACCAATATTATTTAAGACTAATGTGAAGAAAAATTTAATTAGAAAAAAAACATAAAAGGTGATAATAACATTAATGGTATCAATTTTCCTGATAAAGCACACCTTGATGACACTGAAAATAAATGCATTCAAGGCTTAAAGCAACTCCCGTTTGATTAACAGAACACAAAACCTAACTGTAAACAAAACCTAACTGTACACAAAACCTAACTGTACACAAAATCTAACTGTACACAAAACATAACTGTACACAAAACCATCAGAACACAAAACCTAGCTGTACACAAAGCCATCCGAACACAAAACCTAACTGTACACAAAGCCATCGGAACACAAAACCTAACTGTAAACAAAACCATAAGAACACAAAACCCAAAGCAAGGAGGATTTACATCAGACACACAGTGTGATACAATTGACGAACAATTGTTTATTGATGGACAAGAATTACTAGTGTTTAACTCATGGAAAATAATGATTCCTATTGGTACGTGGATAATACTGTCTGTTTGAAGTCAGGAATAACAAACAACAATAAAAGATACATAGAAAATGCCACCCTGATATATGCAAAACCATGGAACAAACGCATGTTTGATCGGATGAAGTTTGTGAATTCTCCAGGAAACCCTTCTGTTTGTAACGATAGATTTACTGTATGACAATAAGCATAGACCATGTTAGGAATGGCTAATTACAATTTAAAAAAATCATTGATTGATTATCATAGATTATTTTTTCAGCTAAATAGTATTCTGAATAACTTTGTGTCCGTCTTTGTCTTGTCCTGGATGATTGTGTAATCCTCATAATCTGCGTTTATGTCTTTCTCCTGTTTGTCTCCACTCAGTGCTGTTTTTAGTCCTGAGGTTTTCCAATAATTTCCTTATAAAGAAGTACAGATATACTTATTTGATTGGATTAAACATTTATCTGTGAAATCAGATATAGTTCCTTTAGCACATGATATATGCGTATTGTCATACAGTTAATAGTTTTACGAATGAAGGGATTTCCTGGAAAATATACAAACTTATCCCCACGTACATCGTTCGATCCAACAGGTGTTTGTATAGTAGTCAGTTTGTATGCATATGATTAAGTCGCATATCATTCTATATTTTTGTATTGTTGATTAGATTCCAAACCTGAACAGACAGAAGTAGCATTATTCCAGTTAGAAACATTATAAGTGATGCTAGTCCACCAGTTTCTTTTTCACCAATCAACAATTTTTCAAAGCTTGTGTTCAGATTATTGTTGTGTTCAATAGCTTACGCCTGTAATTGAGTGAATGCCGTTTACTGTTTGTCGTATTTCCTCAGTTTATTATTTTGTTTAGTTTGTTAATTTGTTAATGTGTTGTTGCAACATTGTCCAAGGTAAATAAAGGCAACAGTAGTATACCGCTGTTCAAAACACATAAATCCATGGACGAAAAACAAAATGGGGGTAACAAACTAAAACCGAGGGAAACGCATTATTTATATAGGAGAACAACGACATGACACTAAAATGTAACACACACAGAAACGGACCGGGCATCAGACAAAATCCCACGAGAATAACAAATATAACATCAAAAGGGACCGTTCAATATTTATCAGATGGATGGGCCGGTGCATTCTTTATATTGATTCATTAAAAAAGTGATTGTCCATCCTTTTAAATTCTGAAAAAAAGTCCTCGCCCATCTAAAACAATCTGTCAAAAAAGTCCTTGCCCATCTTAGGGGGGGGATGGGAGGGGTCCTGATCCCGAAATCCCGGACTTAAAAAACGAAATCCCCAGGTCCCGAATTTAAATAAAGTAAATCCACATGTCCCGAAATCTGAAAAAAAAGGATTCCCGGATCCCGAAAGGGTCAATCCTAAAATCCCGAGCTTAAAATAGTTATCAAAGGTACCAGGATTATAATTTAGTACGAAAGACGCGCGTTTCGTCTACATAAGACTCATCAGTGACACCCGATCCCGGGGTCCCGATAAAGGTCCTATCCCCCTCATCTTAAGCTTTAAACAATCAAAAAATATTAAAAGTTCTTTTTCTATTTGAAAGTTTGCAAGTTTATGTCTAGAAATCAAAGAATAGACTTTGGTGTAAATACAAAATTTAAAATGTGCTAGTTAATTCCATTTATATATAAATATTTATGTGTGTATCAGAACTTTACATTTTATTGTTTTTGAAACCAGTATGAGTATACATGTATATATTTGATTTTATATTTTTTAACCTCAGATACAATATTGATTTAAAATACGGGAAATAATTTAAACTAAGGGACAATAACTCTTGGACTAATAAAAATATTATCATATGCTGAATTTCTTATTATTGTCTTAATAACACAGCATGTTAAATATATTTCAAATACCAATGTCCTTTTATCTAATCTACTTTTCAAAAAAGAAATTATGGTCTTTTTATGCAATTTAGGCAGACATATTTTTGACTTTGATGTACCCTTTTTCACAAATAAATTAATTCCGTACATTTGACAGTAAAACACAAAACAGCCTGGCATTCTGTAAGATTAATATATAAATGAGATAGCTGTAGAGTTATATGAAGATCTAAATTGATTTAAAAAAGTTCTATTAAATTTTAAAGATGACTATCCAATGATTTAGCCTAAACTGAAAATTTAAGCTTTTTTTTTTATTATTAAATCCATAGAATGACAGCAATTCACCAAACTATCAAACAACCTGGTATTCTGTAGGATCAAAATATAAATGAAATAATTGTAGAGTTTTATAAAAATCCATGTTTATTTGAAAAAGTTAGAAAATAATTAAAGATGACTATCTGTAAATTTTAGCCAAAACTGAAAATTTTAGCTTTTTTTTAAACCTATTTATTAAATCCACAGAATGACAGCAATTCACCAAACTACCAAACAACCTGTTATTCTGTAAGATCAATATATAAATGAAATAATTGTAGAGTTTTAAGAAAATGCCAGTTGATTTGAAAAAGTTATGAAAAAAAAATTAAAGATGACTATCTGGATTTATCCAAAACTGAAAAATTTTGCTTTTTTTTAACCTATTTATTAAATCCATAAAATGACAGCAATTCACCAAACTACCAAACAACCTGATATTCTGTAAGATCAATATATAAATGAAATAATTGTAGAGTTTTAAGAAATCCATCTTGATTTGAAAAAAATTAAAGATCACTATCTGAATTGGCCTAAACTGAAAATTATTGTTGAGACCATGTCCCTTATATTTTTTGTGCCTGCAAAAGGCATTTACTACACACCGATAAAATTGAGAGCAATTTTTTCCATTAAAATAAGTTCAAGCCCATCCGCTATATATATTAAAAAAAGTTCTCGCCCATCCAAATATTTCCACAAAAAAGTGCTGGCCCCGCCCCATTTTGCACCGGCCCATCCATCTGATAAATATTGAACGGTCCCTAAGAAGAGTGTTTGGGGACCATAAACATGTTCAGCCTCTCACATACTGTAAGTTTATGTTCCAATTCAGGAGTCTGTAATTCAGCGGTTGTTGTTAGTTGCTCTATATCATATTTGTTTTTCGTTTATTGTTTAGTACATATAAATCTCTTGAATTGTTTTACTTTTTGATGACTTTCATATACATGTATATATAGGTTGCTATATAAGTATTTTTTGTTTAACAATAAAAATTCACAATATTGTCATAAGGTGTCTTTATAGTTGTTAGTGTTGAGAGGTTGTTATTTCCTTATCTTGCTATCTTCAACTTCGTTCATTGTTATTTTTAAGCTGTATTCATTTGCTGCTTCTCAATAATGCCATATTTAAAGCCATCCAGAGCTGTCTTCTAGTCTTGTTTATTCTTCAGTATGTACAGAACTTATGAATAAACACTTATTTGCCTTATCTGCTCTTCAACTTCGTACTTTATTTGGCCTCTTTAACTTATTTGAATTTGAGCGTCACTGATGAGTCTTTTGTAGACGAAACGCGCGTCTGGCGTATATACAAAATTTAGTCCTGGTATCTATGATGAGTTTAATTACTGGTCCAGATTCTTACTACAACCCGAAGAACCAATATTATTTAAGACTAATGTGAAGAAAAATATAATTAGAAAAAAAACATAAAAGGTGATGATAACATTAATGGTATCAATTTTCCTGATAAAGCACACCTGGATGACAATGAAAATAAATGCATTCAAGGCTTAAAGCAACTACCGTTTGATTAACAGAACACAAAACCTAACTGTACACAAAACCATCAGTACACAAATCCTAACTGTACACAACGCCATCGGAACACAAAACCTAACTGTACACAAAGCAATCGGAACACAAAACGTAACTGTACACAAAACCATAAGAACACAAAACCCAAAGCAAGGAAGATTTACATCAGACACACAGTGTGATACAATTGACGAACAATTGTTAATTGATGAACAAGAATTACTAGTGTTTAACTCATGACAAATAATGATTCCTATTGGTACGTGGATACTACTGTCTGTTTGAAGTCGTCAGGAATAACAATCAACAATAAAAGATACATAGAAAATGCCACCCTAATATATGCAAAACCATGGAACAAACGCCTTTTTGGTCGGATGAAGTTTGTGAATTCTCCAGGAAACCCTTCTGTTTGTAACGATAGATTTACTGTATGACAATGAGCATAGACCATGTTAGGAATGGCTAATTACAATTTTAAAAAATCATTAATTGATGATCATAGATTATTTTTTCAGCTAAATAGTATTTTGAATAACTTTGTGTCCGTCTTTGTTTTGTCCTGGATGATTGTATAATCCTCATAATCTGCGTTTATGTCTTTATCCTGTTTGTCTCCATTGCTGTTTTTAGTCCTGAGGTTTTCCAATAATTTCCTTACAAAGAAGTTCAGATATACTTATTTGATTGGATTAAACATTTATCTGTGAAATCAGATATATACTGAGTGCCAATGAAAACGCAACACTTGGTTTTTCAATAATTTAAATTTATATAAGAAATGATAATCTTTCAAAATAAATTGTTCTTGAAAATTAACAATTCTAACAATAGATCAATATCAAACAAAAATCTTTCATTGTCATCTTTTAGACGCTATAGGTAAACGAAACATCCAATGTCAAATCATCAACTCGCAGTCCTAACAAAACATGTTACAACCCCGTTGTGCAGCGCAATTTCGACAGCGCCGTGGAACTAATCATCCCGGACGTTTAATGTGATCTCGAGGAATGTTGTTCCACTTGTCCCGCATATCAAACTGAAGCTGACTTTATGATATTGGTGGTGGTTTTCATCGTCTAAACCATGTCCAATCTGATGCAAAATTTGCACGATCGGACTTAAATCGGGCGAAAGACATGACTTTTGGCCAAGATGGGTGCCAAATGTCTATGTAACCACCACTGACGGTTTTTGGTACACAATGAATGATTTTTGGTCTACAGAATTCGATATTTACGCCTTACGGCCGTTTAGATGTCACTAAGGAAAGACTTTGGTGCTCTTTAACAATTTCTGCGCAAATGGTGCTTTACTGAAATTGCTCCAAAGAATCTAACGTGACCACCATTATACTCTCGTAACCTTTATACACCCATCAGAGTCAATATCGAATATGTTTAAGACCAAATTCATCGGTCTGGCTGAGCGTTTCTTGCTTTTTGTACCCCGGGATGTCGCTTATCATTAAATGATCCATTTTGGTTGAATTTGTGGATGATTTGGGTTATTGTAGAAGCTACAACTTCAGTCTTCTCGTAATTGTATGCAGTCCAAAACTGCATGTCGCTGGTTGTCAGAAAGTCCTGGCATTTATTCAGATGTTAATTTCAGTTTCCTTACAAGAACAGCAGGAAAATTCATGACATAAGCCAAGCTTTAAATGACAAAATCGTGAAAATGGTGCGTATGTTGAAAAGCGGAAAACTCGGTGTATGTCCGTTCAAAATAACCCTTACTTCGAATTTGTTCTAAAAATCACTCAACCGTAAAGTTGTCGTCAATTGTCTTAAAAGTAATTTTAAACCAACTATACAAAGTTCTAATATAAATAAAATAAAAATTATAAGATTTAAAAAAAAAAAAAAGTGTTGCGTTTTCATTGGCACTCAGTATAGTTCATTTACCACACGATTTATGCTTATTGCCATACAGTTAATAGTTTTACGAATGCAGGAATTTCCTGGAATATATACAAACTTATCCCCACGTACATCGTTCGATCCAACAGGTGTTTCTATAGTAGTTTTGTATGCATATGATTAAGTCGCATATCATTCTTTCTTTTTGTATTGTTGATTATATTCCAAACCTGAACAGACAGAAGTAGCATTGTTCCAGTTAGAAACATTATAAGAGATGCTTGTTCACCAGTTTCTTTTTCATCAATCAACAATTTTTGTAAAGCTTGTGTCACTTTCTGATATGCATAGTAGGGACGTTTTCCTGCTTTGAGTTTGGTTTTCTGTTGTTTGATAGTGAGTTGTTTTACGCTTTTCAGACATTTCTTCCATAATGATCCAAGAGTGTTCTATCAGCTTAAGTGATTTTGATTTCTTTGCCTATTGGCATTTTGACAGTTGCCTAAAAAGGCACCAATCCTTCAGGGCCTTCGATGACATAATCTGGATTTGTGAAGTATATATATGGAAAAGATATGGGTTCTATACATACTGAAGAGAACGAAACAGCTAATTCGAGTGTATAAGGAATTATGAGTCTGTCTCGCATCATGTAAAAAAAGTCTTCGACTATCTTTGTAGATATAACTTTATGCTAATTTCATGAACAATAACGGGATAGTTTTCAATTAATGACTTTAAGCAACCATGAAGCATTCTTTAATTTATTTAAAACTTTCGGGTAATGTACATCCCATGTACTGTTAACCATATCCTTTGTTGGTGTCGCCAGTTTCAAAATCATACAATGTTTTACCTTCTGCAACAATATAGGATGGTTGAGTTTAAGATAATGCCAAACAGGGTCCATATTTCAGACCAGTTTGACCAGATCATGCAAGAACCGAATTTTTTTTCATCAATACATTTCAATTGCTTGTACTTTATATCAGTTAAACTACATTTGGCCTTATCGAAGTACATTTTAATGTGTACTACATGTGTCTGATTTGATAACAATGACATCGCTTTCAAAAGTCTGCAAGTTGATGTAAGATATCTCTCCATTTCAACCACTGTCATCATACACCAGAATGTCCTCGTGTATCATCAGGTTGCTGACTACTACTAGTATATCAAATTTCAGAGCTAGTGGTTTTCCTGTGTAAAGTTCCCTCTAACCTATTTGGTCCAATATTACAAGTTAAAAAAATCTTTCGAGAGATTAGCAAAGAATAGCAAGTTGCTTGAAACTGCTTCTACAGATGTTCGATTGTTGGCGCGGATGTCTGAATTAATACCATCTTTTTTTGGTTTTGTTGACATCAACCATTCTGTAATACATTTCTTTAGTTCTTAGTGTTTGCTATTTCCATTTGCATTACTTTATTTTTTCATGATAAACTCGATAGCATTTGCTTTTGATATCCTTTAAGTTTGAGTATTCACTTTTAAAACACCCTCTAAATCAACATTCTTTTTTTTTTTAAATTCTTGGTTTCCATCACATTCCACTTCTTCTAAGATCTTCTTCCTCTTTAGATTCCACATCTATTGATCTACTAAAAGTAAAACAACAACAGCATATCACAGCTATAATAAACGTATCAGTTGACCGTGGAAGGTTTAGGCTTCTCCGTTTACGTTTTTTTATTTTTTTATTTATCTATTCTGTTATGCTCACGAACGTTTTTTTTTTTTTTAATTTATAAGCCTATGTTGACTGCTGTATACCTAATTTGACATTTTTACCTATTATATTTGTTTGTTTTGTTTACACATCGTTGTCAAGATAATGCAAATGTATGCGACTTCAATACAGTGTGTGTGTGTGGGGAGGGGGTTAGCTTGCCGTAAAACCAGGTTTAATCCACCATGTTTTACTTACGGAAGTACCTGTACCATATCAGAAATATTACAGTTGTTCTCCACTCGTTTAACATGTTTGAGCTTTTTTGATTTTGCCATTTGATAAGGCACTATTCATTTTGAGTTTCCTTTCGGTATTTTTATTATTTTACTTTTGGGAATATTATCTCCAAGTGCTGTTTCTTTACTGTTAGATTCATTAACATCTAACTTGTTTTATCTAATGGTGATAATATCTCACATTTGATATCATGGACCTGGACTTGAAAAAGAAAACATTATCAAGAATAGCAAAGTAAACATGTCAATCATACGCAAAGTTCATCCTACAATGTTTTTGGCTATTCTATTCAGGTCCTAATGGTTTGTATGCTCTCAAACTTATATTTTTTTTTGACTTTCTAGAATTTGGGAACCGAACGTACCCAATTAAAGCTGACTCAGAAACATGTGTTGAAAAAACATGAAAAAAGTACGGTTTTCTCTGTTAAATATCTTTTAACCATCTCAAAATACAACGTCTAGAGTAAAAGGAACGCCTATAGTTTACTTTTAAGTAAACTATAGGCGTTCCTTTTACTCAAGTAAACTATAGGCGTTCCTTTTACTCTAGACGTTGTATTTTGAGATGGTTAAAAGAGTGAGTCTTTGTACAGTCGGTATCGTGAGTAGCACTATGTGTTATTCTATCTTATCGTTCCTTCGTCCTGGGTTTCAACCATTGTCAAGATATTGAACATTCTCAAATTCTCAAATAATAGAGGATGGTTATAATCACTTGGAATTCATCCTATATATTATTCAACGCATCTTGATCTGTAAACAATAAAAAGGGCTATACGTCAATTGCATGTTAACCATGCAAACAGTGCTTAAACTTAACCAGTACTTATAGATGTGTTCAACCAAGATTGAACTGTAGGAATTGTTTTTTAATGCTTGACATCAAACCCTAAATATGAATTGCACAAACTTACCAGTCTTTCGGCTCTTACTTCATAATGCTACATGTGTTCAGAGAAGAAACTGCTACATCATTTTTAATTTATTTTGTTTGATAATCGATGACCTCAAGAACTTAATATAAGCTCTCTGCCACAAGACCACTGATATTGTTTTAAATAAAATGAAAAAAACAATGGCAACAACAATGTTTGTGTGCTTGTAGTCTACACGATCAATGAAGTCTTTTTGACATGCTTTGGACCTACTCGACTTGAGTGTATCGAACCACAAGTAGCTAAAACACCTCAAATTAAAGTAATTGGAATTAATACATCTTAAAAAGTTAATCTATAGATTATCAGTAATGAATTTTGAATTTAAGTGTAATTGTACGGACTTAATGACACAATCCTTTAAATCTCAGATTAAAACCAATTCGTATTTATAAGATTCAATTTAAAAGATATTTGTGTATTGGAGGAAGAAAATTGTAATCATGTTTTCCACAAGTATGGTTTTATCCTCTTAAAACACATTCAAATTAAAAATATACAATTAAATATTACTTCGCCTGTTTATGTGATATCAAGTTTTTCCATAGACGTTCAAATTGGCGTAAAATTGGTGTTGGATTAAGAACTCGTTACAGGATTAAGTAAATCTATCTTCGCGCAATCTTGTGGAAGTTAATCTTATAACGAGCGGAAAAGTGTTAAGTCTGTAATTTTTGTGGAGCCTCTATAAATATGGACTTAGCAAAAAGATTTAGCATTCTCTAAAATAGACGTAGCCTTATATTAATGTCCCATCTGGACTAGTTTTGGGTTAGTCCGAGGTTGCTCTGAAGTCTGACGTATATTTTTTTTTACTTTGTAAGGACAGCTGAATTTGACGATTGCGAGGCAGAAGCATGCCCAAAACAAGTCCTAATAGTCCGTCAGATATCAGAAAAGTCAATGACTTGTTGATGGTCAATATATGATAAAAATGAATATGAATTATCATTATGAAATTATTTTTTTGCTGTCTCCAAAACAATATTTTTGGGTTTTGTAATTATATCCCTTACTTCTTATATTTCATCATACAACTTTAGTGGATGTCTTGACATCACAGAAACTGTTAATACATTTAAAGAGAGCATGCTAAAGATATGCTAAATAAATAAGACAGGCATCTATGAACATAATAAAAATAGCAACACATTTTCCTCCAAAATCAAAAGTTTAAACAAAATCGTGATTTATCTTTCAATCTTCAGTTATTAATCTTCAATGATTATGTATTCAAAAGTACTATTCAGTTAAGACAGCTAAGTATTTCAAACTTCAGACAGCTACACTGTTTGTAAACTTTAATGGAAAAGGTGTAGGGTACAAGTCTAATTTTTAGCAATTTTCTACAAAGATATGAGCACTCAAAGTTTACCCCAATTAAGCTCATGGAAATGTTTTAAAACTTTGTGCTAGTAGTATACATTCGTAATAGTCTTTGTAGGGTCCGTAGACGACAGTAGTATGTTAAAATTCCTAACTCATCCGAAAAATACCAGACAATGCCATGGCAAATAAAAATGAAATCTGTTGGTGAGATTCAAACCATGTACATGCGGAAACGTGAAACTGGATTTTTGCTAAAAATGAGGAAACGTAAAACGCCGACATGAAGTATTTCATTACAGCGGTGAAGTACAGGACCGACTGAGAAAGTCTGAAAGGAAATTCCAATTTCATGTAAAAGGATAGACAAGTTCGTAACCGAACAGCACCGGAAACTGAAGTAACACGAACCCTCAGTTTAGCAACAAAAATAGAGTTGACGGATAAATAACTTTGTTGGAGAAGAGTGAGGAGTTCTTTACTTGTCCTTCGTGTTCCGCATGACAAATGATAATACAATGATATAAAATTGTATTTAAGAATTGAATGCTTCTTTTTGTAAATTTATTGGGGTGTAAAAGAGTTGACTGAAGTACATTTTGTATGAAGCGCGGAAGCGCTTCATACTAAAAATGTGCGCACGGTCAACGCTTTTACAACCCTATAAAGTTACAAAAAAAAGTATTTAATACTTATAATTACATTTTTTTTTAGCTATGATCATGAAAACACGAATTTCATAAGTTTTGTATATTGTTCACCTGTGCACTTTATTGTGGGACCACGTGCTATCATGAATGAAAAGTTTTATTGAGTGATGCAATTGCTTACGGAATAACAAGTAATGTGCCGTTAGCTAATCAAAATAAAGTATTATAATGAAACATACATCTAATGTAATTATTCATTTATGAAGAGTACAAGAACATCATAAATACGAAAGGAAAGGAGAATGTTGTCTGCTACAATTTCGTGACAGCATATCCTTTTCTAGTAGCAGTCCTTTCCCACCCGCCGTCATCCCAGGAGTTGGACCAAGTTGCATTCACAATGCTTGATCAGAGTATTATATGTCTCTGGCTTGATATAGGAAAATAAATACTCAACATAGCATCCTCTGGTTTCCTTGATGTTTCATTGGAGTGTTATTCATCCTGACTTCTGGTAACTTATATATTTGCAAACATGATAAAGATGTTTTGTGGTGTTTTTTTCTCAGTTACTCCCAAAATAATACAGAAATTTACCCTATCTGTCAAACGACTTTTGCAATCAGCTTTGAATAAGCTGTGAAGATAAGTTTAAGTCCATAACGATGTAGATATTTCATGTTAATAATTAAAACTATCACTTTTAAACATATCAACAAAGGCTTGTGATTTCTTACAACTGATTTCGATATTAGCAAGTAAATTTATCATCGTATTTCCCCGTCAACATGATAAAATAAGTTTTAAATTGTTGCAAACTAAGTGATAGGTAAATAAATTGGCGACGGTATATGGCAATTTGGCAATATGACACGCCCATATTTCTAAAGGAATAAAAACGTTTTTTTGTTATGGATTTAACACTTATAAACTTATATTGGTATAACATTTGAAACTAACAAAAATATGTATTAAAACATACTTTCAAAAATATTAAAGTTGCGTAAAATATATTAACCGATCACGGTCCTTAAAATATTGTTTTAAGTGCTATTAAAAGGAGGGTGTTTCTCGGCCTTTGTTTATTCGTGTTCTTTACCCAATCATTCTATGCATATGTTTGACTAAATACACGTCGTAGAAAACGTTTAGTTTAAATTGTGTTTTTAAGTGTTTTTGTGTTTGCAAGAAAGAAAAGAATGAAGGAAACATCCCCTTCAAAATTGTCATTGTCCTTGGGCATGTTATATCATCCAGTTCTTTGATTTGAAGACATTTTAGAGTATTCATCATAGGTTCAAAAAGTTGAAGTTTTGAAAATGATTTTCAGTTTATACGTTTTGGTTTGTTACTCGATACCCGGACCCCCATATGTACTTTTTATTCCGACACTCTAAAAAAGTCTTAAAAAAACTTTTTATATGAATAAAAATCAAGAAAAAGTTGTAGGGGTAATTACGAGGATGTTGATATAACTTGCTGAGTATTTGCTGTTTTAAAGACAAAAATATGTTAGTATCAAACATTTTGGTATTGAAAAAATGTCTTTATTGTTGAAAATTAAAAAAAACAACATATATCACTTTTAGGCCTTTGTCTGTCTCACTTAATTGCTATATAGAGTATTTATGGTTCTGAAGTCTGACGCTTTAAACATATTTTGGTACAATTTCATGCTTTTCTAAAACTGTTTATGACGTCTTTTCACTAATTCTGTATGATGTAAACTTATTGATATTTTAGCCCAGGAAAGCATGGTTTAGTAGTTGAGATTGTCTTTAAACAAGATTTCAGTATTGTGACCGCAAGTACACTAAGATCAAACCACATTATATATTTATTCACACCACTTTTTGTTTTAAATCAACTCTGAATGATACGCGAACCTCCTCTTAGCAATGCTTTAAATCGAAATAAGAGTATTGAATAGACTGGAGCAAACTTTATATCTTAAGAGAATAGCTCAGTATTATTTATTGTAAATGAAAAAAATATGTATAGAGATGTTGAGCTATGCTGAGTTTCAGCCTATTATATATGTAGTTACTAGTAACTCAATATTTACAGACTTAGGTATCATTTTCCACACATAATTATTTGCTGCTTCGGTGTGTACTTATTTAAATTGTTTGATTCTTTTTCTCACTACATATTCTACAAAACTATATAACAAGTGAGACAGACAAAGACCTAAAAGTGATATCTGTTTCGAGTTACATTGTAGAACCAGCAGTTAAGCTAAATTTTGTGTTGCTGCGAAAAATGACTAAAATCATATCTCAAAGACTTTTATTTTATATACAAATGTTGAGAGATACATATTGCGTTTTACAAACTCTTGGATTATAACATATACAAATGTATAAAGCCAGACTAAGTGGATAGTGAAGAGATACGAACGATACGGGAATTATGTTCACAAATCTTCATCTATAAGGAAGTGTCTTTGATGCTGGCGGAGAAATACAGATAAAACTAAAAGTGCGGTAAAACCGTGTGTATGTTTGTGTTTTTGTCCAAGATTTAAATCCTCGAGATTTTTTCCCGCCAAAAAATACGTCAAATGATAAGTGCACGTGTCAGCGTGCTCCAAGAGGTTTAGTTTGATTATTTTCGAGTTTGTCCTGTTGGGTTTCAAAGTTTTCTTTTTATGTCTTTTCTTCTTTTATCTTTGTTTTCTTAGTGAATGATTGGGGAACGTTGCCTTAGAAAAAAATGTTAGAAAGAGTCGAAATCTTAAAAAAATTATCAAATATTATATCTTTTTTTCTGACCCAAATGCTTGGAGTCCTGGGCCTCATATTTTATACCCAGTTGTTATGCGTATGTGTATCATTTCAAGAAAAAAAATAGACAGAGCCTGCAAAAAAGCAACACTCAAATTCGTGAGTCAAAAACAATTACACCATGGATAAACAAATAAAAAGAAGAAAAAAAGACCGAACTTAAGTCTGCACTACTACATAAAATAAACTAAAGATTATAAGCAACACGAACCCAACCAAAAACCGGTAATGATCTATGGTGCTCCAGATGAGTTGGTAGATCCTTCTCCTCAAGTGGCTCCCGTCGTGTTGCAAATTTGGTGATAAGTCACGTTCGATGATATAACATTTGGAGAAGAGAGAAAACTGGAACATATCTGTTGCTATCTGTGATACATATATTCCATCATAATAAAGTTCTAAAACTTAAAAATTCGGCAGACTTAAATGTATATACCATATGTGGTATTTGATGGTATACATGTTATGGATACGGTAATCATTATGATCAAGCTGAATAATTTAGAAAGAGGACATCATCTATATAGCTTCATTACATTTAACATGAGAAGCCCTTGTATACAGGAACAAATCGTCAAGAAGTTTTTCGTCAGTTATCTATCTTGTCCGCAGCTATTTATGATATCTGTCTTGCCAGCAGTTTTTTTTTTCTTTTGCGCCACATGTTTTAAAATTACATGGTATCCTTTGCGCCAAACACAAAAAATACGCTTTCGCCAATTAGAAAAACAATGACTTCGGTCCCTACTCCTTTATTCGGACTTGGAACCGGCAGTTTACACGCAATTGATACATTTGGAAAACAAAATTTGGCGCAAATGATACCCCTAGAAAAAAGGTGTTAGCGCAAAAGGACTGCTGTCATATCTTAAATATCGCGCCTAAATATCTATCTTTTCGGTTCACTTGTGTTTTTTTATACGAAAATTTTGCTTTATATTTCAATTATAAAGAATAATTCATTTGCAGACAGAGCATGGAAATGCACGAAATATGTCTTCCTTAAAGTGAATAAAGCTTTATATGAAGGATTGGTTCAGGATCCTAGTTTGATTTTATTATCTCACTTTCAAAATCCTTAGTTCATGTGAAATTCAAAACAAAATGAAGTTTTAATAGGAGTTAGAGCCGAAACTGTGAAAGAAAAGGGTTTATATAAAATGGTACATGTAAAATAATTGAATCCCATCAGAAGAACTGAGGAAAATACTTGGATATTTATTTTAAGAAATGTCTACGAAGAAGTTTAAAAAAAAAAATAATAATATATTATTAAGGGTTTCGTAAACTGGAAGGTATTAGTAGTCCCAATTGATTTGTCAAAAATCTGTTAAATTGTAAAATGAGATCTTATCAAATATGGGGGATCTAAAATGTGACAAGATGGATTATAGAGATTTGTAAAGGAATTAAGAAGTAAATTATATATATTATGAGATTAAAACTGATAATATTTCTTTATTGTACTATCTCTTTATGCTTGTTTATTATGGATAATATTATACACACAGGTATCATGGCGATTATAAAAATTTCACTTTGTTTATTGAAGAGACATACACAGTACTATATATATGTCCCTGTTTATTGGCATGAGAGCTATACACAATATTTTATGGAATAAATTAATTCTAATAAACAATACTATATTTCAAGCCAATGGTTCAAAACTTACATGTATTATTTTTAATTATTTCGTTAAAAATAACTACCTTCGAAGTTAATTTTTTTTTATGATAAAAGCATCTTATTTGTCGAAATAAATAAAATGAATTATTTGATCCTATCAAAAGCCATTAAAAATATATATCCATTCAACACTTTGAAAGAAGGCATTTATTTTCCTTAACATCATATAAGAGTAAATCCTTATATTTTTTAGGTACAATTATTTTAATAATTTAACATTAAAATTCACAAATGATATCAAAACTATCTGGAAGATTAATGCCTCGATATATATCATATGAAATTTATTTATATAATATTCCGTATATCATAAGCCTCCACAGGATGGATGGTATAACTGTAATGTTTCTTGACATATATACGTAAGTTTAAAATTGTGATATATTGTATTTTTAGTCCGATTTTTAGGTATATTTTGGTACATAATACTAATATCTATTTATCTATGAAACTTTCTTCATCATATTCTTTCCGATCGTGCCTTCCGACTTAATTAATTCATAATAAACACATATTTTCACATGTTCTTAATGCAATTATGTGATAAATTTCAATTTAGCCAACGGATCAATTCACTTCATTTATTTAACTTGTTAAAAATCATGTTTTCACATCATTATGGGTATATAAATATGGAAGGAAATATAAAATTTGAAATACATATTTACCCTATGGGCAAAATTGGTTGTAAAAGGGGGGATTAAAATACAATAGGGATATGAAAACTTTATTCTGTTAATGAGTTAACTGGTCTTAAAAGGCCATTGATGTATTGTTGTGAGGATTAATTATTACAAAAGATTCAATTGCTTGTATTGATAATTACAAGTGAAAACAACCCGTTAAAGTATTAGTAAACCTATATGCAATTAAAACAGAACTGTCAATTCAACAATTATATAAAATGGTCAATGGTAGTTTTGGTCAATCATAACTTAACTGACCAATGAGTTGATAGCTCACTATCAGCAAAGTTTATAATCAACTAGGAATAGCACTGATAAAAACCAATCCTTCAAATCAGCGTCGGTCCATATTTTGGGACCATTAAAAAATCTAAATTTGGGAATAATTTTCATTTCAACACCTATCATTGCGCGTGTCAGTATTTATCAACAGAGTCATAAAGTCATAATTTGTTTATGTTATTTACTGTTTTCTACCATCATTCAAGAAAGGGACGGGGATCGGTTAAGTGCGAAGTGTGGAATAATAGAGAAAAACAGTTGGAAAATTATCTGTTTATTTTCACCGTTGGAGAGAACTATATTTCACCAAGAGCTACAGAAACGTGTAACAAACAAAACTATAATTCAAAACAAGTGGACCTTCTTAATAGTCCTCAAACAGTAGATGTTGTCATAAGCTTACAGGATGTTGGAGGTTGAGAATTTCAGGAGAATGGTGCATCCTTCTGGTAAGTTACTTATCATTTTATTTATTTTTGTGTTTTTTTTAAACACAAAAAAATAACTTATTTATTTCAAGGATATGTATAGTCTAACTATACAAATCCTTGTTTATTTTGGCTTATTATATAAATACATATTTATTTATTTATTTTTGCACAAGTTTACCTATTGAATTGCTTATTCGTTATTGGACTAATTCATATATATATATATGATAGTTCTAGATCATTCATAATAGTTATAAGGTTGCAAAAAAATAATTATTTCAGTAAAAGTTATTTGTTCAGAATAGTTATAAATTCAAATCACAAAAGTATTGAAAGTTTTTTGTTGCTTATTATTATTACTTAAAGTAATAATTTAATACTTTTGTTTTATCATTGCAATTATTAATAATTTGAATACTCTACAAATATATTATTTTTCAAAGAGAGACAATTGTCACTTCAATTAATTATAATCAATAAATTAATTGTTCTTAAACACACAATACAATTTTAATAAATCTTAATAATACTCTTAAAGTTTATTATATTAATAAGTAGTCTGGAGATATTGGTGATACAGAGTAGTCAAGATTCTGACTTAAATATTTCGCAAAAATTAACATATTTTGGTTTTCGAAATTTATATATTTTTGCTCGGAGACGGGAGATTGTCATTGTATGCCTCCTTTCAAACAGATAAGTCAAGACGACACAGATAATTTGAATAAATTTGATCAATGGGTGAGGAGACAAACGTTGACAAGATTTCTCACTTTTTAGTCAATGAACACCCTCACTGTCTCACTATAAATGGACGATCGGATATAAAACAAATACAATTTGAATGTTGATAATTTAACAACGGCATCTTCTAAAAAGCTGAAATTTTGTGACTTGTGAATTTTGTAAGGAGTCAAAAATAAATAACGCAATGAGATACAATTATTATTAATACACATATAATTGTATAAACTAATTGCTTAAAATAATTCTGATAAATTTGACTAGACAAATTATCCAACTTCTACAAATTCATGAATATTTAACGACCTCTCCTTTCTTTTTTTCCTACATAAAAAAACCATAAATAATAGACTAACAAAATTAAAAAAGATATATATTCACATTTAGATGAAATGAGTACAATTACTACTACAATGTGAAATATCAAACATATTAAAAGATGTTTTCTAAATTTTAGGTCTGTTTCATGGAAGTTCTGACTTTAACCAAGACCATAGCGGTGGAATGCTATATTACCCTACAGCCACAAGGCCAGATAAAGCCAACCCATTTATAGACTGGGGGAAAAGAACTGTATCACCACCAGCAATGTCAGTGGAGTCAAAATCGGATGGCGAAGACGAAGACGAAGGTAGGAGGCTATTGCAATTTATCTTGAAATTTCTATTTTAAATTTTCATTCCAGTTATTAATTTATCTGAATAAGTAGGTTATTTATACGTAATGTCTTTTATTTTTATCAGAAATAATTTTTTTATTTATATGAAAATGAAATTTAAAAAAGAACACTTTTTCTTTCAATCTATATAATTTTCAAGAAATTGTTTAATAAATATATAATTTCTTGATAATTTATTACCACCAACTTGTCTGAATAATTTAGGGACAAGACAAAAGGACTGGCCTGGAGCGGAAATTCCAACTATATTTGTCACTATCTAATGCGGACCCTTTCATTATTTTTTGTAAGACAACTTGAGATGACAATTCTTTAATCTTTATTGCTGTTCGTTAATCTATTTGCATTATAGAGCAAACGTTGCTCAGAAACAAAATAACCAAACGATAATTTCCCCCCTAATACAACAAATCTGAAAACGTGTTGACATAAGAACCATTATCATCGCTCTCAGTGGCGACTACTGGACACAAATAGATTAAATAGGACATGCATTGTTGTCTGTGGCCAATGTTAACACCAGTAAATCTCCTTAAAAACTTTATAATAAAATAGTATAATTTTCCCATGAAAAAGATAGGATTTAAAAGAAATGAAATCCGGAAATAAACACGCAATAAAATTATAATAAAAAAAAATCAATTCAACAGGTTAAAAAGAAATAGATAATTTAATGAGTTTAAACAAGAATAATTCTCTTTCGAAATAAAACAAATAATATTATAAGGTAAAATACACTAGCATTTTGTTTTCTTATATTCATATATATTTCCTATATTTTTCTGAAATCTCTAATAATTGACAAAATTATTTTGAAATCAGAATAAGATTTGAAGAATTCTCTTATTCTCTTACTTTCCCGCCAAAAGAAGAAACCCATGGATCTAAGACCAGTCTGTAAATTTTTGTTGAGGCGTTTTGTGGGTATAAATAACTGATATTATATATTTTTCTCTTGTAGAATACCGACCATTTACGCCTCCACCACCAAGAGAGCGATTGAGTTATACCAGATATCAGTTAGAATTACTGAATGGTATCTACGTAAAAGTTCGCTACCCTAACAGCTCACAGAAACAGCTGATAGCAAAACGTGTGGGCATCACAAGAGAACAAGTGAAGGTATAGTATACTGTTTATGACTTTATTAGAGTGTAACACACTTGTATTATGCATGTAGATTTAGCTCATTTTGAATTGATGATATTTAAAAAGGGACTAAACTAAACATACTTTAAACCTTGGACTCTACACTGATACTGCTTCCAAAGTATCTAAGATGAAGCACATAAAAATGAAGAAAATAATCATAATCGCAAGGTAGCCAGCGATGTTTAGTATAAGCCACCTTCCTCAAAATATATAGGAGAGATGCGAAAGATACCATGGACATATTAAAACTTATAAGTTGAAAACAAACTGATAATGCCATGGCAAAAAAGCAACAAAAAAAACACACCAAAGCTTACTATAAATCTATACGGAAAAATAGACTTTTTTCAATCATTTGAAGGTATTTTTACATTTGAAAACCAGAAAATATATGCAAAAATTATTCACTTTACAAGACGAAGAATTTCTAGACTGTACAGATTGTTTTCTTAAATTGGCAAACTCAGACTGTTTTCTTAAATTGACAAACTCAGATTGGTTTCTTAAATTGACAAACTTAGACTTACCCACTTGAATACAAAGGGTAAATAGTTATTACGAAGCAACCTATCCTAACAACATGCTCATTTTAATTTTTTTAATTTATTTCAGATTTGGTTTCAAAATCGTAGACGAAAAGATGTTGTTGGCAAAGACAAAAAGTCTGACGATGAAGATAAAAATAAAAATAAAAGTGAAGACGAAAGTAGTGATATAAGTAAATGTTTAAGTGACTGTGAAAGTATTCCTGAAGATGACCCATCGACAAAAGAAGGAAACATGGTGCCGACAGTTGTGATGAAAGGTATTATCGGTGAATTAAAACGTTATGAAAAAGAAGCACCGAAAGGAAAAAAGAAGAAAAAGTCAAAATCTATGAAACAGAAACAGATAAAGAAAAATATATCCAGTGCTCTTTTACATAGTTCATACGATATGATCTCTCCTCCGAATCAAGTTATTCCAAACGGTGTTGTGAACAGAACCGCGAATAAACTTAACCATTCACTAAGATCATCAGCATTCGAATCTCCGAAAGAATCACAGACATTAAAGTATCCAACATCAGTTTCTACTTTCTTGGAACACTACAGTTTACATCCGAACCAACCACCATTTCCCATGTCAGGTCATTCTGGTCTTGGACCAGTTCATTCTGGCCTTGGACCAGTTCATTCTGGGTGTGACTTACCAGTGTTATCTGACTTACTCTCGTTTAAGACGGGACTTGAATCTCGAACAGATGATACTCTTATTAACTCAAATACTTCGCCACGGTCGGGACAGCCAAACAGACAAATTACTTGTGACAATCAAGGATCTCTAACTATGCCATATGGCTTGAATCGTTTTTATCCATTGCCATTCATCGCCGAACAGCCTTTACTTCTTTCAACTCTCAGACATTCAGAATCATTTAGACACCACATGTTACCGCAATCGGGATTCCCAGAAGAACAAAGTGTGTTCCAAGCATTGCCAATATCAGCTTTGAATAACCCATATTATGCCCCTACCTCATCAGTGGCTTGGTCTAATCAGATGCAATCATCTAACTTTACTCAGTTATAACAGTTAGTCAAAATTAAATTATAATTTATAGATAACATACATTATTATTTTGTAAAATAGTATTTTGTACATGTCGTTACTTATTGTTGAAGATTATAAATATTAACATATTGAACTTGTGTTCGTATCACTTTCATTAACCTTATTCTTATCAATAGTACTTCCATAATCCAATTAGCGGTCATATATTTGTATGATAAGTTAACCCGCGCCCCTACATCTCCCCCAACCCTCACAGAAAAAACACATACTCTAAAGCAGCCTAGTATTATATAATTAAAAAAAAACATCTCATGATCCACTTTTGTGAATAAGATTTGTTACCAATCTAATTGAAATGCAGATCCGTGTCAAAGCTTTGCCTACAAGGATCTGACTAGCCTGGCATTCTGACCCAATAATATGTTTCCTCGATAGCAGTCGAACAGGGAACCAGAAGCCCAGTCAATGATCTTACAGCACTCGCATTACCTTCTGATTTTTAACTATTATATCAGCCAATGAAATTCCAGCCTACAAATTTATGAAAGTATATTAATAAAAAAAAAAGATCATGAAAGAAAGTATATATAAAAAAAGAAGATGAAGAATGATTGCCAATAAGACAGTTCTTCTCAAGAGATCAAATGAACAAAGCCCATACCGCATAGTCGACAATACAATCCCCGAAATGACAATTATAAAACAATTCAAACGAGAAAACTAACGGCCTTACTTATGTAAAAAACAAATGAACGAAAAACAAATGTGTACAAGTTCGAGCTTTCTAAAATGCTATGGACTGCTTCGTTCTATCCTGATTTAAGGTAACATTTGTACATGTGGTTGTTGTTTTAGTATTTGCAACGTGATATTTTTAGATATTGATTGATATAAAATGGATATATTAGACTTGAAATATCAATTCTTGTATATATAATGATGAACTTTTATGAAATTTTAAACTGGCTGTTGAGTAACGATGGGAGGTAACTTATGACTGAGTAGGAATATTACATACGATTTAATTGTGTTCACTTTACAAATAGACATTACTCTGGAGGTGTGCTTAGATTGGCAGAAGTTATATTTACAGGAAATGCATTTTTGTAAACATTGTATAGGAACATTGTTTAGCAAAAGCAATTGTGCATATTGCAGATTAACACGGCAAATAAACTCGTATAATTGATATTCCAATATTGAATTTCTGTTTGCAATATATACGTGATAAAACGAGCATGAATAAATGACAGTTGATCGAAACTGAAATACACATAGTTTATTTTCCGGCATCAAATGTCTTATCCTGAGAAGAAAAAAGTCTGTAAAAGAGGGACAGTCAAACTCATAGATTGATAATAAACTGACAACACCATGGCTAAAAATAAAAAGACAAACAGGCAAATAATATTACAGAAGACACAACACAAAAAACTAAGCATTACGAACCTCAGCAAAAACTGGGGATGATCTCAAGTGCTCCGGAAAGTTTAGCAGATCCTGATCCACATGTGGCACCCGTAGTGTTGCTTATGTTATAACAAATCCGGTAAATAATCTAATTCGGTTGGTCAAATGCGTGAAAAGGGAAGGGTATTGTAGTTACGACATAAGGAACATATCCGATATCATCTGTGAAACAATTATTCCATTATCCAAACAAGTCGTGGTGACGTCCGTAAAATTTACGAAGGGATTACTCTTTGTCTATAGTTCTTTATCTCATTTAAGCCAATATATATTGCTGTATATCAGTCGCATTATAAAGCAATCAATCAGAATATATATTTCATACTGAAACTAATATCTCCGCACCGTGATGCGAAGCAAACATAGCAACAAACGACAACCACTGAGTTACAGGCAGCCTGACTTGGGACAGTCACATACATACATACATACATACATACATACATACATACATACATACATACATACATACATACATACATACATACATACATACATACATACATACATACATACATACATACATACATACATACATACATACATACATACATACATACATACATACATACATACATACATACATACATACATACATACATACATACATACATACATACATACATACATACATACATACATACATACATACATACATACATACATACATACATACATATAGAATTTGGCGGGGTTAAACCTGTTTTCGGATCCCAAACCCTCCCCTATCCTGGGACAGTGATGTAACAATGCAACATAAGAACGAACTATGTTATACGTATGTTCTTATGTTGTACTGTTACACCACTGTTCCGGGCTAGGGGGAGGATTGGGATCCCGCTATATTCTGTATACGTATGTACTACCTCTCAAGTCAGGAGCCTGTAATTCAGTGGTTGTTTTGTGTTACTTATTCGTTTTTGTTCATTAATTAGGCCGTTAGTATTGTAGTTTGAATGGTTCTATATTGACACTTTAGGGCATTTTATAGCTGACTATGCAGTATGGGCTTTGCTAATTGTTGAAGGCCGTTCAGTGACCTAAATTTGTTAATTTCTGTGTCATTTTGTCTCTTATGGAGATTTGTCTCATTGGCAGTCATACCACATCTTCTTTTTTATATATACAAATCAGTGGAAAAAGCCTTAACTCATCAAATTTATACAAATAGAAATACATCTAACAGAAAAATAGAATGGACGCGGCCGGGTACTTGTACATCATAACAACAAAATGACACGAAGTACAGATCTGAGATTACTTGCAGTTACTCACAGCTATTTAAAGGCAAACACAATTAATACCAAAATAAATCATGCTTCTAACACCACATTATCTATCAGTACACATCCAATTGATTTAGTGTAAAGACGTCATACACAGTTCAAAATAGTGTAAATGCTTAAAACACGTCATTTTTGTTATGTTCAAATACAGTTAGACAGTTCTATTTGCATTCAGTATTTTTACCAAAATAAATAAAAGACCTTAACAAAATACGTATACTTTGCCAGGAGTCTGTAATTCAGTTGTTGACATTTGTTTCTGTATATCATATTTTAGTTTTTTCGTTTTATAATTTTTGACGGTGCCTTTTATAACTTGGTATGGGTTTTGCTCATGTATTGTGGGCGTACTGTAATCTATCGTTGTTTTCATCTACGTCATTTGGTTACTGATGGAGAGTTTACTCGTTGCTAGCATGTCACATCTGTTTTTTTATTATCTTGACCAGCTGATAATTTTTTGCCAAGATTTTTTGTTGTTAGATTTTTTTCAGATACAAGCCCAAAAAATTGTAAATTTGGCTGCTTTACTTTTTGAGAAAACAGCCGCAAAACTGCATTCTACGCTTATGATCGATTTTAAGCCAAATTACAGGATACAACTTTTAAACTACATTATATAAAAAAAAATTAAGGTAAAGTTGAGTAACAGTTGGACAGGTACTTTTTTCGAAAGTTTACGACGGACAGACGGTGGACGACGACGTCAGATGGCAAGTGATGGCACCAGATTACGAAGCTTTTTCAGCTAAATGTAACCAAAAAAAGTCACTTAGGTCAGATCTAAGTGTGCACGCAATAAATGAGTTCAAAGCCAATTACAAAATAATTATATGAATTAAACACTATTTCTCCAACTAAAAAAGGGGCATCTGTTGCCGAGTGGTCTAAGTAGTTACTTGCTTAGTACTACTGTATTCACAAGCCAGTCAACACTGAGGTTGTGGGTTCGAAACCCGCTTATTCGGGTGCACTCGACTCCAATCTCGATTAACTAGGATTGTCAGTTGTCTTTCGAAGGTTGTTGATTTTCTCCAGCTACTCCGGCTTCCTGCTCAAATAAAAACTGGCCGCGACGAAATAGCCCAAAGTTAGCGATTAAAAGTGGCGTTAAGGAAGTTTGCTTCTCTGATCCAAAATAACAAGCTTTTCATAACAGTATGTATTGATAGGAGATAAATAAAGGAACCAAAAAAGCCAAAAAAATATATAGGTCAATGTACTTCTTTTCGAGATATTCGCCATTGAAATTTTTGCGGGAAAATGTTCTCTCTTGATTTTTCTTCACTGCATCATTGACAAGTTTATGTTCGCAAAAACTATTAAAAATAACAAAGATTTTATAAGGCTTTTACAGATGGCTTTCAATTATACAAGATTAATAAAAAGAAAAATAGGGGTCAATGGGCAAACATTGGTAAGGCATTCAAATGGATAAAGCCAGAGGATTCCGAAAATCTGACAAAAATCCCAAAACATGACAAGCAAACATGATTAAAACACAAAAAATCAAATCAAATCAGACTATAAATATTTATCAGTGATCAACAGTACACATCCAATGGATTTAGTACACTTTTATTAAGAGCTATACTTGCTTTGTCGTCAATAGTTTGTTTAAAGTTTGTTACTTGATGGGCACTAGTATACTAACAACTCAAGAGACAGTTGGTTGAAGAATATGTGGAATTAATTCATTGCAAGTAATGCGAATACATACAAAAATAGCTTGCATATAATCTTATAATACAAATACGATGATAAAGTTTATATGCAGATACACATGCAGTTCTGTTTATTTTGTCATTAAGGTATTTCCCTTCTGTTTTGTGATTATGGTAAATTGTCATGACCAAACCATATCAATTCATGGTCCGAAATATTGCTTTAAGTTCATTCAATGCTAATTTGCAAACTGCTCTTCATTAACTAAATAAATATTTGCTCAATGTATTTTGAATTCATGAGAAACTACAGATAACTATTGGTTATTCGTTTTTAATTGTACCAGCTATATAAGTCGAGTCCAGGACAAGGGAAACATTTCTCATTAAAAAAACAAAAAGATTAACACAATAATAAGGCATATCAGGGTTTGTAATAACACGTATGCCTATTACATGTACTAGTACATAAACATCTATATGCATGAATTTCTAAAAAGAAAAAAAAATGAAAGACAAACGTTTTTCTTCAACGCAATCTTGTTTTATATGAATGGAATTATATTATTATCAACTGATTTTCCATCAACCAGCTGTATGGTGATCTGACCTGAAATAAACAAAATAAAAAAACTTAAAGATAGCCAAGCCTACTAAAACTTTATGCATAACTATCATATAATATCATAAATGTATTTTGACAGGCCGTTTTACAGTTTTATTTTTGTCGTATTTTTTTCAACGTTCTCAAAATTTGTTCAAATCGTAGCTACTTTCCATTTAGTTAATTAAGGAATGTCTGCATTTATTGTTCTTTGCAACCAACAAAACGCGTGTCTTCGTATTCATCGCTATCAACAAATATGGCATCAAAATGACTTGAGAAAAAGTTGACCCAATCAAATATTGGCAAATCAGTCTTTGACATCTCATTATTCTCTCCAAGTCTCGTTGAGATACATACATGCCTGAGATATTTGCAATATATTTATTCATGTAAACGTTAAAGGTTATCCTCATTGGTCATTTTAACGTATTCCCTAAGTTTCAATATTTTCTGCAAATTAAAAGTTCTGGGTATAAAGGTTGGTAAATATATTAAAAAATAAGAGGGATTTTTTCCATTCCACGGTATAATTTTTTAGTTTAAAAAAAAAAACAGTTGTAAAAACATAGATAGTAGAATAATGTATGCAAAAAAACATGTTTTGGAAATATGGCTTGGGTGCATGGAAAGAAACTTTTGGTTTCGATATTGGATACATATGGAAATGTTTTTCTTTATCTTGAGTTATATATAATATATTTTAGATATTTTATCTAAAACTGTGAAAAATAAAAAAAATATTACGACTATAAAAAACAACTCAATTTTTTTCTTTTTTTATTAGGTCAATGGTATAAGGGAGATAATCCCAATTGACGTAATAAATAAGGGAGATAATTCCTTTTGACGTAATACAAAATTGTACTGAAATTTATTAGGGCAATATCAGCCAATCAAATTGCGAGAAATTACTATATATCAGGATAAATGCCTTTATGGCTAAATGAGAAAATCAAAATAGAAAACGATGGTTTGACCAAGGATTTATATAGTAACTTAACTTAAAATTACTATACACATCCTTGGTGTGACAATTGTTTGTTAATGGAACAGGAGAATCACTCACTTCAAATTATCTGACATTGCATTATCTTTATATATTATTACACGCAAAAAGTAATAAAATATTCATTAAAATATGTTTTGTGTATTCTTTTAAAGAATGCGTTTCAAAATTGAAATTAAGGATATTCAATTGATAAAAAACACAATTTAAAATATGTAGCCCGTTTGCAAAAAGGCCATTTGCTAATGATTATAAAATGATAAAATTAATTCCCAAAACAGTAATTACAAATAATTAGTGTGTTTAATAATTATCACGGCCAATAATCAATCATTAACTGATAAATATCCAAGCTTATAACATTTGTGATTGTGAACGGTGTTCATTTATAAAACAATAGGTAAGTTTTTATATTAATTCGTTAATTTTAATAAATGATAGTAAACAATGTTCATTTTATTAACCAATTATATTGATTGTTTTTACAACACTTAATGATTAAAAGCCAATGTTCCCCTGGAAAAAAACATCACTCAGTTTCTATCAACACTCCTATCAAGATGTCACACTACCAGTCAGTACAAGCTTCTGTCCAGAATTATCTGACCTCACTACCAGAGGGACTACAACACACCTACCATACTAGAACAGCACCTACTGGTCAATTCCTTATCTTACACTTTGGTAATGACCCTACTTTACAAGCCACCAAAGAGGAGCCAATGGACTTTACTACAAACATCAAACAGGAACCAGTTAGCAACACTACTACTTATAACCAAGTAACCATTATAGAAGAAGAATCCATAGATGTAAAGCCAATACTACAAAACATCAAACAGGAGACAAACATCAAGGTGGAAATTGGAACATCAACCCCTATATCACCTTCCCAGAATGGTGACAGTGTGTTCTCTAGACTGGGTCAAAGACAAGCAGAACAACTACAACAACAAGACAACTACTCATCCAGTACCAGAAGACCATGCAACTCAAACTACAGAAGGCACACCAAGAAGAGATCAACTAGACACAGTTCCAACTCTGAAAAAGATTTGCGTACATTCTTGAACAAGAAGAAACAGAATGGACCAAAAGACCTTCGTACCAAGTTGAATCAGAAGGTTCCTAAAGATCTACGACAACTTATACCAAAGAGACTACCACTTTTAATGGAATCAGCTCATGAAGAATTTCTTAGTTTTTACAACAGATAGACTCTAAACTATAGCCAATTGTAACTTTAGTGCTTGATATGCATTTTATCATTTTGATAGTTTTAACTGTAGTGCTTGGTCTAATGAATATGATTGTTTTGAATTTGTTAATAAGATTATAGTAATTTTATAGTAGTATGACATGTTTTAAATAAATTTATTGATAAGTATAACTGAATTTTCTTCTTAATGGAAACCAACCCTTAGTTTAATAAAAAAAAAACTTCAAATTTTAACAGCAGCAATACAGCACACCTCACAACAAAAACAAAACAGTCAGTCAACATGTTAAAATTAGAGATTGATATATATGCAAGTCTTATAAGATTGGCATACCATAGAGACCTCAAAGATCTCCCATATACACAGGTCTTTTCAAGTAACAAAAACACTTAAAAAAATCAGTGACTAGTGACTAAGTCAATATCGCACGAAATCTTAATATATATATAGACTAATTTATTGAAGATGGTATGTTGAATTCTAAATGTATTTTATTGGTTTCAATGTATTGCTGATTATGACCCACTATCGGTCAAATGATAATACAACTCTCTCAGAAGACTTGTTTTGGATAGAAAGTTTTACATACAATGAACGTTACAACTTCCAATTCACGTATAATGACAACCTGTTACTGGCTGGAATAAAAGTACACCACTTCTACGGTTGTGTGATATAACTTCGGCTACGTAATTTTTTTCGGCCCTTTGCATCATCGTGAAATAAATCAGAATGACTCTTCCAATAAATGCTCAGAACTTGTGAACATGATCGTCATATACTTACTATTTTAATACCTCACATTGGTATTTCTTGAAAAAATATAACATTATACACTCATTTTAAAATCTACATAAGTTTGCCTGCTTTTTGCATTGGTCAAATGTAGTGCACTAGCATTATAACTGAAGTACTGAATATCAGATGACATCAAGTTATGTCGGATGAAGGAAAAAGTGACAGACGGTAATATGATACCTGCCAGACAGAATTCTTTTTGAGCATCAAATATATCTTTTAATTCAATTATCTTAAATAAACAACTTTATAGGGGCATTTGAGTCAGTAACATGGATATTTTTGGGGATCTCCGTGTTACTTAGTCTTTATTTTACTATGAAGTGTTACAGTGACAGGTTTGTCTCTTCGTCGTTTTATTTAATCCATGACATTCCTTCCTTTAAAAAAAATGATTAGCTCTTTAATTATCAACTTAGTGCCTAATTCTACAGTTGACACTTTAATAGAAACAATAGTCGACTGCATGCATCTGAACATGATGTTGGATCAAATCATTCTTATTGAACTCTTGTAATAGTTTTTAAATTTTGGGGTATGACCACTAAAGTAAAATTACCTTGAAGACGGTCTATTCAATATTCTCGAAACCGGCCGAGATTTGTTTGATGATGATGGTCGGGACTTGCTTGACGAAGATGGGCGTGATTTGTTGGCACCACTTTGAGGTCTACGACCTGCTTGTCCAGGTTCGACCGGAGATGATCCAAATATTTTTTCCAATCTTCTGACATATCTTTTCTGTCCTTCCAGCAATTCACTATGGAAATCAATATGAATTATGATGATATACTCGTCAATGATTAATTTGGTCGAGAAAATAAAAAGTCAATATTAGAAATTTATTGGTAATACGTCTACATGTTATGTGAATATTTGTATACAACATAGGTTTTTTCAGAATTAAATAAGAAAAAATAAAAAAATATTTTTTATACAATTTTTAAAAAAATCTGTAAAAGGATATAAAAAGATGTGGTACGAGTGCCAACGAAAAACTCTCTCCATCCAAGTCACAATTTGTAAAAGTAAACCATCACAGGTCAAAGTACAGTTTTCACTAGGTGTGAACTACCTACCGAAAGGCGAAAACATTTTCTCGTACTTTCTGTTTAATAAAAGATTTTATTTACTGGCAACGAGGACACAAGCAACTTTATTGCCACCGAAACTACAACTTCATCCCGGGGTTTATCTATTATTGGACTTTTGAATGTTTGTATTCTAATGATTCTTTGTTTATTCACCTTTGATTAACCCCTCTTGGTGAGTAAGCAGCTTCACAATAACATGATATGTCTTTTTTAAACTGACTTTAGGTAAAGTTTGGAACGATTCTATCATACAAGACTAAATATTGGGGCGTTCTCTAAGAGAAATATGGATCAAACATTTTTGAAAATGTTCATGGTTTGCGGTCGATAAAAGAGAGATCTATATACAGAATGGAATGACCATTACTCACTAGTAAGTACATAGTTATGCTTCTTTACTTCCTTTCCCGGTCGTCTGCAAAATTCTATTACTTACTTGAAGTCTATTTCTCCATCTTCGTTTGCATCTAATCTTTCTATCAGCTGATCTATTTGGATATCTGTTACTGGTATACCAGCGCTCTGAAAGATTTGTTAGGGTTTAAAGCTAAAATAACATTTACGGTACCAGTTTTACTGCACCCTATGCACATTCGACAACTTATGCCTTTTCAGTGGTGCTCGAGGCCAAAATATCTGAAAATTCGCATTCAACCACTTTGACAAACACATGAAGAACTAATAGAACAAAAAAAAAGATCAAAAGCACAGCTGAATCTTGCCAAGGAATCGAAGATTTACACGAGGGTAATATTGATCAATCTAAAATATTTCCAATATTTTACAACAGCAAATTTCAATAAAGACAAATCCGCGTTTTCAACAGTACTGAAGTACTTGCTAATGAAATGGTAATACATTCGGGGACTAACAGTCCAACAACAGAGGTATCGACTAAATTAAGTAAAAAAACATAAACCGTATCAATTTTTTTACCGTTCCAGGTGCGAATTTCAACAATTAATGTATCTTCATTGACACTGGAGGCATTTAACAATTTGATTCCGAATAGCATATTTCATATTTCCATATGTTTGTCTTTGAAAGCACACAGTAAACTTTATACATCAAAACCAAACTTATTCATAAAATGTAGTCTACATGTATGTTGTTTTTTTCATCCAAAACATTACCTGCGTTAGCCAAGGGTTACGAATCGGTCCCTTCCTCTATACTGTGGGAGGAGGGATCGGATCATAACCCTTGACCAGCGAAAATGCAAGACAATGTATATTTGAATAAATTGTATTTTTTTTTGTTTAGTTCAGGTTAATATAATTAACAAGAATGTATATCATTTCATGCGACTTAAGAATTGCTTAGCTTACAAAAAACAAGAGGCTCTCAAGAGCGTGAATCGCTCACCTTAATTTTTTTGGTTAAATCTCTCATCAATGATTATTTTGGCTTTTCAATTTATTTAAATGTTCTTTGAATCGTCCTATTTTCTTCAAAAGCAAAAAAAAAAATCATTTTCTCCTATGTTCTATTTTAGCCATAGGAGCTATGTTTCTTGACATACAAGGAAATGAAATATAAAATGTATACTAGATACTTGGAAACTCATTTAGCCTAAGTTTGGCTGAAATTGATACAGCAGTTTCAAAGGAAAAGATTTTTAAAAATAAGTCAACATGATGAACAAATTGTGAAAAAAGTCTTTAAAGGGCAATAACTCCTTAAGGGGTCAATTGACAATTTTGGTCAAATTGACTTATTTGTAGATCTTACTTAGCTTAACATTTTTGCTATTAACAGTTTATCTGTATCTATAATAATATTCAAGATAATAACCAAAAACTGCAAAATTTCTTTAAAATCATCAATTCAGGGGCATTATACCTGAAAAACCAGTTACCCAATTCGGCTGAAAATTTCAGGACAGGTAGACCTTGACCTAATCAATACTTTAACTTCTTGTCTTATTTGCTCTAAATGCTTTCATTTTTGAGATATAAGCCAAAAACTGCATTTTACCCTGTGTTCTATTTTTAGCCATGACGGCCATGTTTTTTGACGAAATAAAAAATAAAGCACAAATTTTATTTTATACACCCTACTGATCATTCAGTTGAAGTTAGGTTGAATTTGGTTGAGTAGTTTTAGAGGAGAAGATTTTGTAAAGTTAGCAAATATGATGAACAAATTGTGAAAAATTGTCATTAAAGGACAATAACCCCTTAAGGGGTCAATTGACAATTTTGGTCATATTAACTAATTTGTAGATCTTACTTTGCTGATCATTTTAGCTGTTTACAGTTTATCTCTATCTATAATAATATTCAAGATAATGACCAAAAACTGCAAAATTTCCTTAAAATTACCAATTAAGTGGCAGCAACCCAACAATGGTTTGTTTGATTCATCTGAAAATTTCAGGGCTGATAAATATTGACCTAATGAATATATTTACCCCATCTCAGATTTGCTCTAAATGCTTTCGTTTTTGAGATATAAGCCAAAAACTGCATTTGACCCCTATGTTCTATTTTAAGTAACGGCGGCCATGTTTTTTTACGGATCAAAAATCGAAGCACACACTTTGTGCAGGATAATCTAAGGAACAATCATGCTAAGTTTCATTCAAATCCATTCAGTAGTTTCAGAGGAGAAGATGTTTGAAAAATTGTTAACGACGCCAGACGACGACGACGACGACGACGGACGCCAAGTGATGAGAAAAAAATTGCACATTTATATTTGTTTGTCCTTAAATTTTGGTTGGTGAAATCCTACCTTTATTCCATTGCGGAATTCGTCTTCACTTATAGATAGATTCTTATCTGTATCGAGCCGATAAAATAAATCGACCCATCGTAACTTCTTTTGGTGAACATAATCCATCAATTGCATGAAAGGATCGTTCAAGAGATTTTCTTCTCTTTGTTTTATTGCAAATTTGAATATGTCATTTTGGTTTCTAAATCCACCGTGCTTGCAACGAAACCGTGGTTTCAATTTTAATAACTCCTCCAATAATGTAGAAAATGCACTCGGTACTGAAATGTCCTGAAAATAATAAAAGTCAAGACTAATTCTAATGCTTATGTAGAAGATATGTCATTTTGAAATAAAATCTGTGTGCCATAATTAGAAAAAACTGTATGATTTCTTGTGTCGTCAAATTCTGAATCACAGCCTTATAGTGTGTATACATGCTCTAAATAACGTTGAAACATAATCTTACAAGTAGATTATTCAAATGATGACTTTGTATTTTCATTCGTTGATATGTGACTTAGTCTAATACACATCACAATATAGAAAAGAAAAATATACATTTATATAGATTTTAAATGTGTACTGCTAACAGTTTTACTTGGAGACATTTACCGACTTGAAATTTCTAACATAAGGTCATCGTAGCCATAGAGTTATCGCGCTTTGCCTGCATTTCTATTAATGTCGCATTTAAAAAAAAAAGGAACAGGGATTTTTTTTAATCAGTACTCACTTTTGCTATTAAAATAAGTATGTTGAATGGCACATTTATTTTGAATTTTGATACAGACCTTAATTTCCAAAATCTGTAATCCACATTCTGGATGTTCTTTGAGAATACCAATAGCTAAACATACACCTTCTGCAGTAATTGGGTTTTTGGACAACTGAAATCATACATATCATTTTTGAAGTAAAAATTCTATCAATTTATCAGTAAAATCTGAATCATACCATGATTTAGTCATTGATATAAATCTGATTATAAATAAAAATCTTTGTTGCTTGTTAAACGAAAAATTCGTATTCTATAACTTTTTGGTACTGATTTGATTTATACATCATATAACTAATTTTACAACTTTAACTGATATAGCAAATATTCTTCTATCATTAAAAAAAACCCGAATATAATGGAAATGTAAAGACTTCAACAAGACGAAATACCAACTTATATGTTGAACATACCTTCAATTCAATTAAAGATTTGTTATGGCCAACACTTTTCATAAGTTTTCCTATGCCAATCCTACCGATTCTGTTGGAACTAAGGTCAAGGCGAAGCAATGATTCCAGTTCATGTAAACGTTCTGCAATACTCTCTACTCCTTTATCACCAATACCATTGTATGATAAATCTAACTCTTGTAGAGTGGTGTTATCCTAAAATGTCAAACAATTAAATTAAAATTATCGCTTGAAAAAAGAGACTGGAAACCATAGAATGACTTTAGTACGGACTCGTTTCTTTCGTTTTCTTTTCATGCTCTGTGTGAAATAAAGGTAATCGGGAAAATGATACTAGTAAATCAAATGATTCATACCTAATGGCAAAAACAATAACGATAAACCCAGATTAGATATTCTCATCGATAAAATTTAGTATGCTAAATACATTGCATGTTAAAATGAACCGATTGAATATATCGAAAATTACATAAGAATGCATGTCAAGCCCGTAAAATTAAATTTAAATTTAGTATGATCAGTGCTTCTGACCACTCTTTGAGCATGACAGCGCTCACATCCGTGAGTGGCACCGACATAGTGGTAGTGAATCGGAGAGGAAAGTTTGGCGAATACTCAACGACCATTATCTGATCTTATAGAATTGTGTTGGGATATTACCTACCTTTAACCCAGCAAAAAGACTTTTTATGCCTGGTTGTCTGATATTATTCCAACTCAAGTTTAAAACTTGCAGTGTTTCGTTGCTGGCTAAAAAGTGAAAACACATAAATACATTATATACATATAAATGTTAGCAAAATCTTAATTGTTAAATTCAGAAACTTCATTTCGTGTGTTGATCAAAGCCGCCTTATATATGAAACATCCTTAAATTGAATGTCTATGTCTCTATTTGTTCATTTATTTATGATAAAATTTATTTTAACAATCAGATTTTTGTTCATTAGAAGGATAATAACATAATTGCTCTCAATGTAAAGTGACATAAAAAAAAATGGAAATCTTCGAAGTGCCTCCTTACACGTCAGCTTTTTCGTTTTATTCTTAATGTAATTGGAACGTTTAAGAAACACGAAAATTTGTACTTTACCGTCCAACATAAACGGTGATACACCTGCTACCCATCAGTAGATATGTTTGTATAATTGAATATTTCTTTACATTGAGTCGATGTAAAATAGCATAATCCCCATAATCCCGCCGTGATCTATTATGGCACAGAGAAGGAATTTTAAAATTTAACCAAACTTTCATTTCGATCATAATGCTATGTGATATGTGCTTTCTCTCGATTCGCATCCAACTTAAACAGTTGACACAATTATTTCCCAGTTTTGTGCTCTTATAAAACTTTGTTACACCTTCTTGTTATCAGTACAACAAGTTTATGATCAACTTTCAAGCACCGGCTTGATTTTAAAACACATTTTAATTTTAACAGAAATATTGAGAAAAAAACATGTTGCTCAAAATTGTCTGTACACTTACCTAATGCTTTTCCTAAGATAATACCTCCCTGGTCACTCAGTTGATTGTGGCTCAAATCTAAGGTTTTCAACCCAGATTTCTTATATTAAAAAATATTGAAAAGAAACATTAACGTGTATAAGAAGAAATTCTGGAAATAATCAAAGTATAATGAAAGTATTGGACATTATTTTTTTTAAGAAAACCGATAAGTTAAACATAGCTTTTACCTGAAAACGTGTCTGTTGTACAAAGAAAAAAATAACATAAACCTTATAGAACTAAGCCAGTTCATGTAATATATTGTGTGTAACTGAAACTCGGTAAGTATAGTCAGAGATTAAATTTGCAGTTGGCTAGTTACATTTGTCAGTTAAATCAAGTTTTAGCTAAGTAAGTAGTTCATTATCAGTGTTGTTTTAATTTCATAAGATAAATTGTCATTACAAAATATTCGTATTTTCCGAATATGTGTGTATACATACGTAGTTTGATAAAATGGTCCCAAAACAACAAGCATCATATTCGTTGAATCCATTGCCTGTCAAACAAATTGAAAACATAAAGCATGTGCATAGTTACTATTATGTTTCTTTTCTTGACGGCGATGTTCTTTTTTGTCTCTTTTCCTGGTTGTATATTTCCAACTCGTTCGCTATTGACTATGCTGGTGCCTGTAGCGATTTGTTTTGTGTCTGTAATGATTAGTTTTTAGATTTTATCGTTGATTGATTCCCATATTGGGTTTTAAAGTTGGCTGTACTGTAAACTTGTTCATCCTTAAGCATTGTAGTAAAATCTTGGAATATTAATCGTTTTTAACGGTACAAATAAGAATCTTAAATTCGATATGCTAACACATAACTAAATAATCTATAATTCCGAGGCCTTCTACAGCAGATTTTTGCTACACGTTGGTCTGTTGTTGCTGAAATTTGTGTCATTTAGTCGCTTGCAGATCGTTGTTTTGTTGGCAATCATACCAAATCTTCCCATTTTCATATTCAATGTAGGTAAATCAAAACGATACTCCTAGCTCTTATTCCTGGTAAACGTAAGTGAAAGACCACCACATATTATTTATTAATTCTGCCTATTTCTATGTCCCCCACTTTTCACTGAATACTTGTGTAATAGTAAATAACATGTATTTTATACCTGAAACGTTTAAAGTAATGATGTTTGCGTTGTCTTCTAACAACCGTGACAAGAGTTCGGCTCCATAAGATCCTAGTGCATTTTCAGATATATCCTGAAAGTATGAACGACCTTTGTAATGAATGAATTCACAAAAACTTTTTATTTTTATTACTCTTTTCTTTTCATTTTATATTCAACTCGTATTTCATCCGTTACAATGCAAATGGTTTATTCAAACAAACGGATTTCAATTGAAGAGGACCAGGCAAGAGAAAGTATGTTCAAACAGATAGCAAACCTGACTCATTCATCAGGATGTTATATTGAATGTGCCTTTGCAATATTAGTATAGTCACCAAGCCGACGTTTCACTATATATTGTACCGCCACCGAGGGCGAGATTACCTCGCTGTATTGAAGACCAATTGTTTGCCTTCGGTTGTGTTGTGCTCTTTGGACGGGTTCTTGTCTCTTTGGCCGAGTTCTTGTCTCTTTGACACATTCCCAATTCCATTCTCTTTTTTTCTCACTAAAACCATTCACTGATAGTTGCTCTCATTTGAGTAAATTGTTTTATCATTATGAATAAATCCGATTTGTTATATTGTTGTTTCCTTTACAGTACAAAATGAATAAAAACTAACATACCACACTGGTAATAGTATCGTTTTCTCTTAACATATCTGTAATAAGTTTTATTCCAGATCGTCCAATGAAGTTCCCAGAAATGGCAAGTTGAGTGACAGTGCTGTCAAACTGTGAAAATAAGAAAATAGTTTCTGTGTATTAAATTTATCAGAATTTAAGCTCGTTTTCCTATGTTACAAATTGGCTCCAGTTATGTATCATTTCCTCGTTACATGTTTCGCCCTGAGAATAACCCAGAGTACAGAAATGAATCCATTGGCAAGTTTCGCCATCAAAAGTTTGGGATTTATAGATACGCAGCCACATTCGATTGGAATGAGGACATGGATTCTCTGCAGTGCATTCGCAATGTATGAACTGTTTGAAGAGTTGTTGCAAGTATTTACGAACGTACACAAATCGCGGAACTTCTCCATGAACGTGGCTACATGTAGATTATAAGACCACATTTCAAACGGACATTACTTAGGAGATAATTATAACTGTATTGTATTTTAAGCTCCGACGGCATCAATTGGGGATTTGATGGTCGCAAATTAAGTTTACTGGCCACGCGTTGTCAATTGATGCCATGTAAAAAAGTGACGTTATCCAATCAAAATGAACGTTACATTAGAATGATCATTTATACATCCAGCTAAACCGTAAGAATTTTTTTCTAAAGAAGTCCTAGGACTATAGTTTTTGTATCAAAGATACCAAATTTGGCTTCTTATTTTAATTAAAACTACAAAATTAATAAAACTTAAGATTAAATAAATAGAATTGATTCATAAATAACGTAAAACATAATGGTCTAGAGGAGATAACATTCAGGTTATAATGTAACGAGAAACAAGTGAAATAAACTTACAACTAAACTTAAAGCTACTGCTTTAGCACCCAGTGGACCAAGTCCTTGGTTGTTGACATTAACTTTGCCCTTTTTTAGACCTCTGAGAAAACTTGACGAAATTATAATGCCATACTTTTTGCAAGCTTTTTCATACACCACTACGGATTTCTCTTTCTCAGGAATAGCTTCACGTTGTGGAAATTCTGCAGAATAAATACATAAATATAACACAATGCTAATTTCTTAACGTTTATGGGTTGAATTTTACATTCAATATATTTTGTCGTTTATGTCTTTCACCTTTTATTTAAACAGGTCTTTAGTGTGTGAAATTTTGTTCTGCATTTTGTCTTAAATAGGTTAATTTTCAGCTTTCTGTGTAATACTTGTACGCTTGCAGATGGCTTTAATGCTTGTTCGGTTTGTTTTTAGTAATCCGTGTAATAGTTTTACTTTGCAGTCGGTTTTTCGTCTTAGTCTTTCACGTCTCAGGTGCCCAACATTTTTTCTCTCTAGTATTAGTAAAACATCTATCCTTTTTTTTGTTTTTTTTTTAAATCAAATTGCATAATTCTAATCAGATTTAGAAAAATAAAACCCTTTAATAATTATATAGTTTACATATGTATGCCCCATTTTATGGGCATTGTGTTTTCTTGTCTGTGCTTCCATCCGTCTCTTCGTCTGTTCGTCCGTTCGTCTGTCCCGCTTCAGATTAAAGTTTTTGGTCGAGGTAGTTTTTGATGAAGTTGAAGTCCAATCAACTTGAAACTTAGGACACATGTTCCCTATGATAAAACTTTCTAATTTTAATGCCAAGTTAGAAATTTTCCCCCATTTTCACAGTCCTTTGAACTTAGAAAATGATAGTGCTGATTTTTGTGTGTTTTTTTTTCACATTTAGCAATACAAGTTTTAGTTCTTTCATTAATTTTTTTTATCAGATATAGTTAACATTTTAAACTTATTTTGTTGGGGTTTTGAATATATTATTTTGCTACTTCTTTAGAAATCCAAAATGCTTTATAAAACCAATAATACTACATATATCTCCCATAAAATAACGTTGTATATAATCATATGTTCCATGGACGCATATTCAACAGCCTAGCTAGTTGTTAATGGAGTATTTTTGATTTATTTGCAAGGAACAAAGTAAAATCAAATTGTAATAGCATATTCAATCTTTTGTAATAGGTCAACCCCTATGACCATGGGAAGTTTAAATGAACTTGAGTTAAGTTCAATTGAAGAACATTTACGTCTTACCACTACCACAATGTTGTTTTAAGAACAGACTTCGTAGCGAGTATTCCAAGTTTACTTCTAATCCTTGAAATGAGCACATTACTTTTTATACTGATTTAACTAACGTAATCAAATTAATTCTTTTTTTTTGGCACGAATACGAATCTACAGATGGGCGTTGGTTGTCTCTATGTTATCAAAATAGGGAGGTACGAAGTTTAGAACGGTCTAGCGGATGCTCATATTTGTTTCATTTTATAAATGCAATTGCGTTAAGCATAAGAGACAAGATGCTACCGAAAGTCGCCACAGGCGTTTCTTTTTGCAATCTCCTTTTTTCTATTTAAACTTCCATTTTGTTTACAATAACATTTAGAATAGTTTCTTCCGAATGGGTCACTGTAGATCCTTTTTGGATTTCATGCTTTTTAGTTCCTGAGATAAGTAGATCTGTGAACTTCTGTGGCTATAATATACTTCAGGTTGTATTATGATAATTATATTATTTAAAGTAAAGTGTCGATTGTCATTCGCACTCATTTTCTATTTCTATACACAACGTACCTATGTAAGCAGTCGACAAAGATCTATACAAAAGTTGTTTATATATTGCTTACAGCTATTATATTATTTCATTTACAATTACATTGACTGTCTGCAAATTGTATAACATTGGTTAACAAACTTAAAACTTAATGTGCATAATGATAATGAAATTAACAACGTGTTAAAAGAAAAGTTAATGCATAGGGATTGCGACAACTTTGCACTTCAGAAGTGTTCATAGCTTTTTTTCTATAAACCACATGGTTACAAATATAAATCACAACCAACTAAGTCAAGTTTTCATCAGAATCACATTCAAAAGGATGCCGTTATTTAACATAATTGAAACAGATATGTTAATTGAAACGACCCATACGAAATTATTGGTGGCTTCGATAAAGCTTCACACATAACGGACATACATAAATATAAAATACATATTAGCCCGATAATCTCACGTGATACACAGATTTTAATACAAAATCAAAGGACAAGAAGTCACGATGTTCTCAATGTAGTAAATGGTACAGAGACAGCTAACTATTAACAAAACAGACCTTCCGTAAATTAACTGTCAAACGTGTGGCATCATCAAACTTGTACTTAACATGAGTAACACGACAGGTGCCACTTATAGTGCAGGATTTCCTTACCCTTCCAGAGTCAACCCACATTTTAGTTTCCTTTGTAGTTTTTTTTTGTGAACGTGTTTGTCTTTTTGTTTTTACGTTCTTTTCCGTTACCTTGTCAGTTTTGCACAACTTATGAGTTTTGAATGTCCCGTTGGTAATGTCGTCGTGTTCATTTTTGATATCTAATTACAATTGAGAATCAAACAGTATAAGGTAGAAAATATATATTGCAAACTTACTCTCTTCTTCCAGATCAGTATCCCAATCTTCGTCTTCATCGTGAACATCCGTATAAATGTCAGATTCCTTACACTGACTACTGGCTTCTGATGGTGGTGGTGTTTGGGTTACTTCCGGTTCTGTTGTCATGACAATGATTTACAACGCAATTTTTGTATATTGTCAAATATGAAGTTCCACTCACATTTTGTAAATTCAGTTTTCCTTAAGATTTGACAGCTTGTAGACTATTGTATGCATTTGTAGTCACCTATATTTTAAATAAAAGTATTTAAAATATTTCAGTTCTGACTAATATATAACTAACGTAAAAAATGTCCTTAGGTCTTTTTTTCTGATCATAAAGAAAACAATTAACATTTAGAAACTAAGACAATAAACTTTAAATTTAGAAACTCAATACTTTTGCTGATATAAAACCATTTTGAACGTATTTTCAAGTTTTCTATTTTCGTACCTTTCAGATCCATTTTCAGTAAACATAATTTTCATATAAAAAATTTCATTGAAGGAATAAATCTTTATTTTGGTTTAATGAAGAAAAGACAATATTGAGCACGTATTTGTTGAACCTTCAAATTGTCCAATCTCACACACTGACTATATTATGTACTATTTTGCTCTATCATATCCGGCTGAAAATAAATGAGTATCAAAATAAATGATAATTCTACAATAGAAAAAAAAATGTTTAAACAAAAAATTATGCAAACAGTGTTGAAGACCAAAGTATACGATTTAAAATACAAATGTATAAAGAATGATCAATATGGATATTAGTATCTAATAAATTATTTACGTAACCAATTACAGGAAAATTAATGTCAATTGATCTGTCAAACTAAATGTTGTGTTAAACAGGTACACACAGAGATAGTAAACCCTATAATACGGACCGAGTACAAAATTCAGAAATGATCAGTAGATGCAGAACATTGAGAAATAATAGATAGTCACGCAGAAGACAGTTGTCATACTATACTTCAGTGGATTGCCTCGAAGATCTCGTTATAGCGGTCTCGAGAAAAGGTGTCGTAGGCTAAATGTACGGACTGGTCTAGCCAATGGATGGTAAAAAGCATTTGTCGTTTCCAACAAAGCAATCTGCATATCATACTTCTTGAGACTCACAGTCAGAAGAATGCAGTGTTAGATTATAAGATAACACGAAACAAAACCGTCCTAGTATATTAGACATCAGTCTAATAAAAGTATATTTATTCAAATAAAATTAACAATGTATATGTTCCAATTTATCAGTGATAGCAAAATTAAATGTAGTAGATTATAACAAATCAAAATGTACAAGTTATCAATTCATTTGAAATCTTTGTATTTTCTAATTAGAGTGTCTCAATACACTATAGAAGGAAACTTACCGCTATTTTGTATGTCGAGTGTTATACCTTTATTTTTTTTAATCCACTACATTTAAGAGGACGAAAGTATACAGTATTATGTCAAATACACGTTCGTACGTATCTAAATGACAAGATTTACATGTCTGTTAAAGAAATTTAAACGTCATTTGAATTAAATTATATAGCTGATTTTATCTTTTATGAAGAGTCCTATATTTGAAATTGCATTTAATGCCTTCAAGTTTAAAAAAAGCGCACTTTGATTCTTATGGTAAACTTGTTGTTCCGAGTCTTTTCTATATATAATTGAATCCAAAAGACATGTGTACTTTTCTTGAACTGTCAAGGTATGAATCTTTTGAAAGTAATAATTAAATGTTCTCAGTTAAAAAGAAAGTCTAAAATTATTTAATTGAATTTAATGCAGGTATAATTTGATTATATATTCAGCATGAAATATTAACTGAAAAAGAAATACATGAATGCGTTTCTTTTCAGTTGAAAATCTACATAAGAGTATTTTAAAGTTTGACGATTTTCCGGTTGCCTATGAACCTAACCTAATTATCATACCTTTTCTAAGTGTTCCCAGTTGCACTTTACACGATTATTATTCTACGCACCATATTAAAATAAAATAAGCGTCCGAGGAAATTTCAATTTTGTACTGTTACTCTATGCAATTTTGGAATGAAATTTAAACCTTTATTATGGGAGACTATTATGTTTAGAAAGTTTTGAATAGTAATCTTTTGTATCAAAATCTTTAAATTCAACACAAATGAAAATGAATTTCGAATTCCAATGTTTAAGTCTGTAAAAGGTCCGTGTTAAAAATTTGAACTCAATAAAATCTTGATATTTATGAATATTTATACAATGCCTTTAACGGACATTACAAAAGCTTTAAACCTTCTTCAAAAGACAATATACAGGTGAATGTCGACCTATATAATATATCACTTAAATTACAGAAAAGCTAACACTTTTGCTCAGTTTGCGCTTAATTTACTTTCTTAATAAACTTCAACTACAAAGAAAGTAAATTATAACAATTAAGACTCATTTTTTGTTTAAAAGTTTGATTGTATTTTTACGTTTGAACATGACAGCCCATCTCATACTGGTAGAACTCTAATTATCAAGAATGCTGAATGATAATACTAGTCTAGTATAATTTATTTTTTAATTTGCTGCATATTGCACCGATTCTTGAGTATCTATACTGAATATGGGGCACATTTTCCTAGTCCACTTTATCATTAAGCTGTTCGCCTCATAAGACTTATAGGCCCCCGATGAAATTACACAACGATAATCTAAACTTCAACACTCTTGTTATTCTTTGTGTTACATATTATCCAAACATTAATTGAAAACAAAATATTTATGCTGTCAAATAAATTACACGTGCACCGACAAACATTTTTCCTGATTTTCAAACTCCTTTAAAAATTAAGACTAAATCTTGTTTAATTCTTGAATAAATTAAATATTTACAAAACATTACCTTAAGACGAAACTTTCTGTCTTATGCTCTCCAAATAATACAATTGTATACATGATAGATAAAAAGTAACGAATGGGATTTTTAACAAATTTCTTTATTGAATTTCTGCCTTTAACAAACCGATATGTCAATACATACGGCGAAACGTTCTAAATCCATGTTTAAAATAAAGGTTATAGATTAATTTTTAGATAACAACCCCAAGGATATATGTCGCGTACATGACAATAAAAATATCATGTAGAGTTATTCTCTGTAAATTGTTAAATCATCTTTACTTTCATTAAAAGTGTTAAATCAATAGAAGTGTAATGACGTATATATAATGTATGTAAATCGTTAGTTTTATTGATAAGATTAAATACAACTTTTCATATATTTGAGTAAATGTCCTTTAAAAATTAGGGTTCATTTCCTGAAATGATATGCATGTATTGTTCATTAAAAACAAAAAAATAATAATTTATTATTATTGTCATTCATTTAAACCGATATTTTGTGTTCTATATACTTACAAAGAAAGGGCACAATCAAATACACACGTGTTTGTAATTGATTGATTCAATATCAAAAGTCAGAAAGTTAAGATTGAAAATAAATATATATATTAAAGATATGACATGCACTAGCACTGATAAAATATTCTTGTATTTACTCTCAATAGTGAAGTTTGTTTCTCAAGGACAAATTCCTAACCTTGTCCCCAAATGCATGCCAGAAAATCAGCATTAAGGTGGTATGGGAGTCTAAAATAAAAATGATAGAATTTGTTCATACTTTGCCAAAATGTAGTATCTATTGATACATGTTAAAAAATATTATAAAAATGATAGGTCACCGTGCATTTTTTCAAGCTACGGATCGTGACAAAATGACACATTTTGTATGGATTATACATGAAAAAACACCATTCTGTGAATAGAAACTAAACGAAATGATAGAATTGTAAAATAAATTAGGAAAATATAGCTTTCAAACAATGCTTCGTTAATATCAAAAGAAAAGATAGGGTCACCGTGCGTTTTTTCCGGCTAAAATACAAAGTAGGAAAATTCCATGAACAATCCAACAGAAAATGCACTGTTTTAGAGTTACCTCCCCTTAAAATGACAATTTCAAAATATTTAAAAACAACCAAAAATAATCTACACTTGTACATATATTTATATTTATAAGTTATATTCTTATAAATTGGATCTTTTAAATGTAAAAACACATGAAATATCTGCATTCTTGCATCAAGTTTTGCTAATTTGATAGAAAATATGGACCTTAGATTCTCTGTTTTTTACAATCCAAGATGGCGAAAGACACCCATACCACCTTAAAGCTTAATAAAACAATATATGATAACATATCGCCAGTGTTTATGCTACTTCAGATTTTTTGTTAATACGAAAAATGCTATAAAGTATTTCTCGACAAATAAACTCTCACAGCAGGTCACGTTTAAGTCCATATATGATATAGACAAGATGAAGCTATGAGGGAAAATTGCTACCTTCGGTGCCAAACAAAATTTCATTTCGTTCGATTTATAAATACATATTTTTGTAGAATTTTTTTATAACGTGATGAACAAATACATTACGGCAACCCCTCGGGTAATAATAAAATGATGAATTCATCACATTCAAAATCAAATATTCCTTTGTATGGATTTCATGATATGGTTATTAGGATTGTTTAATTGCTATGGCATAAAAATAAATAATAATTGTTGGAGAAAAATATCATCAAATGTACAATCAGATATAAAATGAAAATACTCCCTACCGTAAATAAAATCAACTCCAAATTATAACGTATAATAGAAAGCAACCAATTTCTTTTAATGTATACATTATATGCTAAGCTTTAAATAGAAAATTAAGCTGTATGTATACAAAATATTACCAATTTTTCCAAACATTATAGAGCATAATTTAAGGTCACTAAAAACGTTGTTATGGTCAACATTGGTAAAAAAAAAGTCCAATACAGAGTAAGTTGGAGCCTCTTCCATGACTTAGCAACTGAGGAATGAACACTATTGCTACATGATCACATGAACACTATTGCTACATGATCACATGAACACTATTGCTACATGATCACATGAACACTATTGCTACATGATCACATGAACACTATTGCTACATGATCACAAGAACATACATTGCAGTCTAACAAAGGTAATGACTGTGACAACTGCACCTTGAACAACGGCCAATGTATCAGTCATTCGAGAGTTTTAAATACGATCAGACATATTTTGCGACTAACCAATAAAACTGATTTCATTTTCATAAAACGAGGCTAAAAAAACTACCGGAAAGTTAGAATAAGAAGAAGCTGACAAAACACACCAAAGCAAAGGAACATGCCCTTCAGTAAATAAGTAGGAAAATCCCACAACATAAATGTTTGATCCGTTTCTATACAATCATATGCAGCAACAGCTTTAGTTGCTGAACCAGGGGTATGTCAAAAACGTCTTGTCATTTTTCTACAACAAAACATCAGAATGTACTATCCCGTCATTGTGCTATTATAAAACATTTTTTGTACTTTTGTCTTTCATATTTGCCAATGTGCTTTGTCTATATGCCTTTTATCTTTATGTTTCTTTGATACACATATATGACGTGGCTCTGTACTTATACATCCCGTTATTGCGTTATTATGATATGGTAAATTTGTGTATTCTTGTCTTTAATTTTTGCAAATATGCGTTGTCTTATGCCGTTTTGTGCTTCTTTTTACATATTTGTTTGTTATTGTGATTTAGATTATAACACAATGTTGACTGCTGTACCCCGATTTTTGACATTTTTACCTATTATGTCTGTTTGTTTTGTTCACACGTCGTTGTCAAGATAATATAATTTGATGCGACTGTCATACAAGTATCTTGTTATAGGGACGGATTAATTTTGATTCAAACAAAAAATTCTCTGAAACTGACGTTTTCAAGATACTTGATTTCTTGATTGACAACATATTTTTTACGTTCAGAGGACGTTTTTTCAACAACAGACTGTTGACATTCCAATGGGAACCCATTGTGCCCCTCTTTTTGCCGACTTGTTCCTTTATTATTATGAGGCTGACTTTATACAGAAATTTTTTAAGAAAAAAGATAATAAGTTAGAATTATCCTTTTACTTTACTTTCAGTTATATAGATGATGTTCTCTCATTAAATAATTCAAAATTTGGAGACTGATGAACGCATCTATCCCATCGACCTATTTATAAAGGATATAGCAGATATAGTTAAAATTTATATGCCTCATATCTTGACTTACATCTAGAAACTGACAATGAGGGTCGGTTAAAAACCTAACTTTACGACAAAGGAGATCATTTCAGCAACGCCTGTATAAGGAGTGTATATCTCCCAATAGATACGGTATTGCCTGGCTTGTATTTCCTATCATGATTTCCTTGATAGATAGTTATTGCTCACAAGGTAGCTATTTAACCAAGAGTTCCAAATGTGAAGTTGAAATCCTCACTTCGTAGATTTTACGGACACCATCACGAGTTGGTTGATCGTTATGGAATAACCGGTTCATAGATGGTAACAAATATGTTCCTAATGTCGTAACTACAATCCCCTTCCCTTTTCACGAATATAACCTACCAAGTTATACTATTTTCCGGGTAAGTAATAACATGAACAACACGATGAGTGCCACATGTGGAGCAGAATCTGCTTATCTTTCTGGAGTACCTGATATCACCCCAGTTTTTTGGTGGGGTTCGTGTTGCTTGGTCTTTAGTTTTCTATGTTGTGTCGTGTGTACTATCATTTGTCTGTTTGTCTTTTTCTCTGTTTGCCAAGACGTTGTCAGTGTATTTTTTATCTATGAGTTTGACTGTTCCTCTGGTATCTTTCGCCCCTCTTTCATTAGAGTGATATGTTTTGTTTAATCTCCATTTTCTACATAAGAAAATGCCTGTAACAAGTCAGGAATGTGACAGTTGTTATCTATTTATTTGATGTGTTTGAGCTTATATTTTGCCCTTTTAATTAAGGACTTTCCTTTTTGAATTTATGTTGCATTCACCTATTGCATCGAACTTTAAGAAAGGAAACCCTGACAAATAGTTACATCTCATATGTTAAACTACGTTCTACGAATTAAAGTTTGCTCAAATCAGATCTAAGAAAGGCTCTGAAAAACCTGGTTCAACCCAACAGGTTCATAACAAAGTGCAAACCGATCACTGGTGAGTCTTTTGTAGACGAAACGCGTGTATGGATCGTTGTAATTGCTTTGCACAAAACGGCATATATGTATATATCTAGGTGAGGATAATTAAGATTTTGAATGCCTCGCAGTTGTAAGTTGTCTTCATAATTAAGACCATTGTACTAAAATACGAATACAATTAGACAAAGCTGTTTTGTTTTATTAATTGCAAGTGTATATGTTCTTATGTCTTGTTTTTGCTTCCAAAAACTTTGACCTTAATCTATACACCAGATATTATATTCCAGAAACACTGGTTAACTGATTAACTGATTAAAACCAAAGGCAAATTCTGGCTGCATAATGTTAAGTTTAGATGTTTATAGGTAGTTTTGAATAGTGAAGAATCAGACTATAAATTGAAAGGTTAATGGTATTTTTGTAACATATACATTTTTACAATGTTGATTTGTTTGAGTGATACAGCATGATCGTAAATTGTGTTGCTAACAAACACTTTGAGATTCCTACTATAGCCAATTTTTATAACCTTTGACCATTAGATGGCATAAATGACCTTATAATTGATTTTTTTTGTTCATTGGCAATCAACCGGATTTTACACTTTGAATAACAAGTGGACTAACGTTTGGTCTAGATAGGAGTTATTATTGACTCTCGACGTTTGTAGTCTTTTTTGTGAAGTTTCGGTTACTCTGAGTTATTACTCATTTCATCTGTAGAGGGTATATGTTCTTCTTAAAATGTTCGAGTAATTCCACCCTGTCTCTTTTTTCTCTTCGTTTTTACTGCATATGTAATTATACCTAATTTTACTGTCACATGGCTTTTGATATTAGTTTTTATGCTTTTATGATTTGCATTGCTGTGCGGCTTGTCTCGGTGTTTTGTAACTGCAACCTTTATATTAATGATTTCGATTGGATAATCCATTATGTCTTATTGTGTGTAGTTCAAATATTTATAAAATTGCATTTTCATACCATCATTGTCATATCACGTGGAATTGTTTGGGTAAATATTATTAAATAATTGTATAAAGTTCGAGATTGCACGTTAGATTTTATCAATTTCAGATTTTTCGTTTCTATTTTATGAAGTTTTATCCCAATAAGGGGGAATTTCCAGTTTTCGGACAATAGCGAAAAAAGGCCTCCATCAACTTTAATAAAACTTGGGTGAATTGTTTATATTTATTGACGTAAGCTCCCTTTCGATTTTCATAAATTTCAGATTTTAGGTTTACGTGTCATGAATTTTTATTTATTTTTAAAAAGGGGGGATTTTCCAGTTTTCGAACAATCATTCATCAACACATTCACAAAATTTTATGAAACTTTGGTGAATTGTTTATATCTGTTGACTTAAGCTACCTTTCAAAAATTAAAAGAAAATTAACAAATATAGGTCACTGTATGACCTTCAACAATGAGCAAAGCCCATATCGCACAGTCAGCTATAAAAGACCCTGAAATGACAAATGTAAAACAATTCAAATGAGAAAACTAACAGCCTAATTAATGAACAAAACAATTTCATATAAAGCATAAAGACAAGTTAAACAGGGCAACGGGCGTATCATGCGCTTAAAGCGCAGCTCTTTATTATATATATAAGACCCTTTGTTTTCCAGTTTGAATGGTTTAACACATGTCATTTGTGGGTCCTTTATAGCTTGCTGTTCGATGTGATCCAAGGCTCCTTGTTGAAGACCGTACTTCGACCTATAATGGTTTACTTTTACAAATTGCGACTTAGATGAGAGTGTTGTCTCTTTGGCACTCATACCAGATCTTCTTATATCTATATAGTTCTTCACATTTTTCATCTTCATTGAAAAATTGTTCAATGGCTGTTTTGAACCTTAATTGGAACGTGTTCTGTGTTGGACGCGTAAAATAATATATAAAAAAAGGAAAACATTTAGGCAAATACTCAATTATCGATCAAGATGAAAGTATTTGTTTACATAATAGCTCAAATGAGGTTTGTCCGAGGTATAAAAGTACTCATAGATCCCGACAAGACGCCAAGGGACTAATCAGAACGGGGCAATGGGTAAGCGTCATTTTCCGTTACGGAGTTGATTTTCCAGTAATCTACGCAGATTCGATTCGAACACGGCGAGCGACTTTGTCCTAAATATATTGTAGACCGATAGACAGCAAATTAAGGGAAAATACTTCGAAGACAACTATGTCATGATGCAACTACTAAAATTAAATCGACTGACCAGAAAAATTTAGTATGAAGGTCAACTAGATTTTTTCAAAACTTAAATTCATTGTCCTAGGGGAGATAATTCAGATAATTCTATATACCGATTATGTCATAATATGACTATATATGATTTAGATAACGATTGTTATTTTTATGAATCCATGTAGTTGAATGAATAGTACGATGAACTATTTGGAAGCATGGTCCAAACATTGCGTTCCTGTGAGGGGTTTTGGGAACGCCTATTGCCAAAAGCAGAACAGCTGAGTTTCATTTAAGAATTGAATGCTTCTTTTTTTTTTTTAACTTCATTGGGGTGTATTAAAAGCGCTGACCGAAGTATATTTTGTATGAGGCGCGGAAGCGCTTCATTCTAAAAATGTGCGCACGGTCAACACTTTTACGACCCATTGTTAGCCAATCAGAATAAAGTATTATAATGAAACATATATCTAATGTAAGTATACACTTTTATTACAATTTCGTGTATGCTGACATTTGAAGTGGAAACGTCGACAATCATCTGAAAGTGCTACTTAAAAAGCAACTTACAAAATCTTCTGTGATCTATTTTTATTCTGAATGTATCGTGAATATGAAACCGTCAATAAATAAACTATATAGGTATATTAAGGATTTTGATGGGTATAAAGCTAGTGTTTTTTCCCGGTATTTTCTTATATCCTATAACATTTATTCAAATTTTACCATCACTAGTATTGAATAGATGCACTTTTCCTCTATGTCGAGGTATTTATCTAAACGTATATTGAGCGTTTACAACGACGCATTATAGAATGCGACAAAAAAAAATAACTTTTTAATAGCAAAAAAATAATAAGAATAACATTCCCATCCCCATTGATACTAAGAGTTATTCATTGAAACTAGATATATCATGTTCAGGAGAAATGTTTGCACCAAAAATTGCCAGCCTTGAGAAGTATTTTTTCCTAGCGTCTCACAAATGAAATTTTTCGAACATACCCTTCATAAACATGATATATCTGTTCGCAATATAATTTTACAAAACTGTGGACTTAAAACGGCAGATTATTTCATCTTATTTATATATGCAGCAAACCATTCACATTAGAGTCAAAAACCAGAAAATTTGTTTGTTTTAAATCAAAATTAAAAGGCTTAATCTTTAGTTTGGTCATCTTAAAGAATGGACCAAAATCATTTTAACACATAACACTGAAAAACATTAGAATCGCCCTCTCCTAGCATGGGTTATAAATCGAACGCAATGTAGAAATATAAATTTATTAGGATCTAACTTCATTTTTAGAAAGCGTTAATGTAAAGTGACATGTTTTGCGGAGCATAACAAAACACCTCCTTGATGGAACCTCCACACTCTACAAGAAATGATACTTTGTGGCTTTGTTCTATTAATAACGATTTTAGATCACACCTAGTAAATGGATTAATTGCGCTTCCTTTGAAATGCAGCTCCTGCATTAAAAATTTACAATGTAGGAGTCCCTAGCGAAGTTATGTTTATTTTACAAAATCAATATCGTCGTTTCCTTCTAGGTTTATAAAACCACTTTGATAGCTGTCGTGAATGAAACACATATATAGCTTATAAGATAGTTAACACATTCGTTATATCAAAATAGAATTAATGAACCATTGATATAAACATTGATGTTAACATTATCAAGCTAGTCCTGCAACATATTGTATTTAAATGAGATCAAGAATCAATATATTGTAACCTTCGATTTCATGTAATAGAACATATTGCAAATAGGAGAATGTTATTTGAATCAAAGTGATAAACTATTTCTAGTCGAAGCATTCCATGCTCCTGTGATTTCTCATCTTTGTGCACTTATCGATATTACCTCATGTATAGAAGATTGCAAATGTGTTATTTGAATTTTCAGGAAAATATGTTTTTCTAAAACATTTCTGTTTAAATAATTCATTCTGATTTTAAATTCTAAAGACATAAAAGATAATTCTAAAGACTTAAAAGATAAAAGATGTGTGTATGTACATTGTTTGAGTCAGTAAATACCATTCTGTGTAGACCAGATGCGATGTTTGTTTTCTATTGAGTTTCTTTTCGAGTACGTCCCATTTTTATGGAATCTTTTAAAGCGAGAAACATTTGGAATAAAACAGATTCAACAGTCTCTTGTGGAGAGATGTTTCGTTGGCAATCATTCCAATTTTTTTTTTTTTATTTCAATGTTGACATTGGTATCCTTGATCCTTTCTAACATTTCATGCAAAGGCCAACGACAACAATACTCGAATTACACTTGAAGGAGTCATTATTGCTTCTCTGCACGAGTTTATGCGAAGAATGTTTTGCAAAACAGCCATTGAGTTGATTCGAATCTTAAAAAGCAGCATAGGTATTTCAGCACACTTTGTTCTTGCATGATAAAATGATATCCCATCATTGAAAGTTAACCATTCAAAGGTTCACCCCCTTTTGTCACGTGTATTTGACATGGTCGACTATCCATATGTAATAACAGGGTGCCATATGTGGTGCAGGATTTGCTTACCCTACCAGAGCACCTTAGACCCCCCAGGTGGGGTTCGTGTTGCTCATCTTTAGTTTTCTATTTTGCGTGTTGAGTACTATTGTTTGTCTTTGTTTTTTTTATTAGCCATGTTGTTGTCAGTTTATTTTTAACTTATGAGTTTGAATGTTGTCCTGGTATTATTTGCCTCTCTGATATAGAAGCTTAAAGAAGCTTCTTCTATTACATAGGTATAGTCGACATTCCTATGGATAGAAACAAGTGCATGTGCCTTTTATTCTGTCTATAACTTTAAATAACCATGCCAACTCATCTTTCCAAAATATTTTATAGAACCAAATAAAAAAGAATAATGCTTGAAAATTATGAATCCGAAACTAATCTGCAATGAAATGCAGGGCTTCTAACCTTCTACTGTCAAATTCAAGTGAATGTTTTTTCGACCTGGTAAATGTGACATACCCTTTTTTGGTAGCATAACACCTCTTTTATGGCTACATATATTATCAAAGGGAGATACTGAATTCTTAGGGTTAAAATGAATTAAACAGTATATTGTGCAAGTTTTGAAAGAGAGATATGCGTTTTGGAACCTAATCTATCAAATGTAAGTCTGATTTAAGTTCCTCACCATTATTTCAGTTTTTAGGAAGAATTGATTCTTATGTAGTACTTTTGATTAAGAATAAAGAATTAAAAAACTAATTTATTGTGCTCACTTTTCAAATATTCAAAATAAATAATGTAACTGTACATTGAGTTACAATAATAACTACAACATATAACAAAGAAAAATATAAGCAATTATAAATAAAAGCGCCATTTCCATCTCCCAATCATCAATAAAATATACATTTGGCATTGAGCATATACTATAATATTAAACACTTTTCATGCAATTCAAATTTAAACCTGAGTAAAATCTCTAATAATCAACTTTTGTTTACAATGTTATCATTTAAAAAAATATTCAAAACTATTATGCTATGGTTTACAGCTATTTATATTATGCTATGGTTTACAGGTTTTATATTATGCTATGGTTTACAGGTTTTTATATTATGCCATGGTCTATAGGTGTATATATAATGCTATGGTTTACAGCTTTATATATAATGTTATGGTTTACAGCTGTATATATCATGCTATAGTTTGCTTTGTTTTACAGTTGTGTATAATATTATGCTATCTGATGTTTTATAGCTGTATATATATTATGCTATGGTTTATTTTACTGCTGTGTTTGTGTATCATTATATGGTTCTATATTGTTTCTGTAATAGGATGGTACATATATGGTATTTTGAGCGATGTTTTTCTGCAGTAACATCGTGTACTATATATGTTTTGTCTGTTGAATATGGTATTTTACTTTTATTCCTCAAGTCCGTTTTTGTCATACAAATTATTTAATCTTAGAACAATTGCCTCAAATAGCATTGTTTAAAAGTGTTTTTTTTCTATTTATACATCTTTTTTTGTGATCAAACGAACGTAGACAGTATATAAAACATGGAGGTGGTATGATTGCCAATGAGACAACTATCCACCAAAGCAGTGGATTTAGTTGGAGGCCATCGTATCATAATCTATGTGAAATTAAGTATTAGAAATATATAAACAGGATATTTATACCAATTGGACCAAATGATAATCTTTAAAGTTCCATCATATAACTGGCCACATAATATCCATGTAAAAAAATATATATGACCGCGTTATATGCATTTGTGTTGTAGAAATATTTTGAACACATTTGGAGGAAATGTTGCCAAAGTACCACTCTTATAGTTCAAACATCCAGGTTTAGAGTATATTCAGGTTTAGAGTAAATTGACAGAAACATTATGAATTGGCATGACGGGCATCTCAAATGTTTTTTTGTATGAATGTTTTATGTGTAATCTTATCCAGTGTCTTGGTCATCTATCAATAGAAGAGAATACATTGAAACAGCTGCACTTTGATCGGCGTAAGGGAAATCGAATTCCTGTCCTATAGAAGATGCCATAGAATCGGGTCTGGATGGAATAAATAGAGAGTTCTCTGCATCTACTGGACTGTGTAACTCTTTATGTACTACAGGTATTAATGACGGTTCATCGTCATCACAGTTTGTCTTCACAGTTTTACTTCTACCTCTCTAAAATAAAACAGAAAGCAATAAACGTTAGATTTCCTTGATACAATCAACGGACAATTTCATAAACACATTTGAAAAAATTCTATGGTTATTATCATTATTATTTTGTATATGTTCCGTATATTTAGAGGAGAATTTCTATAGCCTACAGCATAAAATCTTGCAAAAATGAAATACCTATGGATTTTTTATTGTGCTTTTTAACCTTCCATTTAAAATATTTTAATCATATCATGGATCTTATTTATTATGCTGTTTGATCTTTTAATTAAACATACCTGACATCTGTTCCGACACTTGTCTATCAGAGATCTACAATGGAAATAAGACACATTAATACCAATGCATGAGAAGCGTCCTTAGACTGTGCATGATGTTAAAATACACTGCTATATCCGATTGGAATGGGAACGATGCCTAGTGTCAGGATAGCACCACGCTCTATACACACGTTCATAAACCCTAGTATCAATTCTTTGAGGGGTTCCGTAGCATCTCTATATATACAGCATAAGGTAATTTTCCAATATGTTGTTATTTTCGACCAGAATATGGATGGAATATATGCCACTGGACATTTATCAATTATAAAGCTTTGTATTTTTCTTAACAATTTTAGTCAATAGGAAATCAATAGATAAGTTCTTAGATTGACCAGCCTTATAGCTTTTTATCATGGCTTCAACTGGTCCACAATTAATGTTATGTACTAGAAACCTCGCCAAATTATCGCCTCCATTCCTGCCAATAATAGAAACCTAAATTAACGGTATAGCCATTACACCTGGTTTACATACTAGGTGTGGTTGAGCTTTAATGTATACTTTGATCATTAATCTGCATTTCCATCTTTACCAATCGTTTTTTTTTTATAAAGCAAATAACTTTGATTGATAGGTACAAATACAAGATTATTTAGACAAGTGCAAATTAGATATACAATTGATACTTGCCTCTAATTTGCAACCTCTATGTTTTGACTGTGATACTTGTATAAAAAGTTAATCAAAGTTCATTAACACTTTAAAGCAAAATGTATCAAAATATCTTGGCATATTTATTGTAATAGCTTGTTACTTCAAAACACTCATATCTGCCCCAGCATACTCCACTGAAGTATGAAAACAAAATTGGAACATAGTCAACATTCTATGTAAACATTTGATTTTATTCTTTACAACCAAATATTTCAAAACATTCGCATCCAGTTTATTAACTAGCTGTTGTACGGGATGAAAACTGATTGCAATAAAATATTTCCTCATGATACAACACGAATACAATAATTTAAATAGAAACGCATGCAGAATTTGCAAATTAATGCAGAAGAATTGAAACAGAAATTGTTCAGTAAAAAAGATTGAGACAAAACCAAAGTGTTAATAAATTCCACTTACCGTTTTATTACAAAGTTTAAAAAGCAAGGCACAAATACCAATATGTAGACTAGAACTAACAAGGCCCAAAGTACATGCCAGTTAATACTTGGTCCAATGTACGATAGTCCTGAGTCAGTGTCCGACTCTATTACACTATTTCCCATGGTAATTTCCGTTGTATTATTCATGTGGTCTTTTGCATTATCTTCGTTCACATCAACAAAATTTGGTACACTATAAGTGATACCGTCAACACAGTGATGCTTATACCTTTTAGATGAACACAACCTTTCGAATTCTTTGCAATGCAAAATGGTTTTACAATCCGACAATAAATTAGAATAATATTTTTCTTCAGTTTGTTTGAGACATACTTGTAGTATGATAGTTATTTCCTGGCAGGAGAGGTTTATCCTAGTGAATGTCTGTAGATCAGTACAGAAACCTGGCCACCATGCTGGTGGACATGGAAATGACAATAAATGATTGTGTATAAATGCACTGCTGCTAACATCCACTAAATTGATGACATCCCTTTTAAAGAGTGGTGAAGGAAAATTATAACCTGCACAATCCTGCAAATACAAAAAGTGGGTCGTGTTAACAAGAGGGTGTTATCTTTTTTCGAGCTTTGTATTTTTTGTTATATACGTTAGTTAAAAACAACAGACACGTTTTTACAACAAATAAGTTTATGAATAAGTCACTTTTTTTCATACTTACTATGATGTTTTGTGTGTATATAACGATTATTGTGTAAGGCTATTGACATCACTTGCTTAACCTGGTTACTACTGCACTTATGTGCTTTACACGTGCTTTATTAATGGAGACTTGTGAGGCTCTCTTGAGCGATACAAGTACAATTTATCCATAGAAGGCAATAGCTGTATTTGGTCAAACCATCATAGCGTTACCTTTTGTGCATTATAACAAGAGTATGAAGACCAAATATCGATAAACTAATTTTATTAAGTTTTAATTTTGCAACTGGAAATGCCTCATTTCACCAATATATGCAATCAACTGGCGAAATGAAATAAAATACGATTTTCAAGATGAAATTGGTACGGTGACAGGAATAATGTCGATGGCTATTAGGGGTCTAGAAATTTGGCTATTGCTATCAGTAATCAGAGGACTTTTTCAAAAAATTGTAAATAACCAACGAATATTGGGAAATACATGTTTAAATTCAAGGAATTATGACAAAGGCTGTCCAAGATTAATGGAATTTAGGCTATATCTTCCGAGAAAATAATAACTGAAATAACTGTTAGAGACAGGAACTTCGACGATAGCGGTCTGTGATCAATTGAATGTTGGTATTGGTGTCCGCGATTGAAAGAATGTAGGTATGAAGCAACGGCTAACATCAGATGAATATAGGAAGTTCCTGAGTTTAATGACTCAAGGCTATAGCTTTCCAACAACATCAGCAATTAAGCAATGGAACTGATCTCAGACAGCCATCGTAAGAATTTGTTTGGTCTATAGCACATAATACTATCTGAGATCTGGACTATAAGGCTTTGTTCAGATAGACAATGGGCAGAATGTCATATCCCACACTAACGCTAAATAGAAAATAAATGGTAAAAACCAGCAGTTCATCTTCATGCTTATTCATCATTTTATAATTGATGATGAAATAAGGATGTTAGATACTGCTGAGAAGGTAATTGAATTTTCAGAACTTTTATTGGAAGGATGCAATAAAAAGCGGCGTTACGACATATTCATAATCCGGAGATCACAAAAATATATTAAAAGAGGCTCTTGTAGGAGCTTAAATTTCTCACATGGTAAAATATGCGGTACTGATATTACATTTTCATCTTTTTCGCGATTAAAACTTTTCGAATACAAATTGATTACTTTCAAACATACAGCTTTTCGGGTGCTTTCAATTAAGTGAAACATTATTTTCATTCTATACCTGGTTGTCACTTTTTTGATAAGCGGGAATTTAAGGAACAAACTCAACATAGATACCATAAGGATGATTAGGACCAAGCTGAATTCAAGTTCAGTGGTTTTGATGTCGTTTTTTTATGATGACGTTTTTAGAAAGCGAGCCAAATTGGTCCCAAGTGAGCCAGACGAGTATTCTGGCTTTTCTAGGAACAATTAATTTGCTTGCGACTTCATCTTAAGGCCATATATTTCTTTTTGTCTTTTTCATAAATGGATTACAATTTTTTGGGGTATATTTAATCAATTTACAGGGAAAATTGCAGATTTGGACAATCATACACAACACAAGATTTGGTGATAATTATATTTAGTTCAAATATCCCTGAGAAACATGGGAAATAATACTTTTATGTAAATTAATTTTAAGATTTTGTCTGAACTAGATTAGTTTCTCACAATTCTTTGGCCATTAATAGGACCTGATTTATGCATTTTTTATAAACCAACCATCCATGCACACGTTAAGCCGCCGTCATTACACGTCAGCAAGCAGTTCCAATGATAGTAATTAATTCAGACAGGTGTGATCAATACAACTTGTAACTGTCGTCAATACGTTAAAAAGGTAATTTAGAGCAACGAGAGCTGCTTGTAGTATACACATGATCAATAAAAATGGCTCCATGAAACAACCTTGCAGCTAAAAAAGGTAATTGAAGCGGGTGTGTTCTCGAAATTAATAATTTTTGCTATCTAAAATCAAGATGAGTCAAGCAAACCACAATTATGATGTAGCAGCGTGTTCAAAGGCCGTGTCATATTGATTTTCGCTTTTATACTTGTCGTTTTCTTGATTGATGCATTACAACTGTAACAATGAAACATAATATTCTTAGTTGTTTTAAAATGAATGCATTATAAAATGACTACTTACCTATTAGGAAACTAAACTCTCCACGGAATGCTTTTCTAACTTAGATCGCGATGAATGTGTTTTCAATACAATATATCTGGAGAATTCCTATGAATTAATTGAAGTAACAGATGTACGACATGCTGTTTTAATCCATTTATATATTGACTCGGTAACAACAACTTATATTTTTCATTTTAACCATTACATATATGCAATGACTATCTCAAAATCTGTAAACATATCCTCATTATCACGTCCATTTTAGTCTTCTCAACCTATGCTTTAATTGTCAGCACAACTACAGCAGTTGAAGCCGTAATGAAACTATATTGATTATGTTGTGTGATGTTTTAGTGTTTAGTGCTTTTTGCATTATTAAGTTAACTCATAATAAAAAGCAGGATTTTTCCAATTAAAGTTATTGTATGTCACGGTTAGATGATGAAACAGCATCCGCCGCGAACCATGAAAGGTTGCAGGTTCGCACTCAAGAGATTTGTTTTATGTTTTTTTTAATATTGTAAAAATCAAATCGATAACATAGGCTTTGTTGGACTTTGGGGTGATTTTTTCTTTAAATATATTGTTTTGTCTTTTTAAGACCTTTGCCAATGCATTCCACACGTTTCTAAAATGCATATCCATAATGTTATATACGCCAAAAACGCCAAAACATAGTAGAAATTATCTTTAAAGGACAATACATATAATAACAGGTTGTCAAACGATTTCAAAAACGAAACTTATTTGCAGATACAAGATATTTTCCGATAAAAGTCGAAAACGCAAAACAATATGATGAAAGTCTTCATTAAGGGCAATAACCCCGAAAAGGGGTTGTCTGACGATTTCATTCATGTCTACTTATATGTAGATCTTGTCTTGGTGATTATATTTGCCATTTACAATACATCTCAATCTATTATAATTTTTAAGCTAATACTAGTAGCCAAAAATGAAACAAATTCGTCAAATTCATCATTGAAGGGCAATAACTCCTTTAAGATGTCATCTGAAAGTTTTAAGTTATTCGGGCAATAGGTAGATCTCATCATTCTGAATAAATCTGGCACTGTCATAATTTTTGTCTATTTATAGGGCAAGTTTTCAAGATAATAGACAAAACTGGAATTTTACCCCTCTGTTCTATTTTTAGTCATTTTGGTCATGTTAGTTGGCATTTTTAAAGAAATATACCCTACCCAGTAGTTTCGGACACGATTGTTGTAGTAATTGAAGACGAAAGACAACGGACGACAGATGCCAAGTGTTGAGAAAAGTATGAATCACTAAAAACCAAAAGCAAAAGTATCCGAGAGCATATAACAAAATGCCTTTGTATATTGGAGTCAACTTTGACAGTGGGCGTTGCAACTTTACATTCATAACAAAATCCACAAGTTTCTACTTGAGACACTACTAACTATGCGCAGATGAAGGATTAAGAAGAGACATACATTGCAATACACATCACATTACGTTATATGTATTATAATTAAGAATTATGCCTATGTTCAACGTTACATTCTTATTAAAAGAATATGTTTTCCTTGAAGGAATCTACCAATAGAGTTAAATATGTAACAATAAAGTAAGATAGTGTTATTAGGAAAAGCGATACTTGTGTTTCTTATTACCAACCATCTAACATAATTATAAATTCAAGGTGTATTGGGTTGTTTTAATTGTATTGTTTGCTTTAAACATAAATGCAAAGCATAGCAACATTGATTTTTATCAAAATCAGAACTTGTAAAATAAAAGTGCCAAGAGTGCAACGTTGAATGTGAATCACTACATACTCATGAAAACACATTAAATCAAATATTTATTAAAAAATATACCTTCTTGTGCTACTTTTTGAGTTGAATGAGGTCTAAATTTTGTATATTTGCTCAAAATTCGGATTTGTGGCCGTATTTTCCCTTTCGAAAAAAAGACATAACTTTTTTGTTTTAAAAGATAAACACATGTCTGTATTTTATAAGTATTCTTAAATGTATACATTTTTTATTCATAAATAACTCATATTTATCAAATGTTCATGAATGTAGAAAAAACATCATTTTTGATGTATATTTATCAAATTTAAAAAAAAATGCACTATGTATGTTTTCATGAAAATTGGCACACATAATCTTCTTGCGTAATCAAACCAAATGGCATTTTAAAAAAGAGGGGTCCATGAACTCGTTTTCAAGTTAAATAAGTTTGAATGATAAAAATCAGTCTAAAACTAAACTGGTCAAATGTCTACATACACTTATACAGTACGTAGACAATTTAGATGGCTGTAAACAGTGTCAAAGGTATGTATGATGCTCTGGACGCCTGGGGCTTCTTCTTTTTTTGTATGTAATTATTCGTGGAAATGCCTACAATGGCATTTAGAATTAGGTAACACATGATGAGTCGAGTTTCTTTTCGCCTCGTGTGTAAGATTTTCCATCCTAGTTCAAATAAAAATCACATAAAAAGTTCTACTGAGAACTACCACGTTCAAAATTATAAGAGGTCATCGAAAATAAGCAGCATTTAAAAAAAGATGCAGAAAAGAATGTAATGAATCAGCGACGTAAAATAATGGAAAATTCTTTCTCAAATTAATGACAACTACAATAAAAAAAAAAAATATACCAGATTGATTCAATGAATGGATGACCATCAGATACAAATTCAACAAAGTCAAAATTTTAAAGAGGGACGAAAGATACCAAAGGGACAGTCAAACTCATAAATCTAAGACAAATAATAGTACACATGACACAACATAGAAAAACTAAAGAATAAACAACACGAACCCCACCAAAAACTAGGGTGATCTCAGGTGCTCCGGAAGGGTAAGCAGATCCTGCTCAACATGTGGCACCCGTCGTGTTACTTATGTGATAACAAATCCGGTTGAAAGTCTTATTCGGTAGGTCACATTCATAAAAGGGAAGAGGATTGTAGTTACGACGTAAGGAACCTATCCGATATTATCAAAATTTAAGGTATACAATACACAAGGCACTTGTCACTGAGATTTGTTTTTCTATATATACTGTAAAAATTCAGGTATACATAGGATTTTTTTCCAGAGACAATGACATGACTATGATAGAGAGCAATAAATCTTTAGTAACCTTACTCGTAAAATATTTAAACCCCAGATACAGATTATCAAAAATAGAGCTGGAGTTGTCTTTCTTTTTATGCATCCCAACGGTTGAAGTCAAAGACAAAGCCAAATATTTTATTGATATAAAATCCAATATCTGGATTGGTTGGGACAAGGTGGATGATGACAAAATTACACATTCTGCCAACTTCAATGGTTGAATGCCTTTGTATATTGGAGTCAACTTTGCCAGTGGGCGTTGCAACTTTACTTTCATAACAAAAACCACAAGTTTCTACTTGAGACACTACTATGTATTATAATTAAGAATTATGCTTATGTTCAACGTTACATTCTTATTAAAAGAATATGTTTTCCTTGAAGGAATCTACCAATAGAGTTAAATATGTAACAATAAAGTAAGATAGTGTTATGAGGAAAAGCGATACTTGTGTTTCTTATTACCAACCATCTAACATAATTATAAATTCAAGGTGTATTGGGTTGTTTTAATTGTATTGTTTGCTTTAAACATAAATGCAAAGCATAGCAACATTGATTTTTTTTTTTATCAAAATCAGAAATTGTAAATAAAAATGCCAAGAGTGCAACGTTGAATGTGAATCATTACAGACTCCCGAAAACACAGTTTTGATCCCGTTTTTACATTTTAATAAAAATTTCCATGTAGAATATTTTTTACCTGATTAAATCAAATATGTAATAAAAAATCTACCTTCATGTGCTGCTTTTTGAATAAAATGAGATGTTAATTTTGTATATTTGCTCAAAATTCGGATTAGTGGCTGTATTTTTCCTTTCGAAAGAAAGACATAACTTTGGTTTAAAAGATATACACAAATTGTTTTTGTTAAATAATTTATAATGTCTGTATTTTATAAGTATCATAAAAATGTATACATTTTTATTCACAAATAACTCATATTTATCAAATGTTCATGAAGGTAGAAAAAAATATCATTTTTTGCTGTATATTTATGAAATTTTAAAAATTTGCACTATTTACATTTTCATGAAAATTGGCACACATAATCTTCTCGCGTAATCAAACCAAATGACATTTTAAATAAGGGGTCCATGAACTCTTATTCAAGTTTTAATTTTAAAAATAATAAATGAGTTTGATTGATAAAAATCAGTCGAAAACTAAACTGGTCAAATGCCAACACATACACATATACAGTACGTAGACAACTTAAATGGCTGTAAACAGTGTCAAAGGTATGCATGATGCTCTGGACGCCTGGGACTTCTTGTTGGTTTTGTATGTGATTATTCGTGGAATTTGCTACAATGGCATTTAGCATTGGGTAACACATGATGAGTCGAGTTTCTTTTCGCCTCGTGTTAAGATTTTCCATCCTAGTTCAAATAAAAATCACAAAAATAAATTCTAAGAACCACAAAGTTCAAAATTATAAGAGGTAAACGAAAATTAAGCAGCATTTTAAAAAAATGCAGAAAAGAATGTGATGAATCAGCGAGGAAAAATCATGGAAAATTCTTTCTCAAATTAATGACAACTACAATAAAAATATATACCAGATTGATTCAATGAATGGATGACCATCAGATACAAATTCAACAAAGTCAAAATTTAGTAAGGTATACAATACACAAGGCACTTGTCTCTGAGATTTGTTTTCCTATATATATACTGTTAAATTCAGGTATACATAGGATTTTTTCCAGAGACAATGACCTGTAATAGAGAGCAATAAATCTTTAGTACCCTAGCTTGTAAAATATTTAAACCCCAGATACAGATTATCAAAAATACAGCTGGAGTTGTCTTTCTTTTTATGCATTCTAACGGTTGAAGTCAATACAAAGTTAAAGCCAAATATTTTCTTGATATAAAATCCAATATCTGGATTGGTTGGGACCTCAATGGTTGAATGAGGTACATAATTATAGCTAGTACTTGACTGTTTCCATCTGGAGTAAAAACATGCATGCTAAAGACATGCAAACGTTCGTTAGGCTGTTTCATGCTGTTTGGGATGTATAGATACCCTGCAACGTCCGGTCGCATCAGTCACGTCTGTCGTTACAACTGAGAATGCGAGATCAGCTCCTGTTTATACACTAGCCACAATATATATATACCTTGAATAGCTACTGCTGAACGACATACTCTTCGTGACTACGGCAAATCTACACAGCAGCACAGTAATCCTGGTCTATTTATGTTCAGAGGACTGTATATTGGTTCCAGAATTAACTGTAGCATTAATTAAACATAATGGGTGCGAGTACAGTGTACGAATGTCTGAAGTCCAAGTACACTGTTTACAATGTTTGACACTCGCATCATCATCGTCATTGTCGTCGTCTGAACAGGGTCTCGGTGTAGGAGACGTTTTGTGCTATCAACACACGAAACCTCGCAGTGCTATCAACACAAGAAACGTCGCAAAACTCAGATTTAGGAAACTGTTTAAAAGGATTGTTGTTGAACCAAGTTTAAAACCCGATTTGTCCAAAGGTTGTCACAGTTTGTCAATATATCAGGTGAGGTGAGTGTATACCAGAGGATATTGTTTTGTATAATTGAAAAAAACAAAATCTGTAAGATGTTTATAGATGCAAACAATATATATTCCTGGTATCATATGCCATAGATACTATTCCTAAAGAGATAGATGATCCCAAAAAGTTGTCTTCATGCAAAACCATAAAGGTCAAATCTATAAAACATGTTATCAAAGAAAGAATATCTAATAAATACAGTAACCTCTTAAAACTAATATTGAAGATCATTGAAGTTCTATGTGATAAAAATAAACATTTTCTTTACAAGATCTCAAAAAGATTTTACTTGGCACATTCAAACTTTGAATTTCGTATACCTTTTGCTGTTATGTGATCATAATTAATCTGGAACTTGAATAAGATATTATGTAATTTTTGATCTATTAAAGATATACTAGTAGATGATGGAATTCATATCTTCCTGCATTTTGAAATAAATTAAATTTAAGAAACAATTACTTCTCTGAAATTGTTTCTCAAAATATTGGCTTTATGAGTTGTACTTACAAAATAAAACTACAGTAAATGCTCAATCCAACAATTTTTCAAGAAGTACATAGTCTAAGTTCCTTTTTAAAACAGTCAGTGGAACTGAGGACAAGTGACTCTTGATTAACTGATGGCTAAAATATGTGTTGTTTATATGTTGTAGTTTGCATATTTTGTTTGTCACTATCTTATATGATTGAGACAATTTATATATCATGTTTGAAGATCATTTCTAATTTAAATGTACACAAAATGAAAACTTGAGATTTGAATTCAGTAATTAATTGTGTAACTCCCTTAACTTGTGTTATATGTACATAACGTTATGCTTAGTATGCCTTGTGCTTTTATAAGTCTCTGTGGTGTATTATGTAAAAGAGGGACGAAAGATACCAAAGGGACAGTCAAACTCGTAAATCTAAAACAAACTGACAACGCCATGGCTAAAAATGAAAAAGACAAACAGAAAAACAATAGTACACATGACACAACATAGAAAACTAAAGAATAAACAACACGAACCCCACCAAAAAAACTAGGGGTGATCTCACGTGATCCGGAAGGGTAAGCAGATCCTGCTCCACATGCGGCACCCGTCGTGTTGCTTATGTGATTACAAATCCGGTAAATAGTCTAATTCGGTAGGTCAAATTCATGAAAGGGAAGGGGATTGTAGTTACGACGTGAGGAACATATCCGATATCATTTGTGAAACGGTTTTTCCATAACGGTCAACAACCCGTGATGGCGTCCGTAAAATTTACGAAGGGAAGATTTCAATTTCACCATTTGGAACTCTTGGTTTAATAGCTTCCTTGTAAGCAGTAACCCTCTATCAAGAAAATCATGATAGGAAATGCAATTAAGCACGGGAATATCGTATCAATTGGGAGATATATATCCCGTATGCAGGTGCTGCTGGAATGTTGCTACTTAGAAATGGAAAGTTCACAATTGGAAGCTGAAATCATCTCTTTTGTCGTAAAGTTTTGTCTTCAATCGACCCTCATTGTCAATTTCTAGATGTAAGTCAAGATATGAAGCCGACTTAATTGTATCTGTAGTATCCTTTATCTCCAATTCGATGGGATAGATGCAATCCACATAGTCACCAAATTTTGAATTGTTTAGTGAAAGAACGTCATCTATATAGCGGAAAGTAGAGTTAAAGGATATTGCTAACTTCTTATCTTTCTTCCTAAGAAGTTCCTGCATGAAGTCAACCTCATAATAATAAAGAAACAAGTCAGCAAGTAGAGGGGCACAGTTTGTTCCCATTGGGATGCCGACAGTCTGTTGAAAAACACGTCCTCCGAACGTTACAAATATGTTGTCAATCAAGAAATCAAGCATCTTGATAATGTCGGTTTCAGAGAATTTTTTGTTTGAATCAGAATGATTCTTTACAAAGTATGATTTATCCCTCCCTAAGACAAGATACTTGTATCTACGTTGGCCTTTATTTTTTATGAAGCAAAGTAATACCAACTCTTTTAATTTGTCTTTTAGTTTGGAATGTTGAATACTTGTGTAAAGAGTAGAAAAGTCGTGTAAGTTAAGTTAGATTGTTTATTTCACGAATTGTCTGCCATCACCCCAGTTCGGAGTTAAACTGTTCAATTATTTGATTGGAAGATTGTTTTCATGTTTCAACCATAAGAAAAACACATTAGCACGAATCACAAAAACAAACTTACAAGGATGTATTTCAGTCTCATTCAGTCTCGTTTAAATCTCGTTCTTGAATTATTTCCAAAACATGTGATACAAGCGGAAAATATCAATGAATTTTAAAAATGTTATAATGAAACATAACTTTGTGAAAAATTGTGTATCTGCAATGAACGGTTTTTGAGTAATCCAGTTTTCAAATTTAACGACTAATCAAAATTTTAGGATAATGGGTGAGGGATACAAAAATTGATTTTACAAGAATATTATACATCCCATATCATTTTGGTCTTTTCAAATTTCTTAGATATGTATTTTTTTAGTCATTTATAACAAAAAAGTTGAAATAATATGCTCTTTGTTCTTAAAACTGAGAAAAATCACAAAACTAGAAAATTGACAGCATGGTAAATTTTACACAAAATAGCGTCAAAATATGATAAAACCTTTTTATATTAACACCTACCTATAGTTTTTTTTAAGTAAAATTTATTTAGATTGGTCCACTTCATCTTTATATGGGGACGAAGTCCCCAATTACGGTAGAAAAATCAATAAAAAAAAAAAAAAAAAAAAAAAAATTGGGAAAATTTCCCGAATTTTTCATTGTACTAATGAACTCAAAATCGTTAACTTTTTTTTTAGATCTAGTTCCTGTTCCGGTTTTCCCGCATTTGCGCAGAAATCTGTCTTTTTTGCATGAGACTGATTTTTTTTTATATTGATCAGTCTAGTAAAATATAAGATTGGAACTCAATAAAATTTTAATAATATGAGGCAGGCATTACCTGTAAATGGGGACGAAGTCTGTATGAATTATTTTTTTGTAACTTAAATATTTGTTAAAAAAACGGAAATATACGTAACGTTTCCGATATTGGTTCTGTTGTTAGGGAGTTTAGTTGTGACGTTATTTAAGTTATGACGTCATATTCAATGTAAACAAAGAAACGCTATCATCAGGTAACGTTTTTTCATATCAAGGAATTATTAAAAATGAAATTGATATTGCGTTCCTTCCTTTTTATAATAGATTGGTAAATATATATTTTACTTAAAGATTCATACAAACAAAACCGGAAAAAGGAAGTACATTGTAGATTTCTGCGCAAGTCCGGGATTTCAAAACATGACATAAAAAAAATTGAATGATTTTGAGTTCATTAGTACAATGAAAAATTCGGGAAATTTTCCCGATTTTTTTTTTTAATTTAATTTTCTACTGTTATTGGGGACTTCGTCCCCATATGATAATTGTTTAATTTGAAAAAAAACGTTACCCGATGGAAGGGTTTCTTTTGTTTACATTGAATATGACGTCATAACTTAAAGAACGTCACAGCTAAGGTAGCACTCCACAGTTAGGTGTGTAGTTTCGCATTTTGGCCCCTGTGGATTTTTTAAATATGAGAGCTAGTGTGCAATAAAATTCATTTTTGGATAGCTGAGTATTAAAATAGCCTTTGTATTGGGTTTATATGAACATCAAGGTTATGTAATGTATGTAATATAGGCTGTTTTCTGTATGACAGTCCGTATTTGCATGTCCATACCATACATTGGTCCGGCAATTATTGTAATGTGTTTTTCCAACTTTTTATCGCACGAACTTTGTGATTGGATTTTACGAAAAAATGAGGCGAAAGACACCCATTTTTTATTTGATCATTAGGAAGATTTAAGGAAACAGTTTCTAAAAAGGTATTACTCAAAGGCATTGAAATTCTAGTTTGATCCAAATTTTGGGGGGATATATGACATGTTCACCCCCCTTTTTGCAATATTTTATGGTAAATAAATGCTGAATGTTGCCATGGATACACATAAAAGGAATTAATTTTCACCCTTTTAACTTTGGAAAATTGAATCTATGGAAGATACTGATTACATACATATGTACATGTACAACACAACCAGTTAGGTTAATGTATTAGAAATCCAGGAATAGGAGATGATAAAACATTTTGGGGCTCATTTTTAATTTTATTTTCTAACTGTGGAGTGCTACCTTATATCCCTAACAACAGAACCAAAATCGGGAACGTTACGGTATTTCCGTATCCTTTATTAACATGTTTGAAGTAAAGAAAAATATACATACAGACTTTGTCCCCATTCACAGGTTATGCCTGCCTCATATTAGAAAGTATGAAAAAAAGTTTAATTGTGAAATTGTGATTTTTTTTTTCACGATAATAGCCCAAAAATAAGTAAAAATCGACGAACAATGGGAAAATCATCAAATTTGGCCATTTTCAAACGACCGTAGCAAAAAAAGAAGTGCACCACCATATGATTTTTTCTTCACCAATTATTTTGTTACAGTCTTATGAACCAAAAAATCAGGTTAAGAAAAAAAAGTAAGAATGTTTGGCTCCTCAAAGGTGTTAGAGTCCTCGCATTTACTGAAACTTAATTCAAGGTCAATAACAAATATCAAATACAAGATGTTCTCTCAGATAAAAGTACCAATAAGTTCACATCAAAGGATGTAATGTAACGAAGTCATAAACGGACGCCTTGTATTATGAAACAATTACGCATGCAGTAAGTGTCCTCATAAATACTGGAGATGATACCTTTCATTAAAGAGTCTCGTTCTCATTTCATTATAAGTTGCATATAAGAAGCTCATGCATCAAATCACTGCGGATTTTCTTTATGTTTGTATTGCACACTCTTTTGTTCGGACTGTTTTATGATGTTTACTTTATCGATTTCTAGTAATTGTTGAGATGAAATAAACCATTGAAATTCTAAGACCTTAGACCTTAAACTTCAGAAAAAATGATGGATTAAATAAAATAAATGTGTTCATGTTTATACAAATTCCTGCAATTATTATGTGCAAGGTAACTCCACAAAATTGTTAATAACATTCCGATTGTATTTGATCGCTCGGGTAATATTGGAAGAAGAGTCTTCAAAAAGTCTATACATTATAAATATCAAGCTATATATTTATGAAATTTAAAGACATTGAAATAACATGACCGTAGACCTGAAACTAGGTCAAATTCAAATAAATGATGAATATGTCAATGAGACACCGATGATGTTCCCGCTTGCATATAACGTTATTAATAAGAAACGTAACTCAAAAACTGTGAAAGTGACGATACCGCTGATCAGAGTTTCGTGATAAGCAATATGTATACGTTTCATAACATTTAGGAGAGGCAAGCTTAAGTTCGAGAACGGAAACGAAAATGTTTGCAATGTTTCATTTGTTAAGGGGCATTTCTCTAAAACGATAGAAAAGACGCCACCAAAATTGAAAATTGACCTGTACCTTTGGTATGTGGTATTTAGCATTGTACATAAATTTCTTAATATTTGGTTGAAGCAAACCTAAGTTAGGGAACGGAGAACGTCCGTATACTGATGGACGGACGTAAAGACGGACAATGGCCACCCTTAATGCCACCTCCGCTACAGCGGGGGCATACAAATATAGATATACCTGTTTAACATTGCGGTAAATTGCCTAATGTTTTTTATGTGTATAGATAAAGGAAGATGTGGTGTGAGTGCCAATGAGACGACTCTCCATCCAAATAACAATTTAACTAATAACAAATACAAAGTGTGTTTTCTAACAAGGTAACGCCACAGAATTGCTTATAACTTTCTAGTAGTATTTGATATCTCGCATTATACCACATGTTCAATATCACTCTTTTTAACCATACAGTTCATTTTGGAAGAAGCGCTCTGTAGTCTATATAAATGGCAAGCAAATGATAAACAAAAGACCCAAAAGCGGATTCAGAATAATTAGAACACAGGTTATAATGGTTCTATCTTAAAAAGGGGGTTTCTTATGATTTCAGTCGATTTTTAATTGATTTATATAAAATGAAATCGTTTTATCCTCCATCGTATAGTGGTATGAATACAATTCGTTTATCAAATCGATTGAAAGATTTTCTATTTTTAGAGTGAAGTAGATAAAATATATATGTTGCCTTATCTTTCAACTTAATCTAGAAATCCAGCATGATATGCCAGTAAGTAAACCTGCTGAAAACTTGACAGATATATTTATGTTTTATAACTTAAAGCAACCTTATCTTTTGTTGTACGACTTTCTAATTTTAACTGCAAACTTCTTTCGATGCTGTGCACTCTCTTCATTTTTATAAACAAATATGATTGGGAAATAAGATTTAACTTAGTATACTACACGTTGAAATATTTTTTTTTTTAATGATACACAATTTTGAAGTATCTTGAACGTGATTGTTTTATCTTGTTCTGATACTTTGCTGCTCCTATTATAAGTATCAACCCATGCCTTTTTTTAATACTACAACTTGTTAAAAAGATAAAGTTTGACAACTATAATTTATAGTACCTACCTCAGTACACATAGTTTTATTAAGGTCCATGCTTTGAGCTACAGAGGTCATAAACACTACAAATAATGTAACCTTTCCGGTGGAGGTCACCATAACAAACACATTTTACCCCTGAAACAAGAGAATAATTAAGTTATATTTCATGTGTAGATTATCTATTTTTGTCTATCTTAATGTGGCTACCATGTAGAATAACGAAGTCTTTCATTACTTGTTGAAAACAGAAATTATCTTTGTTGTAGATGGGAATATGTTGCAGAATTCCTTTGAATTATAAATAATTATATAAACCATTTCATAAGTTTGTTTGAATTATACGATAAATCCATCTAATTGGACAACCTACCTAATTTTATACAATGCAATGGCTATCTTTTAACAAATAAAGTTGTTGCAGTGTTTTCTTCCAAACCCCGATGCAAGATGAATAAAATATGCAGTCATGTCCAGTCAGGAAGAGGTGTAAAATATCAAGCCTTGTGCACAGAGATTGCAACACTCTCTTCACATTATAGAACTCTTGTAAAAACTCTGCGAGTATCCTGATGTGGCCTGTTGCTAGGTCAAGTTTCTGCTGACATACACCATACTCTCCCTTGTTCCCTTGCTGTCAACCCAGTTTGCAGAACAAACATTTTTGGTTCTCAGTTAATTTATTCTTGTCCAAAATTGCTTGAAATATACTTGCAGCCTTATATGTTTTAACCAAACGCTGGATCTAACTAGTATTATCTATCTTGGTTACTTTTCTCTCACTTAATTTAAGTCCCCACATACCCGTACTTGCTGCATGTGCCTATCCTTAGTCAGGAATATATATACATATACATGTGTTATGGGATCCTTAGTTAAGCATAGTTTGCTTTATTTTAATTACTAAGACAATAACACATGCATATAACACTAATGATGCGCAAACCATTCTGGCCAACTTTAGAGTGTAAAGAAGTGCAGTGTCAAGGCACTAATCAAGAACAAATTCTTGTAAATATACGATAAATATACGGAGATCCCATAGAAGCGCAGCACATCATTTTGGTCTTTTTTGATAACAATACAAACATGTCCATTTCGGCTAAATATATACTAAAGTAGTTTATTTTGCATCTTTTTTCAGGTAAGGAACTAATTCCAGAGGGATCAAAATCAAAACCCACAAATATCCTTCCGAATATTAACAAACACAGGACCAAATGTAATATGAGCCAGTTTATCATTCCAGGAATTAATTTTGATGGAAATTCGACATTCAAGCTAGGAAAATTTAAAGTTAAAAATCTTAAAAGTCAAGCAGCTATGAATTTTGATGGGACTGTTTCTGCAGACATGTATTTAGAACGACTGGTCAACTCCCAAAGAAGATTCTATCAAATGATAAATACATGTTAGATGTTTCGATTCTATTGACACTCAATATATTTGGATATTAAACAAGCAACTGCATGTATTTACTCTGTAAAGGTTTCCAACCTATTTAGTATTCCCGGTTTCCGTTAAGAAATACGTTAATGTATTAGTATAGCAAAACTAAAATTAGACTTCTTACCTTTAAATTAGTTATTTTCCTAGCTAGTGGTAATCACCTATTTCTGTCATGTATGTTTACTACAATGTACGTATGCCATAGTTATTTCTTTGATTAAAAACAGAAATATCTATAAATAAAGAAAGTGTATTTACAGTTGTCAAACCGTGATATGCACCATCACCTGCGCAAAATACAAGTTAATTTTATTTTATATTACACATTTTATAGAATTAAATACAACACTTATGAGATAAAAGTGTGATATTTCAGTAGTCAGAATATTTTAGCAATTACACATTATGTTATCACGTAGCAACGAATAAAACCTCTTTAATATGTCAATCAACAGTGTTTTTTATGAAAAGAAAATGAATAGCTTTTTAGAAATGTAAAAAGTTTTGTTATCAACTACAAAAAAATATCAATGTTTTATACATCCTTATCGCAAGTGGAAGAAACGAAGAAGCGTGTTCCCTTTGTCCCCTTTTATCCAGTTTTGTTGTCACATAAGTTTATTTATGATCATTCTATCTTGAACGCACAATTTCTGAATCACATATGTACAGGTAGTTAGTAATGTCTTACTAATTCAACACATACATATGAATTATAGATTTTTGTGTAACATGTTTTTTACATGCACTGTTACAATCAATTAAACATTAAACATAAGAAAAATATAACAAACTATGATCGATTGAAAGATCTTTAAAACATATAAGATCATTGAGGTGAATACGTAAAGGGCCGTGAAGCGAAAAGTTGCCTTAACTTATATGTGTAATAGTTTCATTCTTACCTCATAATTACAACAGTTGTAGGTCTTTGACCTGATGCACTTTTTACTCCTTTGTCATGTTTCGATACAAACAGTTATGGAACGTTCATAAACAACAAAGGAAAAATGGACTGGGTAGTTCTATTAATAGAAAAATCATATTATTAATAATTGTTAATCAATAAAAAAAATGACAGAACTTGATTTTCGGACAATGATTTCAATTATGATAATAAATTTGTATTGATGTAGTTCGTCTTATTTCTTAATTTAATATCGCCGATAACTGTTAATAGATTTCTATCGTTTGACACGTGTTTTATAATATCACAGTTTTATTTCTTTGCATATTAATATTATTTGCTTGTGTGCACTAGTGTCAAGAGTATGATGACCAAAAGCCGAATAATTCCAATTACTGAAAGCTGCAATATAATTTTACAGGGTTGTCATATTTATCTGTTTATGAAGTCTGCCACCGAAAATCATGCTTCATTCCACTGATACAAAACAACAAGATATTGGAGATGAAATGGGTGTGGTGTCTTCATTGGCAACCAGAAGTTGAAAACCATTACCTAGTCTCACATTTTAACACACTTTTTTTCATATGAATAAATCCATCTAATTGGACGACCTGGCTACCTATATATGAGTCATTTTTAATAAATGTCGAATTTTTAGTACACCTAAGAATTTATATCTTATTTTTTATATTTGATGAAAACTGCAAGTGTATGTTTATAGATTTTTTGTTTTTAAACGACTTATATTGCTTTGTTACAATAAACTATTTTTTTCCCAGTGAAAAAATCATTTACTTTTAATTATCTTTAATGGAGTTGACATGAGCAAATTTGATAAGATGCAAACAATGCTTTCTCTTTTGGATTCCCAACTCCCATGTTTTCACCCTTTTTTGTCGGTGATTAAGTTGGTATTTTTTTGCTATATTGTAGGATGTCAATGTCGGTACCAGCTCCTAGTCCTGGTCTTTTCTGTCCAGGTATATGTTTCTTACAGTCTTTTACAATATATTTTTCATTACTTTTTATTGGCAATGACCTAGCTGCCGATAACTGCGAGTGCTCTTAAATCTGTACTTAGTGTCTTTTTGTTGTAGGGATGTACAAGTACCCGGCCACGCCCACCCTGTGTTTTTGTAAGATGTATTTCTATTGGTATCAATCTGATGAGATAAGCCTTTTTCAACTAATTTCTATAATCTGTTCTTATTTTGAACTGTTACATCATTGTCCCAGGTTAAAACAATGTGGGATCGGTGCTAGCTAACATCTTTAAACCCCGCCACATTTTTTATGTGCCTATCTCAAGTCAGGAGCCTGTAATTCAATGGTTGTCGTTTGTTGCTGTGTTACATTCATACGATATTCCCGCGCTTGTAATTCCTATCATGATTCCATTGATAAAGAGTTGCTGCTAGCAAGGAAGCTATTAACCCAAGAGTTCCAAATGGTAAAGTTGAAATCATCCCTTCGTAAATTTTACGGACGCCATCACGAGTTGGTTGACCGTAATGGAATAACCGTTTCACAGATGATATCAGATATGTTACTTACGTCGTTACTTCAATCCCGTTCCCTTTCATGAATGTGTCCTACCGAATTTGACTACCGGATTTGTAATAACATCGCAATACGACTTTGCCACATATGGAGCAGGATCTGCTCATCCTTCCGGAGCACCTGATATCAACCCTAGTTTTTTGTGGGGTTCGTGTTGCTCAGTCTTTAGTTTTCTTTGTTGATCCTTTTATATTATTATGTGTCTGTTTTTTTTATTTTTATCCATGGCGTTGTCAGATTATTTTAGATTTATGAGTTTGACTGTTGCTCTGGTATCTTTCGCCCCTCTTTTACATATTCGTTTTTCGATCATTATTTTGTACATTAACTGGGCCGTTAATTTTTGTATATAAATGAATCACCTTTATTAGACCAAGTTATTTTATCTTGTGCTACTTTTCATATTGATTAGGTTGGTACCTCCTTCTTTCAGTCAAAACACTCGATCTGTATCTGCTCATTTATCAAGACAATTCAATTAAAATCATGTTACTCTGGAATTTAAGGAAATGTGAAACACGGAGTGCACTTAAAGATATTTTTTAATATTCATTTATGCTACATATCGGTGTATTCTGAATGAACAACAAATACACATTTTTTTTTATCTTTATTTATGTTCAACAAAAATAAATTATGATTTGGTTACAAACAATATTCTTAATAAATATAAGCAAAACAATTCTCAAACCACTTTAATTGGGTCATTAATACACGTATAGTGACTTTGAACACAAACATTCTGATTTTAATATACGCAGTAATTCGTATACAAGAAACGACCTCTGTCTTTTGTGTGGTTTTCCTTTCACATCAGGGCAAGACAGCCATTATACTAGTCTTTAAACATGATGTTCTTGGGCTTCTGACCCGTTCTATAATGACCAAGTTATGAGGTATGAATTCCGACGAAGCAGGTATTAACAAAAGTAGCAACGATCGTTGTATTTATAGTGTTATTGCAAATCATGAAATAGAATAAAAAAGTAAAGTACATGCAGGTACACGAGGAGAAGAAAAAAAAAGTAAGTATACAACATTTTAATCAATACACAAGGTTTAGTTCTCTGATAGTTATTCGCATTATTTGATTTAGGCGTTTAGAACCTTTGGCGACCCCGCAGTTTAAATGTCGAAAACATGTACGATACTGAAAAGTTGGAATTACAGACGAACGTTCACCTAATCTGACCCAGTTAATTAATAACCCGAGAGAGTCAAAAAATGGTATTGTCTTAGGTGTTATGAAAATGATTCTGTAGTGGTATCTTTTTTATTACGGATATTTTATCAGCCCGACGTAGTCGTGAGATACCATAATGTGTCAAGTTCCAAAAATACCCCCAAAAATATGAATGTCAGAGCTGGGGAACAGATACTAAAGGATAACGAGATCATTTGGATTGAGACGGACGCTGGCATGATGTAAAGAGGCAAAACATATCGTGCAGGAACGAAAGAATCATTGGAAGAAATGTTAAAATTGAGAATGGAAATGGGGAATGTGTCAAAGAGACAACAAACCGACGAAAGAAAAAAACAACAGCAGAAGGTCACCAACAGGTCTTAAATGTAGCGAGAAATTCCCGCACCCGGAGGCGTCCTTCAGCTGGCCCCTAAACAAACATATACTAGTTCAAAGATAAAGAACGCCATACTAATTTCCAAATTGTACACAAGAAACTAAAATTAAAATAATACAAGACTAACAAAGGCCAGAGGCTCCTGACTTGGGACAGGTGCAAAAATGCGGCGGGGTTAAACATGTTTGTGAGATCTCAACCCTCCCCCTATATCTCTTGCCAATGCAGAAAAGTAAACGCATAACAATACGCACATTAAAATTCAGTTCAAGAAAAGTCCGAGTCTGATGTCAGAAGATGTAACCAAAGAAAATAAACAAAATGACAATAATACATAAATAACAACAGACTACTAGCAGTTAACTGACATGCCAGCTCCAGACTTTAATTAAACTTACTGTTCAAAAGATTATGATTTCATCATATGAACATCAGGCACAATCCCTCCCATTAGGGGTTTAGTATCATACCATCATAACATATGCATCATAGCATCTTTTTCTTATTGTATAGCAACAAACAGATGCTTACTTTGGTGCCTCAAAATGTGTCAAGTTTAAAAGGCTATCATTAATAGTTTGGAACATTCAGTTTCTTGAAATAGTTTCAACATTATTTTAATAAAACTGAGTTCTGAATTGTCTGCTCAGTTTGGTACTATTTCATTACACTGATTACATAACAATGATTGAAAGACATTTTAAAATAGTGTATGTTTGTATACTAGTCTATTCGTCATGATTTATTTCGACATTGCACACAACTCCAGAATCACAGACTGTTGACACTGAAGTTCATGAGTGTTGTTCTTTCCTCCTTGCTCGTGGTTTTCATCAGTATATGTACATTTTCCATTGGTTGGAGTCACATTATTCTGAAATGAGTTTATGAGTTTATCGAATAAATTATTCTGAAACGAGTATATGGGTTTATCGAATTCATAATTCTGAAATGAGCATATGAGTTTATCGAATACATTATTCTGAAATGAGCATGTGAGTATATCGAATACATTATTCTGAAATGAGTGTATGAGTTAATCGAATACATTATACTGAAATGAGCATGCGGTATGGGCTTTGCTCATTGTTGAAGGCCGTACGGTGACCTATAGTTGTTAATGTTTGTGTCATTTTCCTCTTTTGTTGATAGTTGTCTTATTGGCATCATACCACATCTTCTTTTTTATATATGAGTTTATCGAATACATTATTCTGAAATGAGCATGTGAGTATATCAAATGCATCAGATCTAAAACATTACGCTCAACTAAGGCCTTTCCCTATTTTATACAACATTCAGTAGAGCTGAATGTATTATGAAAAAACAGAATGTTTATTTGAAGTATTTATGTAATTTATTAGTATTAACTTTAATATACACGAACATAAGTGGAATATTCAATCAGGAACTTCCCGATAATAATAATTGGTGGCTGTAAAGCACTCAGGAGCTGATCTCAGAAGGAAGTGAAATGCTTACTAACACGAGAACATGATATGAAAATGTACACGTTTTGTACTAGACCTACATTACTGAACAGGAATTTGAATGTGTTATTTTAAGAGGTATCAGTTAGAAGGAAGACATGTCACCTTAACGGGACATGGAACTTTTACTCCGGAGCGACAGGGTTTGATCTTATTAAAATACCGCTTGCTTAGCGGCGAAAAACAAATGTTTAAGTTTTTGGTTTTACTAGTTCAAAGATCGATCCCCGACCAGCTATAACGCGGCACCAGTCTTTCACTTGCATGCCTTGCTTGTATGATAACATGCATCCTCTAATTTTTGGACACGGTGTATATTAAATAATGTTAAGTTACCCCATGTTCCTTTTGTATTTGGAATCTTCTTCGTCTTCTCTTTTTGTAAACATACATTCTATAGAAATAAAATTTAACTTCACTTTAATATAACAAAAAACAACTTTTTTTTCTTGGAAAATTTAACTCTACCCCGATTTAAAGTCATAAGAAACCTCAAATCAAAAAAAATAATGCATGTTTTTTATAACTCAATGGATAGTTTTCACTACAAAACTTATATACATATAATTTTTTCTGAAGAAAATTCTTTAATTTATTCATATTTAGAAGAAGTTTACTTTATTTAAATTGCTTCCTTCCAGCAAGCAATTCCCCCGACATATTTTCCGTATGCAAGGTGACCTCAGTGTGACCCATCTCGTAAAAATCCGGTGACCACAATACGCATGGGTGTCCTTAAAATGAACTATTATCTGAATTTACATGTTAAACACGTGCTCAATTTCCATGCTTTTTGTTTATTTTTCGTCAATTGTTGACAAACAGGTGACAATCGTTAAACTTCGGCTTCAAAATACGAACTTTAATTACCTGCCATATTTTCACAACAACACTGACCGATTGAAAAAAAAAATGACGATTATACGAAATTTACACGAAAAAATGATAAATTCGAGCACAGAAGAAAGACTAAGTTTATGATTTTTGTATGCATTGGTTCAAGAATTGGAAGAACATTATTTTTCACCGGTCACTCGTTTCTTATGACTTTAACAAAAATGTAATTCCTCATTTTAATATGACATCATGTAACTTTATTTTAATGCAGTAAAACATCAACACACTTTGATGTAGCAAAACATCAACACACTTTGATGTAGCAAAAGGTAAACACACATTGATGTAGCAAAAGTTAAATACATTTGGATGTAGCAAAAGGTAAATACACTTGGATGTAGAAAAATGTTAGTAATCTTGGATATAGCAAAAGGTAAAATCACTCTGAATGTAAATACTATTTTATCTTTCGTAGCCTTCAAGTCAGCTCTGGATTTTTTTAAACTAAATTGCACTTGTCCTGGTAATGCATGTCATATTTGCCGCTGTAAAAAGCAATCAAAATATTAATCGATACATGCAATCCGAAACTATTCCTTTTTTTTTAGTTTCCAAAATGGACAAATGTTGGAAATACTTAGATAATAAAAATGGGATTAACGTATATATGTCCGTTTTGGGTCAACTTTGTAAATGTAGGACGACACAACCCTTTTTTTGTTAACATTCCAATGGCACTTGTTAATGGCCAATGTAAATAATGCATTCTTTAAAGTGTTGACTAGTTACTGAACGTACCCAACAGTTACTACAAGAAGACTGATAATACTCAAGACTAATACCACTATCACGGCATCTTTTGTCTTCTTCTCTTCTTTTTCTTGATTCGTTGGAAAAGGAATGTGTGTAGGTAATGATTCTTTTGAAACTGTTGTTAATTCTTTTGATAATGTTGTTAATTTTGCTGATGCTGTTGTTTTTGTTGACTGAAATGTTTGCGTGGAAGCTTGTTTACTCGTCGTATTCCTGAAATGGGCAGACGACGAAATAGTTGTCGTTAACGTTGATGTCGTGGTGGACTTCCTCGATGTTGTTTTGTGTGTGGGTAATATAAGAGAGGGACAATTTAATTTCAATTCTTTGTTACATTTGTATGTAAATGTACTAAAAGTTGAGGTGACTTGTTCGCTGCAAAATGACTTATCACCAAAACATTGTTCGTAGACTTCCAGGGTTTTATTGCAGTCACATCTATCCAAAGATATACATTCGAACAAAACAAGTTTCATATCATCTGGAGGACATATTATCGAACTGAGTGTGTTGTCTAGAATCGCCACTTTACTGGAGTAGAAAGCTTCTACTGGCTGTAAAACCTGAAAAGATAATTATAAATTGTAGGTCTTATTAAAACATTTAAACGTTTATATTTAGTTTCAAAAGATTTCTTAAGGATGTTTGCTTGTCATGTTTTGGAATTTTTGTCAGATTTTCGAAATCCTCTGGTTTTATCCATTTGAATGCCTTAAAAAAATGCCCATGAACCCCCATTTTTCTTTTTATAAATCTTTTACATGTATAATTATCAGCTATTTGTAAAAGTCTTAATAAAAATCTTATTTATTTTTTAATAGTTTTTGAAAACTTTAACTGGTCAATGATTATCATTAAACTAAGAAAATTCAAAAGAGAACATTTTCCCACCAAAATTCCAATGGCTAATATCTCGAAAAAAAGCACATTGACCCCTACATATTTTTTTTTGCTTTTTTTCCCTCAATTAATCCCCTATCAATATATCAATATATACTAGTTTTATGGAAAAAATATTTTGAAAACTGAGCAGCAAACATCTTTAAGATACTTGACAAAATGAAGAATTGGGATTGAATGTGTATTCTATGAAAAATACCATAAAATAATGGATTGTGTGTCCAACGTAAAGAAGTTTTCAAGAAACAAAATTTGTTTGGGTAATTGTCTAAAATTTCGACCCCGTTTTCTCTACAAGTAGCTAGCTCGTGAAGATATCTTATAAGTTATAACATGTTTACATTGACAAGTTAGAAAATTCACCAGATGAAGTGTTTTAACTTTAGGATATGATATTTGTTCCTTATTTCCTTTTATTCCAGAAAAATTTAAGTTGCTTAACTTTTAAGTCTTTTTGTCCTTGATGGAGATTTATCTCATTGGCAATCATACAGCATATTCTGATTTTCATAACACAAAATAAAAGATAAACAGACAGTTTTGCAATTGGTTTTAAAGATCTTGTATGTGTCTTGAAATTTTTAGTTCATTTTTATGTTTTGGAGATAAGTATGACGTCAAGCTGAGGCCAATCTCCGAATGCGAAATTTTCTCGCTGCGATGAAGACCCATTGGTGGCCTTCGCCAGTTATCTGCTCGTTGGTCGGGTTGTTGTTTCTTCGACATCTTCCCCATTTCAATTCTCAGTTTTATTTAACATATATTTCTTTTTATTATTATTACAATTTGTTTATCTGCTTATTTATTCTCTTAGTTTGGTCCGTTTACATTATTATGAGAGATTGTAAATCATACTACACACATTGTATGTATCATATTCCTCTGACGTCTGACTGCTTTTTATTTAGTGATGCACAGACCACGACCTTCAGACAATGACACAAGCTCGTACTATCGCTTTATACCCTTACTACCTTTGTTTATAAACCTTGTTTGTACAAATCTATTTACGCTTGTTTTGAAATTATGATGATGATGATGATGATGATGATGATGATGAATGTAACTATTGTTGAACGTACAGTAGCAAATATTACATGCATATCAGGACTAGTGCATGTTAATACGACTCTTAAAAGACATATAGAAGCTCGAAATTGCAAGAATTCGAAATAATATCCACATGTTATAAAAAAAATATACACATTTTCAACTGCACGAATTTTATTTACAAGTTTTTAACATCATATAATGAAATCACGGCTGGTAAAATGTTTCTATTTTCAGGTTCCTTCACTTATTAAGTAAGATGGTAAGCATAGTTTATCAAGATTCGACATATATTATAAACAATCAAAACCTAATATGGGCTCTAACGACTCGGCTCTTTCAACCGAAAAACTACTTGACATCGATGCAAATTAATTCATTAAAGTGAATGATTCATTTTACGGCATTCCTGATCATTCCTGTGGTCTATAATAATTAAAGTCGTGTCACATTTTAAATTGAAACAATTCATTCGGTTTTGTTAGTAGATAGACCAACAACAGTAAATAAAGACCAGGATATGAGGTTTAAAATCATCATTTTGTTAATCATTGAAAATTGACATTGTCAAGGAGGATGTTGATTGTATCGAGAAAAAAAACAACATTTCCTTCCCCATAAATATTATATAACTGAATGTACGGATAAAACTCAAATTCCTGTTATCGCTTAAACTACATAAATATTAGTTAATTCTGAGTATAACTAAGAAATTAGACACATGAGAACAATTCTGAAAAATCTTGCATTACTAATAAATAATTTCTGGTGTTTAGATTTATTTATATGCACTAATCCGAGCAACCACACTACATAATTTGGAAAACGAAAAAAAATGGGAATGCAGAAGATAACCCACCATATTAGTACATGTAGTTGAAATATACATTTAATTGCCATAATACTACTTTTAGTTGTTTTTTTGTGCTGAGATTTCTGTTCCATTTTGAAACAAATAAAAGAAATCGCCAGCCAAATACTTACTAATCGTGTTTTTATTTTTATGTTTGTGCTGGAAAAAGCTTTTGAATGATTGTGTTTGTACACATACTGACTTTAATGTCTGTTCCTATGATTATCTAAGGTGGTGAGATAACCTTCACATTTTTAAAATTCATAATACAATATGATATATAATCAATGATAGAACAACAAACTATTGAGCTATATAAGACCGGAGACACATGATAATTCATTTGCGTTTATATTCGTCCACGAGTAAAATTATTAATGGCTAATCTTTAACAGAAATGGGTGTGATACAAATGACATTATATTACAACACACACACGTCTTACCTTTGAACAGAAACCACCATCAGTTCCGTTACAAAATAATATCGTAGAATTATCTTCTGAATATGAAACATGGAATATCAATAGAAATATGATATTATACAATAGCCCAACCATCACACTGGCTAGCTAGGGTAGGTTTCATTTCCTCATATGTAAATATATCCTTTTTCTAATTACTTAAAATCAACACTCTCACACATAATCTATTTTTATCAAACTTTCACTGCGTTCAAGTGTGTTATAATTGTATTACTTTCAACACTTGAGTTTTTACAATTTTTCCTAGTACATGTAATTTTAAAATGAACGACGATTCTTCGAATTTTTAGCATTTTAAAAGATAGCTATAAATTATAATCTTGTGAGATAAGAAGCTGCTATTTATTTTATAATATCAAGCATGTTATTTCTCAGGTTGTTAGCTCACTTGGTTTAAGGATATTAATCAGGATGTTGGTTTTAGCTTTTGTAGCTTTTAAATTATTGTTGGTTTTATCGTTTGAAATTTTATTGTTTTTTTATCTTTTGATTCACCATTTTCTACATTTGAAAATGCCTGTACCAAGTCAGGAATATGACAGTTCTTGTCTATTCGTTTTTGATGCGTTTTGTTATTAGATTTTGCCATGTGATTATGGACTTTCCGTATTGATTTTCCTCTGAGTTCAGTATTTTTGTGATTTTACTTTTGAATTGTTGTTGGTTTTATCTTTTGAATTATTGTTGTTTTTTTCTTTTGAATTATTGTTGGTTTTATCTTTTGAATTGTTGCTGGTTTTATCTTTTGAATTATTGCTGGTTTTATCTTTTGAATTGTTGTTGGTTTTATCTTTTGAATTGTTGTTGGTTTTTTCTTTTGAACTATTGTTGGTTTTATCTTCTGAATTATTTTGTTGGTTTTATCTTTTGAATTATTGTTTGTTTTATCTTTTGAATTATTGTTTGTTTTATCTTTTGAATTATTGTTGGTTTTATCTTTTGAATTATTGTTTGTTTTATCTTTTGAATTATTGTTTGTTTTATCTTTTGAATTATTGTTTGTTTTATCTTTTGAATTATTGTTGGTTTTATCTTTTGAATTATTTTGTTGGTTCTATCTTTTGAATTATTTTGTTTGTTTTATCTTTTGAATTATTTTGTTTGTTTTATCTTTTGAATTATTTTGTTGGTTTTATCTTTTGAATTATTGTTGGTTTTATCTTTTGAATTATTTTGTTGGTTTTATCTTTTGAATTATTATTGTTTTTTTCTTTTGAATTATTGTTGGTTTTATCTTTTGAATTGTTGCTGGTTTTATCTTTTGAATATATTGCTGGTTTTATCTTTTGAATTGTTGTTGGTTTTTTCTTTTGAATTGTTGTTGGTTTTTTCTTTTGAACTATTGTTGGTTTTATCTTCTGAATTATTTTGTTGGTTTATTTCTATACACTCAATTCGAAATCTGTATATACAATGTACAAGTAGAATATAACAGAAAATATTATTTCACTTTCCAAATTAAAGGGTAATAAACAGCATATAAAATCAAGAACAACCAGTGATGGTGCGTGCTACTGATGATGCTCTCGCACAAATACTTCGTTTTTGAGTTGTGAAACTGAAAAAGCCTCACATCGTATATAGCTGACTTATATAAACCATGAAAAATCATTGTATTGTAGTTCCTGCGAAAAATGTGACGAAAATTTTCAATTTGGCTGTCATGTGAAAAGTGTTCGGTAAACAGGAATCTGTTGAGGAATGAATCTGAAAACCTACCACACGATATAGCCAACTTCAATAAAACTTTCAGAAATCCTTGTGAAAAGATGCTACGAAAATATCCATGGGACGGAAGGACGAACTGACGGACTGGCTGACTGACGAGGTGACGGATGAATGGACGGACAGACAGAGGTAAAGCAGTATATTCACACTTTTTGCGAAGCAGCGGTTTAATGATTGGGTCAACATTAAGATTTTACAATACTAATATCATAGTAATAATATGATATAATTATCTTTATAGCCTCAGTCACAATTGGAGCCAAATCAAAATAGAAAAAAAACCTAGCTTATTGATATTAAATAACAGTCCGTATCAAACCATGTACTATAAAATTCAAAAGAACTAACAATATAATCATCATTTCTTTCCCCTACAATAGTTAATTTTTCTTGTGTTTACATCGAAGATTTATCATATTTATCTATCTTTACAAAGTTCTGACATGTGCTAGACTGAATATGTTGAAAGAGTTTCTCCCTCAAATTTTGATAATGTGAGCATTCGATTGAAAAATGACGCTCATCCACAACTTTATCAGCTGTACAATACGATTTTTGGAATATCTGGCAATCTCAATTCTTAATGTAATGGGTGAGCACCGGTTCTTAATTAACATATGAACTTCCTTTCTTAAAATCAATTATATCTAAATATTTTTTCTTTGAAAACATTCTTTATAATAAAAAATAAGTGTCAAGTTTGCCACAAAACACATAATGTTGTAAGTTTTTACAATTAGACAATTTGAGAAAGACATAAGCAGGACAAGACTTTCACACATTGTCTTAGATGTCTTACTAGTTGTTATTGCCTTTATACTGCAATCGTTCTATTTAAACAGTCAAAATACGTTGACTGATACTTCTATGGCAGTAGAGAAGGCTCATTTAAGCTTTTGTAAATTTATACTTGGAGTAAGTAAAAAAGCAACTAATATTGCAGTTATGGGTGAACTTGGCAGATATCCTCTATTTTTGGAGGTTTTGTTAAATATGTTTAAATATTATATACGTTTAAAAAAATCTGATGACTTATTATTAAAAGAGGCTTTCAACCTCTCAAAATCTCTACATGATGAGCACAAAAAGAGCTGGTATACCAGTATTCAAACTTTATTTAAATACTTGAGCATCAATGAAAATTATGCACTTAATTTAAAGACTAAGTTAAAAAACTATTTATGTAAAAAGATGCAATCAAAATATGATTTAATATGGCAAACTGAGCTTAATAATGATTTCAGAGGCAATAAACTATATGGTAACAAGCTCAGAACTTATAGACTTTTTAAAAGCAGATTTTGCTTAGAAAATTACCTTTTGCAGGAAAATTTTAGATATAGACATCATTTAACAAAATTCCGTATCAGTGCTCACGATTTAGAGATTGAGAGGGGAAGGTACAAAAATCTGACAGTGTCAGAACGTATCTGTAAATTGTGTGGTACTGAGGTTGAGGATGAAATTCATTTTCTTCTTCAGTGCCACAAACTTTCAAATATTCGTTTCAATTTTCTAAATGAAATAAAACAACGGTTTAAAAATTTTAGTGGTTTAGATATTAAATCACAATTTATTTGGCTAATGTCCTCTGAAGATACTTTCATACTCCAGAAACTCGGAGAATTATTGCAAAATTTATCCTCATTTAGGAAAGTTTCCTTAAATAATATATAGATATAGAAATGCCCAGTGACCCCCCCCCTTATATTGTTAAACACTGTGCTTGTTGTATTCTTGTATTTGTGTTGATAAATATTTTTTTTTTGGTTTATTTTTCTTTTATAACATTGTGTCTTAATCATATTGAATCACTTGTAATCATTTGTATGTAATTAATGTTGATTGTTCTGCTCCTTGTGGGCGCTTTGATTAGCAATAAAATATATTTGAATTTGAATTTGAATTAAACAGTCACCGACCCAATATCACTTTTCCTCTTGAATATTTTTAAAAGAAAAAGAAGTTGCCGAAATGTTCATGTCCGTCATATTTGTTTTTCGTTTTGTTGTAAAATTAAAATCATCAGTCCTGCACTTCCTTCAACAATTATAAAAGAGGCATATTTTTCTAGATTTTGAAATAAGCTCGGGATATAAAATTGGTATCAATACAAAAGAATTGAGTGTCTGACTCATCTCTCAGACTATGTCTGATCGATCGCTATTGGAAGTGCTGTGTACTGTCTCCGTATTTCGTGGATTCACATTCCCGAACATGATACCGTATTCATAAATGGAATTGCTTATCTTTTCTGAGCACATATTTCGTCCTAGTTGTCATCTTATTTTTAAGGATCTGGGTATGTATTTGTGTCTTTGTTTTTCTCAATTTGACTGACGCTACATTAGTCCCTTATTTCTGCGACAAAATTAATTTAAATAAAACTCAGATGAGTGATACAAGGGGTTTTGAAAGTGTTGCGGCCAAAGAGGGCGGGTAGTGTTATCCAACTACTATATATTTTTTTATGTAGTTAATAAAGTGATGAAACCTCACTCTCCTGATACGCGAAAGGGGGTAACTCTAGTGAAAGAAGGTAGATCAAGACACACACAAAAACAACACAACAAACTAGAACAGCACAGACTCAGAGTGGACACACAAACGATGAAATGTAAATAAAATAAAATACATACGCACGTAAAACGAAAGAGGGACCAGGGCAAGGACTGAGCAGTTGCAACAAGCATGTGTATCTACTTCAATGTACTGAGACTTATATCCCTCATGGAAAGAATAATTGGAATCAAAACGGACAACCACAATTATTACAGAAACCGGAGTTGGTCTTTTTTAGAGAAAATTTACCCACCCACATAAGAAAAATGCATTGTCGGAATAATGGGCTGTTGGAGTAATGGGTTGTCGGAATAGTGGGCTGTCGGAGTAATGGGCTGTCGGAAAAGTGGGCTGTCGGAATAATGGTTGTCGGAATAATGGGATGTCACCCCGAAATGCAGTGGTGGACCGAGAAATTTTTATAAGAGGCGCCCACTGATTGTCTGTCCAGTCATACTTGAACTTCAGTGAATCACTATATAATTTACCAAATTTTCCAACGAAAGGAAAGCCCGGGCCCACTGTGCCCCCCCCCCCCTTAAATCCGCCTCTGCAATATCACACATTACGCCATAATGCATAAACCAGGTGAGCGATACAGGCTCATATGGCAGCTTCTAGCTGTTTATGTATTTTTTGTTTTAAATAAGAGAATATTAATTGCAATTGAGCTTGAATTTGAGAAGAAACAAACCCAGTTACATAATCGATAAGATGGTGGTAAAAATCAAAGTTAGTAAGTGTGTTATTGTACAGTCTATATAAAACGAATGTTTACTTCTATCGCTATTATGCAATACTGAAATTTAGAACTGGTGTTGGAGAATAAAAATGTAAAAACAGGTTGTTTCAGTCTACTTCATTAGAGAATAATTACTATCAAAACATATGAAACAACTTTTAAAGAATGGAATATTAAATAAACATATAACAAGAAGTGGCACGCGATGCCGTGCTAAATATGCACCCATTCGGGATTTAAAGTAGCGGGAATGATGTGTCAAAATGTTTCAACCCATTACTGTCATGCTACCGACTAAAGGAGTAGGTCCGGTAAGACCCCTTTTTGGGCCCAAAAAATAACAGTTTTACAAAATTGTTAAAATGTAAACTTTTAGTTATTTATTGGACAGTTGAATGCTTCTGCTACATAAATGTGGGCTGTTTTTGACAATACAATGCACATATATCGGGTTGTAGCATCATTAAGTCATGCTTAATAACAGAAATATTCAAAATTCTATCATTTTAGTTAAATTTTAGACGGTTTCCCCGTAAAACGAAAGTGGCCGCATTCGTGTTCATCCTTAATATTGAAATGTAAGTTGTATTTTATCCATAACATATATAAAGGTTTTGGCTGAACACGGATGCGGCCACTTTCATTTTTGACAAAAACCATCTGAAAAGTGACGCTTTTTGACATATTGAGAGATTTTTCATATTTGAGCTTGAATCGGATTGTTTTTAATGACTAAATCAGTTAAAATCTTTCACTTATACTAATGGAATCAAGTGAAATAGACACATAAGTGTTTAAAAAGTGGTCAAAATCTTTCGTCAGATGAAACTGAAATTTGAGGCCAAAATGAGTCCATACCGGACCTACTCCTTTGAATTCATTCTGTTCGATACAACCTTAGAGCTAGTGGTGTAAACTTTGAATGATGAACGGACGATCGGACAAGGGGTTGTTATAGACGATTGGGTAGAATAAATGATTTTGTAGCAGCTTTTAAAATAACTCCTGCTAATAGATTGTATTTCTACCACAATTGAAACTATTCTTCCAGTCAGTCTTTCATATCTGAAATTCATGATTACGTGTCGTTCACGACAATATCAAAATGAGGATATCCACCAGAGTCTAAAAGACGCGGTCGTAACAGACATTGAGGCGAGATGTATAGGGGACACAGCCACGTTAACTTTTATTTCTATAGAAGTCGCTCTTCACTGTACTACTACCTGTCGATACATTTATTTTTGGCATTGCACAAGTCATGTCTTCTTTGACTATTAATGACGTTAAAATACTAAATCCCTGTGATGTGTTTTAGTCGATTTTAGTCTCTGATGCATGATTTTTTACTATTAATTGGTTTTGGCTTTTAACTAGCTGTCAGTAACTGCGAGTACTCTCAAATCGTATTTTCTTGTTAATTCGACCTGTTGATACTGTTTATAATGCTTTTTTGTCATTTTTTATTTATATGGATCTTGTCTGTATACCAGCTTTGATCATTTGTAATATCTTCAATTTTTCACTTATTCTTACAACATTTGTATAAACTTCAAGATTATAATAAACCGTTTTTTTTCTAAAGTGAACATTGATTGGTTAAATATTTCTCAGTGTGTTTGAATTTGTTTGTTAGCCTTTTGGTCATGAATGTTTGTCTCTAATATTTAATTAACTGTGCATTTGTATTCAGATATCGCAGATCAAATTTATTCGTTCATTGTGTAATCATACGTTTTTTGATTGAGTAAAGTCTGCCAATTGATATTTTATCGTATGTGTTTCTATGTTGTGATGTTATGCTATTGTTTCAGAAAAAGGGAGAAGGTTTGGGCCCATTAAAACGTTTAATCCCGCTGCAAATGTTTGCACCTGTCCTAAGTCAGGTATCTGATGTACAGTAGTTGTCGTTTGTTTATGTAATATATACGTGTTTCTCGTTTCTCGTTTTGTTTATATAGATTAGACCGTTGGTTTTCCCGTTTGAATGGTTTTACACTAGTAATTTTGGGGCCCTTTATAGCTTGTTGTTCGGTGTGAGTCAAGGCTCCGTGTTGAAGGCCGTACTTTAACCTATAATGGTTTAATTTTTAAATTGTTATTTGGATGGAGAGTTGTCTCATTGGCACTCACACCACATCTTCCTATATCTATTTTCTTATTTAAACAATGGTGAATCAAACCTGGCTGTATAGCTAGATGAACCTCTCACTTGTATGACAGTTGCAAACAATTTGATTATATTGACAACGATGTGTGAACAAAACAAACAGACATAAAAGGTAAAAATGTCAAAATAGGGGTACAACAGTCAACATTGTGTTATAATCTAAATCACTTTAAAACAAACAAATATGTAACCAAAAAAAACCAAAAAGAGCACATAAGCAAACATGATAAAGACAAAAATACAAAAAAAAAATACCATAGCACAATAACACGATGACGGGATGCACAAGTAGCAAGCCACGTCAAATGGATATCACAAGAAGTTAACCTAATACTTAATGTTATATTCAAAAAGACTATTATAAAAATAAAATACTAGCCCACGTTATTATCGAGAGTGACGAAAGATACCAGAGGGACAGTTAAACTCATAAATCGAAAATAAACTGATATTATTTAGATGATACACAACGTCAGTACCCAGAATCTATAATTCAAGACCATTGTGTATAATTTGTTGATAGGAATATTTATCAAAAACATCTATGATACGAGCCCATGTGCACCAATCCCATATAAAATATTTGAAAGTACACATTCGAAGAGAGAGGACGAATTTATAGTTTAAGATAATTAAAACTTATCCGTCGTCATCTGTCAACAAATACTCAAATTACGGTCATCCAACTAGTGTCCGTAAAACTTTGGAAGCAACGACTTCCACACACTGGGTCGATGCCACTGCGCATGCTGGAGATTTATTTCCCCGAGGGTATCACAAGCGCAGTAGTCAGCACTTTTTGTGCTGACATGTATTATCATTGATATTGTTATATTTATATTTTAACTGTTCACAAAATTTTGATCTTTTGGAAATACTAAGGTTTTTGTACCTCAGGCATAGATTACCTTTGCTGTATTTGGTAACACTTTTAGGAATTTTGGATCTCAATTATCTTCAACTTCGTTCTTTATATGCCTTTTTTTTTATAACTTTTTTGGATTCAAGCGTCACTGAGGAGTCTTTTGTAGACGAAACGCGCGTCTGGCGTATATATAAAATTTAGTCCTGGTATCTATGATGAGTTTATTTACCAATTGAACTTTTGGTTTAATAGGTTTTTCGTAAGCATCAACTCTCTATCAAGGAAATCATGAAAGCAAATCGATTCTTTCATACATGACATCAATGATCATGTAATAGTTTTGTTATTCAGCTTGACAAATATGTATATGATTTTTAAAGAATGAAGATAATAACACCTGTCTGAACTTTTTTTAATGTTTCATTTTAGTATATAAAAATGTTTTTTTTCTGTTACAAATCATGATGTTTTATGTGTACACGTTATGCTGCCCATCAAGGGTCCTTGATTGGAATAATACATATTCTTATTCTTATTAATCCTGTTTACTTTTTCATCCCGCCTCTTTTTCAAAACTCTTGCGTCCACATAAATATGGGACCAAACCAATGGTTTTGCACATGGGAACCATTATATACCACCCGTAACACCTGAGATTTTTCACGGATGCAAGATATAGTAACCTTTGTCAGAGATCACTTCGTACATCATGTTGACTATCTTGCACCCTCTGTAGCACGATTCATCGTCCTGCAAATCACACAATTAATTGAAATTGCGATAGTGCAATGGGACATTCATTCTCGTTATATTTTCTTGTTTTTGTGAAATATTTATAGATAGTGCATGTAAGTATATATATTAGGCCATATTCACTACCTCGTTCTCCTGGATGATTATACATGTAGTTTCGTATTTGCATTTTGATGTTTTACGAAAAACCAAAACCACTTTAATTTGTAAGTTATAATTTAATTTGCAGAACAATATTTTGACAATTGTCCTGTGTAAAACATCATTTCTAGACAATTCTAGATTCCATGTTGTTAGTAGATCACAAATCATTTTGGACTTTCTAAATGTAAATAGATAACTGCATATCGATTCTTCTTTTCTTTGGTGTAGGTCCTTTTTTCTTTCCTCTGTATCTTATCTGTACAAGTAGCTTAATGACTATAGTTTGTTCCATATCAATAGTCTTCCGCAATCGGATTTTTTACTGGTTTGTAAGCACTAAAAATCTCAATTCTACGTGAAGTTAAATCCATATAGGTTCACCCCTACCCATATACGTACTCCTTTCACGTTCTGATAATCTTGCATTGGGTGGTTCTAGTTCGACTTTTCATTTAATCCAAACGGTAGCATTTCATTTTGATTCTCTTATCTTTTCAATGTAATCAAGAATATATAGTTCATGTGATAATTTCTTCAGAACTATTTTGAACATTTTCATTAAGTAACTGATGGGATACATTCATTTTATCATCTTCTTCTTCTCTTGTGTCGTTAACCAATGCATCTGCAGTTTCTACATTCGTTGTTATATCTTTTTTATTCGGTTTATTATTAATCTGGAAAAAAAACACACGCAAAATAAAGTGACGTTTAGTTCCTCAATGTCGTCAAAACTTTATCAAAAAATCGAGAAGTAATCAAAATGAATTTATTAAAAACAGAACATAAAGCAGAGAGATATATGCGTCCTCAAAATGCTAATAATATGTCTTCATGCGATTTTCGGGGTCTTTTAAAGAAAGGAAAAGTTTGGATAAAAAGGAAGTCTTTTTTATATTCGAAACAGAAATATTTAGAAATGAGGTATGAAAATGTAAATACAATGTATATCCCTGTTTCATGTTGTTTAGCGTGCATTGCAACAGAGCACTGTGGCACCGTTAAAGTCCACAATTCCTCTAAAGTCCAAAACACCGCTTAAGTCCACAACAATTTTCCGCTAAAGTCCACAACGCCGCTAAAGTCCACAAATTTTCCGCTAAAGTCCACAAAATGACCTCCGCTAAAGTCCACAAGAAAACGCCGTTAAAATCCACAATAACAAGTTCCGCTAAAGTCCACAAAAAAGCACCGTTAAAGTCCAAACATTTTTTTTTATTATCAAAAGATCAATTCACTGGTTTTTTACTCCCAATAGAATATATATAACTTATAAAAATCATGAACCCTTCTTCTTTCAAAGTATTTCTTACGAAAGCGTATTAGGGACATAGTAAGCATAAAATTTGTATTAAAATATTTTTCAAAGTAGAAATTTTGACATTCCAAATCTTAGAATTTCGACTTGATCTCGAAATGTTGACCTTCTCAAATTTTTGAATTCCGACTAAGTAAAAATTCAAAATTTTGATTTTTTTTATAATTCCACCTTATGTTATAATGCTGTTTTTTGATTGGATGAGAAACATGGTATTTTTCACCAATTTCTATATATTGAGATTTTCTTTTCTCTGCCGGGGTATTTGCGAAAAGGGAATTCCATGTGCCGGGGCAAATCCCATGGCAGATGGGGAATACCATGTCTAAAAATAACTCCATGAATTATTTCTATTCTAATGTAACAAAATTAATTTATGTGGACTTTGGCGGTGTTGTGGACTTTAGAGGAATTGTGAACTTTAACGGTGCCACAGAGCACAATCTACATTGTCACTGAAAATATTATCTGACAATTTAAATAGAGTTAAGTCAAAACAGAAACGACCCCATACACATATCCTATTTCTACGTACCGATCTACGTTGTCTACGTCTCCTTTGTTTGTACACCATGAATGCAATTGGAAATCTGAAAGACAAAATATGCATAATTTTATAAGACTCGTTAACTTGCACTTGATCCTGTATTGTATGTTTAAAAATGTCAACTGACTCTTCAATCCATTAACTCCATTAACTATTAAAATGTAAGGTGAGAAGTTATTATCTGTCAACTTAAAATAATAACAAGGTATATTATGAGTGGCCGTTCGTGTCATTTGCGCGATATTCTAACGCGTTAGTAAAAACTAACGCGTTATTTTGTACAACTAACGCGTTATTTTGCTATAATAACGCGTTATTTTGGTAAACTAACGCGTTATTTCTTCATTTTAACGCGTTATTATACAAAACTATCGCGATACTTTTGTATGTTGTACAAATGTAATCTATCGCGATATTTAATGGAATTAACGCGTTAATTTTTGATATTCGTACAATGATGTTAACCAATCACAAGCGCGGTTCTAGATTGAATCTGAAGAGACAAGGAATAGAAATATTTTAAATAGAAAACATCAATACATCTAAAGTAGGAAAATTCTATTTGTTGCCAAAAATACATAAACTATCCCAAAATATACTATCAGAAATGGAGAGAAATGAAACAGCTAGACGAGAAAATTTAATTCCAGGCAGACCAATTGTATTACTGTGTGGTACGCCCCTACACTATATTGGTCACTATATCGATTATTTTCTTGTTCCACTTGTTAAAAAACAATATACCTATATAAAAGATACGTCAAGTTTTATTGATTCGATTGAAAATATAAAACCCCAAAGAGACTGCTATCTAGTAGCATTAGATGCAAAAAACATGTACTTACTTTACATTAAATGAAATACTAGAGGCCACTAACGCGGTATTGACCAATATTGATCCAAGTGAGTATGAAATAAAAGTTCTACCAAAGGACAGTATACTTCGTCTATTAAGGCTTATTCTAGAAAACAATGAATTTATTTTTAACAATAAACTTTACCGTGAAACCTTGGGCGTGTCGGCGTCTGCTGAATTGGCAGATCTTGCAATGTTTGTTATTCTTGAAAAAGTTTTACAACGCTTTCAGCACAGAAACAAAATGATAATGACTTCCAGATTTAGGGATGATGGCTGGATTATATATTCCGGACCTATAGAAGAAATACACGAACTATTTACAATAGCTAATACTGCACACCCGAATAGTGTTTTCAAAGGATTTATCAAAGGTGAAGTATTGAGATACATCAGGAACACCAGTAGCAAAACTGAACTTAAAAAACAGTAAGAAACTTTTAAATCACGTCTCCTCAAACGAAGATATAGAATATCTGAAATCAACGAAATTTTTAATCAAAAACAAAATTTAGAAAGGAAAAACCTCCTTATACAACGCCAAATGAAACGGGAACAACCACTAGTTATGTTAACAAAATTCAACCCATCCATACAGAAACTAAAAAATATAATTACAAACTGACACTGGAACCTTATTTCATTAAACCCTAATTGTTTGAACATATTTAATCGCCAGCCTATTATAGCTTATAAAAGACATACAAATTAAAATTATTCAAATTTTGACCTGAAGTTAATGTTGGTTAGATTGTCTGTCTCTAAAATATCTGATGATCCCAATCTAAAGCAATAATCGACTGTCTTTGTAAGAACCTATCTCGGTCTCCGTGGATTCCAGCCATTTTGCATTAATTCCAAAACATAGAAGTAACAAAATCTCTCATTGGATGATGCTTATTTTCGTATCATCGCGATAGTTTTCATAAATATCGCGTTAATAGTGAAAACTAACGCGTTAGTTTGATAATATTTTAAAGTAAAAGCAAAAATGAAATATCGCGATAGTTTTGTATAATAACGCGTTAAAATGAAGAAATGACGCGTTATTGTAAAATAACGCGTTAGTTTAACAAAATAACGCGTTAGTTTTTACTAACGCGTTAGAATATCGCGCAAATGACACGAACGGCCACTATACTCTGGCAAAATATCCACACACACACATACACTATGTATATTGGACAATATTTTATGAAATATTAGAAGACACATTAAACAAGAATATCAGTTTTTTAGATTTTGATATAAATAAGAAGCAACACATTATAAATTTCATACGTCTGGAGTGCTTTCTGGATTTACCTTTATCAGGGAAGCTTCAAATTAGAACATTTGAGAGCCAAGGATGTTTAATATTAACATAAACAGTTGGAGATGTGTATAACAAAAAAGACATACAAAATTTGTATACTCACAAAGAACACGTAGTCAATGTAACCATTACAATTAATACTATCATTTTAACGTTTACTGTATCGTTGTCATTCTGTTTTACTATGCCATTTTCCTTTGTTGTCTCGTCCAAAGCGGTTTCATTATTGTCAGTGCTCGAGTCGTTATTACAAACATCACAGGAAATGCAGTCTTCACAGCTGATGATATTTTCGCAGTCAATTGTGATGTTCCATTCTTTTAAACATTTTTGTAGTATTTGTACTCTCTGTGCACAATCTAGACAGCGGATAGTAGATGAAAACAAAAGTGACATATCCCATGGTGGTGGACAAGGGGCAGAGTGTAAAATGTCCGCTTCTGATTGGCTCAGCTGTAAATCTTGGACCATAGTTTCGCACTGCTAAAGCAAAAGTGTGTCACATGAGAATTACAAGTTTACAATCGAAAATCAATCCTATATTTGACTGTAAAAAGACCAAAATGTTGTGTTGTCCAATATTTTTGTTATTTGTTATTATTTTAACCGATCAATCAATCAGTCGATCGTTCAAGCAATCAAAATAGCAATCTATTTGTAGGCTAGAAATGAGACAGAGATATATTTCTACTAGAACATAGTAGGTTATACTTTAACACAATTGCTTTAACAAACAAGTTTCAAGAAACACTGCTTTTACTATACATTATCAAAACTTTAGTTGAATGTTTTGAAATTCTAGTTACATCTTATATATGTCTTACACGTTTGAATTTCGTGATAATCTTTTAAAGTTCAAACTTCAACCAGAAATTATCAATGTCCAAACTCTTAAATCTCAAAAATTATATTTATTTAAATAATTTGTTTTACATCATTCATTAAAAATAACATTTATGAAAAGGTTGTTATTTTGTATTTCAGCATTTCAAACATTCAATTTGCGGATAATTTGATATGTCAATCAAACTTAAGTATATCTATTCAGATGTTGGTAAGTACTAGTATGTACTAAGAGATAGAATTAACTGACACAGATAGAAAGGTTATGTTAGGAACACATGACTGGATACAACAATAGAATTATGATTTATTCATAACTTCCTAGTAAAGAAATACATTGTCCCTTACGTCTTTCGTCTGTCATTCTCTATCTCTTTAAAATTCAGATATATCTTTTACTCGCGTGCTCGTATGCAGGATAAATGAAATCAGAAATTTATATACAGATTAGACCGTTGGTTTTCCCGTTTGAATGGCTTTACACTAGTAATTTTGGGGCCCTTTATAGCTTGTTGTCGGTGTGAGCCAAGGCTCTGTGTTGAAGGCCGTACATTAACCTATAATGGTTCACTTTTTTTTTTTAAATTGTTTATTGGACGGAGAGTTGTCTCATTGGCACTCACGGCACATCTTTCTATATCTATATATGAATTAAATTGTTTCTCCGTAACATGTGATTTTGGGTAGATATTTAGAGATTCAATAGTTATCAAAGGTACCAGGATTATTATTTAATACGCCAGACGCGCGTTTCGTCGACATAAGACTCATCAGTGACGCTCATATCAAAATATTTATAAAGCCAAACAAGTAAAAAATTGAAGAGCTTGAGGATCCAAAGGTTCAAAAGGTTGTGCCAAATACGGCTAAGGTAATCTATGCCTGGCCTTGAAGGCATAAAACTTTGCTCAGTGCTCGGAGCACAAAAAATCATGCTCGAAACCTGAAATCCAGCAGTTTGATTGGTTGATTTTCGAGTCTGAGTACAAAAATCATGTTCGAAAGTTTTATGACCGTGAGGCCTGGGATAAGAAAATCCTTAGTTTTTCGGTAAATTCAAAGTTTTGTAAACAGGAAATTAATAAAATGACCACATTAATGATATTCATGTCAACACCAAAGTGTTGACTACTGGGCTGGTGATACCCTCGGGGACGAAACGTCCACCAGCAGTGGCATCGACCCAGTGGTGTAAATAGTTATTTATCAAAACCATAGTTATTGATTATTACTGAGAAAAATCATCGCTGATATAAGTACTTACACTGTTAGAACATATTTCTAAGTTATCATCTGTCTTCTGAATTATTCCATTCGCCATAGTTACGTAGACTATGACTATTTTACAAACAAAGCTAAGTACCATTTCATGTAATGGCGTCGTTCATCCTTTACTTTTTTTAAACTGAAATTGAAAACAAAATGCCTAGTCAATGATGGTAAAAAGTTGAGCAAAAAATGATATTATAAAGAATAAAAGTTTGTATTATTCCAATCAAGAAGAACTTATCTATTTTAAAAATACTAATACAATCATGTTAGTGAAAAGTATACATACTCAAATCGCCAGTAACAATTCTAAAAATGTCACAAAACATTCCTAGCATGTTACTATAGTATCGTATATGTATGCTATAAATAGGTAAGGTTTTTGTTTGACTGATCTAAACAGGTTAAAAAGGTGTTACTTAAACAGTAGTTGACATAATGTGTTTTCCTTCAATGTCAATTGCTCTCTCATGGATATTTTGACTCCAACATAGGTGAAATCTGTATTTAAATAAATACCTGAAATCTGTATTCAAATAAATTTCTAGAGAGTTATACAACGTTTTTTAATCACATGCATTCGATGGAAATTTTAAACCACAGGAAGTCATACACATTAATCACCAAATTTGAGGTCACGAAAAAGATGTGATTAAAAAAAAAGTGCACAAACGCTTGATAACAAAATGTACATTTCAAAATTTTAATAATTTTAATCGCAAAGTACGGACTTTATTATAATATAAAACTTACCTTTCCTTATCTTATCTTATAATGATTGTGTTTATTTCATGATGATTTGTTTAAGGTCACGTTTAACCTTTTATAACAGTAAAGATAGAAATACCATCATGCAAGAAGTACAAATGATTTTAACAGTTTGTTATAATATTGCAAATTAACTTGCATCAATAAAGAATTAATACGGATATCCTGTCAACCTAGTGGTCACAATCCCTCTTCTTATAACAACTCTGATTTATCTTTTCTTTTGAATTTAGTGCAGTTCAGAATTTTATCCACCTATCATTTATATAAATGGTGCATCGTACTGTTTAAATTATGAAATTCAAGAAGAATGTTCCTCCGAAATACAGCCTCTTTTATTACATAAATTTATATTTCAAAACAAATTGCAATTCATTAGTCTAATTAAATGTATATTTCAGAAATGAATTCTTCTTTTTATGGTTTTATTAGCGTGTAAAAGTTCAATGCTAAATTGCAGGATAAAAAAAGGGTCATGCCGTGTACAAAGGATATGAAATGTCTTTTGAAAACGTTCGGTGAGCCTCGCTTTTCTGTTTCTTAAGATCGTCATTTAAATTTTATGTTTTCCTATAGTTGTACAAATATCATGTGCAAACGTTGATTTCAATTACAATGTTTTAAATGAAAAGAAAAGAATTTTGGTATACCAAACGACCTGTGCTTACTTGTATAATTAAGTGTAATTAAGGGAGTGAAATGTTCCGTTTCAACTTGAACAAATAGAATTATTTTTTTCTCATGCACGTTATAACTTCTTATGCAAAAATGCAGTTGTATACAAACGATGTCAATAGAACTGTATGACGCTAAGTAGTTTATTAGTTCTGTTCTAAAGCCCTGGCCACCGTTTCACAAAGCCTTCTTAACTTACGATGATCGTATCACTTTACGATCGGTTTACGTGTGGTTCTACGTTCCCGTTACGTGTGTTTCACAAAGGCATCGTAAAGAACTACTAAGTTGATCGCAAGTTACGTCTTGTTTATCATCGTAAGTGTATCGTAAACCGAGAAGAGTGCTTTCTTTCACGTCCGCACTTTTATCGAGTATGGCGTGCCAAATAAACATTTTTAAAAATAATTATCATGGATGGCGAAATATGGCGATATTTGTATATCAACATTAATACAACTAAAGAATTTTAGTCCTTTTTCAATATTAATTCAAGATTAGATAAATGACGCTTACAGTCATAGGACAAAAGTGAATTCCCACTCAAAAAATGTCCGATCATTTGAACTAAAATCGGATTTTTCAAAAAAATATTACCAAGTAAGTCTATGAGTGATTTTTATAAAATAGATACCATAAGATGCAGAAATGTCTGAAGTTTAATTGTTTATTTGGCCATATTTTTAGTGAGGTTCTTTTTTCATTATTGAATGGGTTGAACACAAATTATTCTTTTTACGATATTAATTTATTTAGAATACATAGCAAACTTTGCCGTGAGTCAAGCAATATTTTTCTGTGTGTTCACCTTGTCAGTAATTTAAAATACATATTAAATACACTTTGTACCAATATTCTTTTTGAAGACAAAAACAGTCAAATATATTCAACGGCGGAAACTATCCGACACAGTGAGGGTCTAGATAAGAGGCAACGAAAAGGGGGGCGCATTTCTTTGGTCTGTAATTCTTTTAACCATTCTTATCTTTTCAGCATTAAAAATATGCTTATACTTTGAATTATGTGTCCCTTTTGAATTTGCACTACACAAATGAAACCATTTATCAATTTTGTTAAATGTTTGATTGAAACGAAACACAGAAAAATATAAATATTTTAACTTAGCTTACTTGTAACAATTTTTAAAAGCAGTAGATTAGATGAAATTAAATTTATCTGATCTTATCTAGTTTGTAATATATGAGGAAAAAGTAATGAGAAGCTAGCTCTGATCATAAAGTTTTATAACATATATGTAGCATTATTAGTTATCCGACATTAAGAGTTATCTGGAATCTGACAAATTAAAAATTTTATCATCAGAACAGGTTAGATGTATTATTGATAGCCCAATATAGAAAAAAACATGCTTATCATGGACGATTTTAATTTTTTTTTAACTTTTATTAGTAGTGAAAGAAAAATAGGTTTTCCCCAACCCCCAAAAAAGCAAAAACAATGTTATCCGTCTTCGAGCATTCGTCTTCCAGATCTATATATAAAATATATTTTTTTTTGTTATTTTTTTTAAAAATTGGAATGAATAATGGATCTCTCAAATATGAAACTTAGGACGTAGGAATCATTCCGGCGAAAGAATATGAATTTTTCTAAGTACTCTCAAATCTATTCATTGTGACTTTTTGTGTCGGGATGTATAAGTACCCGGCCTTGTCCACATGTATTTTTGTCCATCTGATGAGTTAAGCCTTTTTCAACTGATTTTTATAGTTCGGTCGTATGTTGTACTGTTATACCACTGTCCAGGCCAGGTTAGGGGGAGGGTTGGGATTCCGCTTACATGTTTAACCCCACCACACTATTTAATGTGCATGTCCCTAGTCAGGAGCCTGTAATTCAGCGGTTGTCGTTTGTTTATGTGTTACATATTTGTTTTTCGTTCATTTTTTTTTACATAAATAAGGCCGTTAGTTTTCTCGTTTGAATTGTTTTACAGTCTTATCGGGGCCTTTTATAGCCGACTATGCGGTATGGACTTTGCTTATTGTTGAAAGCCGTACGGTGACCTATAGTTGTTAATGTTCGAGTCATGTTGTGGGTAGTTGTCTCATTGGCAATCATACCAAACATTTTTTTATAAGGTTTCAACTCCATTTGACACAGTTGATCTTCGTCTGCACGATTTGGCTATTTATTAGGTTCTATTTTTTCAACTTTTTCTGTTCTTTTTTGCATGCTTCGTTCCAAAAATCGAGAATTATAGCTCTTTGATTGTATGACTAGTTGTTGTATGGTTTTTTCAGCTGTACAGAGCTTTGTGTTGTCAATGGTTATTTTTGTCGGAACTCTTTCACGAAATTTCATTGTTGTAATTATTATTGACACAATGTAGGAGAAGGATGTAAGGTTAACTACATGTAAGTCTCGAATAGTGGACGAAAATACTGATGCTTATTAATGAACATAATTTGCATGGCTAAAATCAGTGAACCAGTTCTGATAAGGACTCGTCCAACATTTCATTCCAAATGATATACGTATATCAATATTTAATTTGGTATGCAGAAAACGCAGAGTATAATTATTTTGTCAAATTTACTTTATATTCTCTCTCTCTCTTCTTTTTTTTGGAAGGGGGGGGGGGGGCATTATCGTCTATGCTGTAAACCTCATTCACAAACTCAGATATCTTGGGTTATTTCAAATAAATATCTGGTACATGTACTAGTATTCAAGCGCCTATTAATGGGATAGGATGCTTAATACTATAAGAGTATCCACAAGTAGAGTTTTGGTGGTCTCTTTTAAAAGTCGGTGCATTAGAATATTATGCTACAACCAACCAACGAAAATGGTTGCCTACTAAGTATATAAAAGCTAAAGAATATGCAAAGCATGTAATTTTTACGACGCAGGAGTTCGGGTAAGAGAGGTTCCAAACCGTGAATATCAAATAATATATACCGATTTGATTGGCCGATAAATGTTTTAACACACGACGCCATCAAGTTACGTAAATATTTTAGAAATATACAGACGATATTTCGCAATCCACGCCTCCTAGGAAAGTTTCTTGTACTGTTACGTAAAGCGGGAAATACGCGTTTATGTATTTAAAAATTGGTAATTTTAAATTATTAACTTTTTTTACATTTAGACTTTTTCCTTTTTTCCTAGATTGTTACATTATTTGGAGAGTTGCTATTTAATGTTATTTTTTTGTATCGTTTCTATCAAATTTTATTTTTTATATTAAAACTAGAAATTGACCTGTTGTTTCACTAGCTGTTTTGACTTTTTATCTAGAAAAAAATCCTAAATATTCTAAAAACTTTTCATCCACATTTTGTCGGCTTCAATTCAGTGAGCAATATTGAATTTCATGCACTAAATACAGACGCTTACCGTATTAAATAAACGCGACCTATTAAAATAGTCAAAACAATAAGTTTTTATTCCAATTACAATTGAACTTTTTATATCAATTCGAGATTTATGTCGTGTTGATCTGTAATATATTTATTTGTATTAAAACTTGACCTTAAAATCTGACAGAACGTACGCGAACAGTCCGACGTATGCCGCGTATTTTGAAATAGTACGCGTACGGTACAAATACTCATATGGTCTGGAACATAGACATCTATCTATATTGTTGAAAACTATACTATACTGGATGTCCTTAGTTCGTCTTTGTCATTTGATTGCTGTTTTATTAAAGTATAACCTACATTTCCAACTGGTTTGTATAGCTAAAACGGCTATTGTGTATAGAATAATTGTCTTTCTTTTCCTAAATAACATATATGCTTAAAAGAAGACGGACCGAGGAGAGATGTGCACAGGCACTTGTTTCGATCTATTAAATAATAAAGTAAACAGAAAAAAATGCTTCACTTTTCAATCTTTAACTTCCCCTCCCCCTTCCAAATTATTTTTCTACTGTATTAATTTTTGAAGACATGTCTCATCTACACAAAGTCTTCTTGATCTGCAGCTTACCCTTTATTAGTTTTGGTATATATGATCTACATTTAATTCGATCCATAAATAGTCACTCAGTCGAAAGGCATATATAATATATATCTTAATATTTGCAATAAGTTCAATCTATAACCACGAAACTAATTACAGTCAGATATTTATTGAGATATTCTTATTTTAAAAAATACATTTCTTTTTTGGACGAAATTACAAAGAATAATTATTATCTGGTTTGACTGTGAAACACTGATTTCAGATTTATATTGTACACATAGCTTTAAAATGGGAATAAAACATCCTTCTATAAACGTTTTATCGATTACCACTGTGTTTGTAGTGATATAATTATAAATAGATTTCAGAACGCGGACGTGATAGAAAGCCTATTTATCAAATTGTCAAGACGGACGCCGGTAGGAAATAAGATGAGTAAAAAGTGATTATAAATACCTCGGATTTGGAAATTGCATTATGTCAGTTGCTTGCATATACAAATAATCAAACGAAAATAGACTTTAATTAAGTGTAGTAGATATAATATTGACGATTCTTCTTCGTCTTCTAACATTTGAGGCATCTTGGCCAAGAATAAAGAACGCTGCAGCCATGTTAAATGGATTAATTCATTTTCGTAGAAAAGCTACGATGGAGTTACGACTGGGTATAGCTGTAGTAAGTTACGCATAGGATTTATGCATTATTTACGATCATCTTAACTTACGATGTCTTTGTGAAACGGCTGTAAATCCTACGATTTATTTACGATGGGCTTACGATGACACGTAAACTTACGAAGGCTTTGTGAAACGGTTTCACAAAGCCTTCGTAAGTTTACGTGTCATCGTAAGCCCATCGTAAATAAATCGTAGGATTTACAGCCGTTTCACAAAGACATCGTAAGTTAAGATGAACGTAAATAATGCATAAATCCTATGCGTAACTTACTACAGCTATACCCAGTCGTAACTCCATCGTAGCTTTTCTACGAAAATGAATTAATCCATTTAACATGGCTGTGTGCAGCGTTCTTTTTTCTTGGTCAAGATGCCTCAAATGTTAGAAGACGAAAAAGAATCGTCAATATTAGAAACTACACTTAATTAAAGTCTATTTTCGTTTGATTATTTGTATATGCAAGCAACTGACATAATGCAATTTCCAAATCCGAGGTATTTATAATCACTTTTTACTCATCGTATTTCCTACCGGCGTCCGTCTTGACAATTTGATAAATAGGCTTTCTATCACGTCCGCGTTCTGAAATCTATTTATAATTATATCACTACAGACACAGTGGTAATCGATAAAACGTTTATAGAAGGATGTTTTATTACCATTTTAAAGCTATGTGTAAAATATAAATCTGAAATCAGTGTTTCACAGTCAAACCAGATAATAATTATTCTTTGTAATTTCGTCCAAAAAAGAAATCATAATGTATTGTTTTAAATAAGAATATTGCAATAAATATCTGACTGTTATTAGTTTCGTGGTTATAGATTGAACTTATTGCAACTATTAAGATATATATTATATATGCCTTTCGAGTGACTATTTTTGGATCGAATTTAATGTAGATCATATATACCAAAACTAATAGAGGGTAAGCTGCAGATCAATAAGACTTTGTGTAGATGCGACATGTCTTCAAAAATTAATACAGTAGAAAAATAATTTGGAAGGGGGAGGGGGAAGTTAAAGATTGAAAAGTGGAGCATTTTTTTCTGTTTACTTTATTATTTAATAGATCGAAACAAGTGCCTGTGCACATCTCTCCTCGGTCCGTCTTCTTTTAAGCATACATTTGTATATGTTATTTAGGGAAGGAAAGACAATTATTCTATACACAATAGCCGTTTTAGCTATACAAACCAGTTGGAAATGTAGGTTATACGTTAATAAAACAGCAATCAAATGACAAAGACGAACTAAGGACATCCAGAAGGCAACATAGTATAGTATAGTTTTCAACAATATAGATAGATGTCTATGTTCGAGACCATATGAGTATTTGTACCGTACGCGTACTATTTGAAAATACGCGGCATACGTCGGACTGTTCGCGTACGGTCTGTCAGATTTTAAGGTCAAGTTTTAATACAAATAAATATATTACAGATCAACACGACATAAATCTCGAATTGATATAAAAGTTCAATTGTAATTGGAATAAAAACTTATTGTTTTGACTATTTTAATAGGTCGCGTTAATTTAATATGGTAAGCGTCTGTATTTAGCATGAAATTCAATATTGCTCACTGAATTGAAGCCGACAAAATGTGGATGAAAAGTTTTTAGAATATTTAGGATTTTTTTTCTAGATAAAAAGTCAAAACAGCTAGTGAGACAACAGGTCAATTTCTAGTTTTAATATAAAAAAATAAAATTTGATAGAAACGATACAAAAAAATAACATTAAATAGCAACTCTCCAAATAATGTAACAATCTAGGAAAAAAAGGAAGAAGTCTAAAGGAGTAGGTCCGGTAAGAGCCCTTTTTGGCCCCAAAATATAGCAGTTTTACAAAATTGTTAAAAGGTAAACTTTTAGTTATTTATTGGATAGTAGAATGGCTCTGCTACATAAATATTGGCTGTTTTTGGCAATACAATGCACATATATTGAGTACTAGCACCATTAAGTCATGCTAAATTACTGAAATCATCAAAATTCAAGCATTTTAGTTAAATTTTAGACGGTTTCCGTGTAAAACGAAAGTGGCCGCATTCGTGTTCATCCAAAATATTAAAATGGAAGTTGTATTTGATGATAATACATAACATATATAAAGATTGAGGATGAACACGGATGCGGCCACTTTCATTTTTGACAAAAACCATCTCAAAAGTGACATTTTTCGCATATTTGGTAGATTTTTTCATATTTTAGCTTGAATCGGATCGTTTTTTAAGACTAAATGAGTTAAAATCTTTAACAAAAAATAATTGAAACAAATGAAATAGACACTTAAGTGTTAAAAAAGTGGTCAAAATCTTTCGTCAGATGAAACTGAAATTTGAGGCCAAAATCGGTCGATGTTTTGTCGTGGAAGATCTATAAAAAAAAGTTGTCGTGGCACTGTCGTGCAAAATGTCAAAAAACATTTCGTGCAAAATGTAAAAAAACATTTCGAGTGGTAACATCAGCTACGACATGTCCACGATGGTACACGACAGAGAAAAACAAATTGTAATTGTGCTGTCGTAGGTAAGTCGTAAGTCGGTCGTGCGACAATCGTGAGTTGTTTGGGGCAATTTTTCAGGTTTTTATGTTATGAGATACGCGTGTTATAGTCCGGCGGCTACAAGCATATTTCAGACGAATTGTGCACATCCTGTTACAAGCATGAAATTTGGCATAGACCTTCCTCAACTATTACTCTTTTATTTCAGATAGGGAGGCATTTGAAAAAAATGTCTCACTTCCGGTAAAATTCAAAATGGCGGACGTTATACTTAAATCAGCCCCATATCGAAGGCTAGCGTGTAAAAATGTCCTATTATCATGCTACTATCATAATAATTGGTACAGACCTTTGTGTTTTACTACTTTTGGATAAATTAAATATATTAGATGTCTTCAGAAACCCCAATTCCGGTTAAAATCCAATATGGCGGACATTGTACTTAAATAAGCTTATTTTTTAGGGAGGGTAATTGAAATGTGTTTTAACGTATTGCTACTATAATTACATTGTGTATGAACCTTTCTTTGGTGCTTCTGATGGAGACAATGTATAAGACATATGTCTTAAAAACCCTTACTTCCGGAAGTATCCAAAATGGCGGACAGAGAAATATCAATTTTTTATTCAAATTTTCAACTTTTTTCAAAATGTAAAGAAAATGATTTTATTTTGTGCTGGTCATTAAACTTTTGGCTTTAAGTTATCCCCAAAACCACTTATTCTAGCATGTTGTAAATGCTAAGATATAAAGTTGACACTTCCGGTAAAAATATGACGTAAATTTTAAAGATGAGTCCTCAATCTATTTCTTCGATGTAGAGTTTAGGATAGATTGATTTTAACTAAATAAAATCACTATAGTACTAAAAATATTTAAAACTACTTCTATTTGGCCAAGAATACATGCTTATTCACAGTCACCACCACATGCACACAAGGCAGTGCACGGGAGACCCGATTTTACACATTGAAAATAACCGCGGCATCCTTTCGACAAAGGTCTGTACCAAATATTATGATAGTAGCATGATAATAACACATTTTTACACGCTAGCCTTCGATATTGGGCTGATTTAAGTATGACGTCCGCCATTTTGGATTTTACCGAAAGTGAGACATTTTTTTCAAATGCCTCCCTATCTGAAATAAAAGAGTAATAGTTGAGGAAGGTCTATGCCAAATTTCATGCTTGTAACAGGATGTGCACAATTTTTTACAAAGCCGCCGGACTATATTACTGTCGTGCCGGCACACTGTCGTATGACTGTCGTGCCACTGTCTTGAAACATGCCAGGCTCCATCCTCATGAATCCAACGAAATCTCCGACAGATTCCCGCTCCAACTCTTGCATCAGTATTATACTATTCTGCACAGTCATAAGGCGCCGTTCGATCCATGGCCTAACTCACCAACGTCGGGCGTTTCGCTGATTCCTTGTACTGTTCACGGGCTCGAATTAACGCTAACAGGACCATATTTTGGTCTTGGTTTAGTCCGACAAGGCGCCTATTTAGAAAGACCTAGCGTAATCATTCTGGTGGAATAGTCATCCTCTTTAAACGGTAGACAGTATGTTTTCCAAACATTAATTCCCGTCGAATTGTATTCTTCTGAATACAACCGAAATATGTTGCACGACGAACGTACAACTGTCGTATGACAGACAATCAATGTTGTGCGAGCATCGTACGAAATTTGGTATTCGTGAGACAATCGTGCGACAGTATCACGAGTGTCTTGCGACAATCGTAGGATTGTCGTACGGCAGTCGTGCAACAGTTGTACGATTTTTCTTTATAAAAAAGGTTTATGTTGGTACCCATGACAATGTGTTTATCGCACCAAAGTGGTAAGACACTACACTATCACGACAGCCACAAGACAGTGACACGATAAAAAATCGTAAGGTAAAAAAGGTGTCAAATTTTCGTCCTACGACACACGACAGCGCCACGATGCTCAAAATTTCGTACAACTGTCGTACGATGATCACAAATGACCCACGATTTGACCAATTTTCATGTCCTGGCGCTGCATAGATGTATCGTGGGTTCGTTGTGACCAGGCCTCACGATCATAAAACTTTCGAGCAATCAAATTGCTTGATTTCATGTTTCGAGCATGATTTTTGTGCTCCGAGCACTGAGCAAAGTTTTATGCCTTCAAGGCCTAGGCTTAACAGTACACCGTGTAGTTAATGTTTGGTACATTTAAATAATATACAAATCTATAATACTAAAATCACGAGGTCCAATTTGTCAGCCGTCATCACGTAAAAACGACGAATCAAAGAATTCAACTTTATATATAACTAATATAGTACAAAGCTGTAGATTAAAAATTACACCACTCCAGGCCCTTTTGTTTTCCACGTAATTAATATTGCCAATAATTAAGAAGTTCCGGGTCGAGTCCGATACCGATACCAATAGTATATTCATCTGTTACCTATTACCTTATCTGTACGTTCCGCATTTGACAGGCGCACCACCAAACGGTGTATTCAGGATATGCTATATACACGGGTCATAATCACAGGGTTGACACTACTAAATTGTCAAATTGTTACCTATTGTAGTATTTTAATCAGTAAGACTTTATAAGATAACAATACGAATACTAAAAATATTAGGCGTATAGGTACAGTTTTCAATTTGTTAGCGGGCATGACGTAAAACAGCGAATCAAAGAATTCAACTTTATTTATAACTAATATAGGACAATGCTGTTGATTAAAAAAATACTCCATCCCAGGACGTTTTGTTTTCCAAATAATTAATATTACCAATAATTGGTCAGTTCCAGTTAGACGGGTCAAACAGAAAGATTTGAAAGCAGAGAAAACTGTGATAACTATCTTATAATCGGCATGACTTTATCAGATGACAATACTAATACAAAAATAAGTCTTGCGCATAGTTAGATACTTTAATTCAGTCACGGACCCGCGATATCACGGGTTTGTTCTAGTAATACCTAATAATACTTTATAATACAAATATCAAAGGTCAAATTTGTAGAACACATTACATTTACAAATAGACTATTAAAAATTCCTTATAAAGATATTCTTACAATTTTAAAATTATATATGTATGCAAAGGTTTATAAACATAAGTAATTGTCTTTACCTAAATGCTGTTCGTACCACGGTGTTCGTTCATAATATCATACTTGTCAATGTCGGTTATCTTATTTCATTGCCTAATTGTTGTGACAGATATTTGTAATCTGATTATTTACGTGATTATCAATGGACTAAAATAAATGATTAACAATTGAAAAAATATGTAAAGATCACTGTATTAATTTTATCATATATGTAGTATCAATCAAACTCATGTCAACTTGTATTGATAATGTATTCATTTGGCCGAAGGACTAGATTTCCGTCATTCTAAAATTGGATGCTCATTTCTTTTACTTTCTGTTCTTGTGTAAGATCGTGTAAGTGACATAAAATTATGAGAAGGTAAAACAATTTTCAAATGGATTATCTCATAGGATTTTGTTTATTTTTACATTCAAGGAGAAAGTGTTATGTTCTCTAAATTGGCCTGTTTGGTTCACTGAAATGACCATCACAATACAATTTCGTATAAATTAGTTGTGGACTTAGCGGCGATGCCACCACAATCCTCAAGCAAGTGGCACAGTTTATACTTTCAATGAATTTTCTTATAACGACCCTTTTATATTTCTGAGTCATCGTAACTTATTCTCAACTATAAGTGAAGAATTTTCTTATATAAAAGTTATTGAAAGCTAAATAAAATTCCCTATCAAACCAAGTTTTAAATTTTCATAATGTAACAGTTTACTTTGTTCATCATAACTATTTATTCTATTCTCAAAAGTATCTTTTTTTCTTGTTTCAAATTCACTTTAAATCAAGGACTTTAAAGACTTTCTCTCAATCAAATTCTTAAAATTATCAACTTTATCTCAAAGGTCTAGATTGCAATTTAGTTGTACTATGTAAACTTAAGATAAGTATCATTGGGAGTCAAACAGATTCGACAATATAAATGCTTCCTTAAGTAAAGGATTTATAGTTTAAGAATTCGGTCTTGCTAGGTAAGATAGAGACTGCGAAAATTATAAACTAGAGGCTCTAAAGAGCCTGTGTCGCTCACCTTGGTATATGTGAATATTCAACAAAGGACACAGATGGATTCGTGACAAAATTGTGTTTTGGTGATGGTGATGTGCTTGTAGATCTAACTTTACTGAACATTCTTGCTGCGTACATATATCACCTTCTATAATGATTGGCCCAGTAGTTTCAGTTGAAAGTGTTAGTAAAAATTTACAAATTTTATTAAAATTGTAAAAAATTGACTATCGATTTGTCTGAAATTTTCAGGGCAGATAGATCTTGACATGATAAACAATTTAACCCCATGCCAGTTTTGCTCTTAATGCTTTTGTTTTTGAGTTATAAGCCAAAAACTGCATTTTACCCCATGTTCTATTTTTAGCCATGGCCGCCATCTTGGTTGGTTTGACGGGTCAACGGACACAATTTTCAAACTAGATACTCCAATGATGATTGTGGCCAAGTTTGGTTAAATTTGGCCCAGTAGTTTCAGAGGAGAAGATTTTTGTAAAAGATTAATAAGATTTACGAAAAATGGTTAAAAATTGACTATAAAGGGCAATAACTCCTAAAGGGGTCATTTGACCATTTCGGTCATGTTGACTTATTTGTAAATCTTATTTTGCTGAACATTATTGCTGTTTACAGTTTATCTCTATCTATAATATTATTCAAGATAATAACCAAAAACAGCAAAATTTCCTTAAAATTACCAATTTAGGGGTAGCAACCCAACAACAGGTTGTTCGATTCATCTGAAATTTTTAGAGCAGATAGATCTTGGCCTTATAAACAATTTTACCCCATGTCAGAATTGCTCTAAATGCTTTGGTTTTTGAGTTATAAGCCAAAAACTGCATTTTACCCCTATGTTCTATTTTTAGCCATGGTGGCCATCTTGGTTGGTTGACCGGGTCACCGGACACAATTTTTAAACTAGATACCCCAATGATGATTGTGGCCAAGTTTGGTTTAATTTGGCCCAGTAGTTTCAGAGGAGAAGATTTTTGTAAAAGTTAACGCCGGACGCAGGACGACGACGACGACGGACGACGACGACGGACGACGGACGCAAAGTGATGAGAAAAGCTCACTTGGCCCTTTGGGCCAGGTGAGCTAAAAAGTTAAAACTTTTCGATATTTCATGTACACAGCATGTCCAAGTGCATAGAGAACCCCTTCCATTGTACAATATGTGAGCTTTAATTTATTATACGTGTACGTGGAAAAACAATGAAACTGGTATATCTTAGTTAAATATCGTCTCTCTCATTATAGCCTTCAAATATTATAATACTGAAATTCAAATATGTATATTTGACACCGGTGTCAATGCAATTTATACAGTGTGAAGAGTTACACGCAATGGTTTACATTACTAATACACGATAAAGGCTCGTTTTAATGACGTCCCTTTGTTGTGCGAGAGATCATTGATGGTGTGATTATAGATATGCAATGCACATAGTACAATTTTTTGCAGATTGTTAGTATGTTTATCTTAGCTTCACAACCACGTGGAGAGAGCGGGAGTGGATCGTAACCCTTGGCTAGCGAAGATGCTTCACAACCTATACCACTTTACAAAAACACAAATCCTTCTTTGTCCTAAAAAATGCTTTATTGTCAATTTTCAAACCTACAAAACGGGAAATAGCAGCTAATCCCCATAAAAAATGAACTGCATCTGAATAAAAACAAATCAGATCCATCTCAACTCGCGTGCTCATATGTAGAAGACAAAATCTATGATCTACATAAAAAAAAATGTTCTTCTTTGTCTGGGTATGTGTTTATTTTGTCCAAAGTTCAATCTACATTTGAAAATGCCTGTACCAAGTCAGGAATAAGACAGTTCTTGTCCATTCGTTTTTGATGCGTTTTGTTTTTTGATTTTGCCATGTGATTATGGTCTTTCCAAATTGATTTTCCTCTGAGTTCAGTATTTTTGTGATTTTACTTTTCACTAAAGCCAGCACCTTCTATCCATTTGCGTGTGTGTGTGCCTTTTTTTTTTTATATAAATTATTGAAAGTAAGTTGGGTCTGGCTTTAGTGATCTTAAGTCATAATTGAAAGTAAGTGGGGCTGACTTTAGTCACAATTGAAAGTAAGTGGGGGCTGACTTTAGTCACAATTGAAAGTAAGTTGGAACTGGCTTTTGTCACTTCTGGATTGACGTATCATTTTTTCAATAATTTTGTGCTATTTTTCTGGGTGCATACAACATCTTGTGGAATATTGCATATCAACGTTAGATTTGCGGTTTAGGTAGTGAGATAGAAACAGTGTACCACTATGGTCAGATAAATAACTTGTATAAAAATCTTTTATTTAATTAAATGTTTTTAAAAGGAGAACATCATTTTGGCAAATTAATTTTAATAATTATTAGTATATTTTAGAAGTATTTTACCTACCTTTAGTTTGTGTGTTGCTATCAATTGATTAATGCAGGTAAGAACACAGAAATGAGGTCTGGAAGGGGATTCTAGAACACAAATAAAGAATAATATGAATCTTAGATCTAGTGATAGATTAAAGTAGAAAGAATAGAGAAAATGAAATAAAAAAAATAAGAAACGCAGAACATCACCTTATTTTAACCTATTCAAGGGTATTGCACCGTTTGTATATATATTTAATACACATTGAGAACATTGGGCCGAATAGGTCTACCTAATTTACACCAATTTATTATATAGTCAATACAGAATTGTTCGTATTCAATAATTAAGGAGGGGGTCTTTCAGTGATTTTAGTATAAGTTTTTGTAAAAAATGATTCATACAGGATATCCAATTTCATTTATCGACATATTCGTGATACATTCTAATAATCATAATTAAAATTAAATTATGATTTTATCTTTTTCACTGGCCCCTTTAGACACCTCAATTGCAATAAACGCATAATATCTATCTATTGTTATGTATTCTATTGTATTCCCGGTATTCATATTATGCATGTTTACCGAGAAATTAGGTATACTGCACTGGTCTTTAAATAAAAGAAATCCATTATTTGTAACTTACGTCATTGAAGAATGCACTAGTTTACGAAAAATCATAGAGTAAAAGATCAATATTTAATTTGTATACGGTGATTTTAATATAAATGTAAATTATTTGAGTAAAAATTATTTTTTCAAAGATCATGGGAATGGGATAAGGTGGGAAATAATCTTTTTAATAATATATATGTCTGATGTCAAAATCTAGATTAAAAGGCACGAAATTTGTTACTTTTGTATCATAATATATGCTCCATTGTCAGGGTCTCATTGGTACTCGTGCTATATCAACCTAAATCAATAAATGTTTATTCTAGGATTTAAATATCCCTTGCTTTGATTTTCATACAAATTCATTTTCTTGTGCCCCAATCGAGAGTACCTTACCATTTTTCGAGTTAACTTAAGCAATCATAATCCAAACAAAGACAAAACGCAATTGCGATTGGTAGCTTTTTTATTTTCTGAAAAATAGTACTATACATTATGTACGTGAATTATATATTTACCTTCTGAATGTTGTATAACTCACAGGGCCACTGTATTTATGAATGTATAAATAACATAATGAGTTCGTAGCCTACATATAGTGTTATCTTCACCAAAGTGACCTTCTATTGCATGTATGTCATATCATAAGTTAGTAGATATGTTAAAAGTGAGAAAAAAAAACTTTTGCATTTTCTGAAGGACAAAGGGTACACACTGAGAAAGGTTTGCATAACCCATAAATATCAAAAAGTTATAGAGTATTTATAAATTATTCTAATACCCAAATGGCTGACACAGCTTATTCTATTGTTTTAATATTTTAAAAGATTCCAAGTTATTAAGAGTCGAATCATGTGAAACTATTTAAAACGTATTCACAGACACTACACAGACTGTGTTTTTATGTGTTATACTAGACGCGCGGTTCGTCTACAGTGTTCTTGACTCGTCAGTAGCGCTCGAATGAAAAGGGGGAAACAGTTTAGCTCATTGTTTCAGTGTTAGGTTGTTAGAATAAAACAAGAGCAGCGTGATTCTAACCATCCAGTTCTAGTTCTAGTGATTGACTGTCTGTGCTATGGGATTGAAAACACTTTTAAAAAAGCCTACTTTAAAATAAGAAACACTGGTTATTAAATAAATCGATCGTGATGACATTTATTTAGTTGCTGTGACGTATATCAATGTACTTGCGAGGGACAGTTACAGTGATAGTAAGATAGTTGCCAGGAGCGTAATATATGCAAAAATGAAGTTGCATTTACACAATGAATGTACTTTAAGTTCCCACAACCTTTGCACATTCGCAAATCCAGTTATCATTATAGATTTAATTAAAAAAAGAAAAAAAGAAAACTTACACTCCTTTTGACAATAGTATCTTGTGATTTTTTGTTTAAGACATATTTTTTTTATTTAGTTTCTCGACGCTCAGATTATTACATAATCTAACACTATGAAGTATCAAATCTGAATTCTAAAGAAAGAAAAAATTGTCACCTACTTGACCACAATATTTTCGTTCATCAAATTTGGGATGAGATTACTTTTGTTGGTTTAAAAAGAACATACCTAACCCTTGAAGTTAAATGGTATTTCCAGTATCATATTGTCCCTCACATGAATAAGCATGGATGTATTACACGTATTAGTTAGTACATGAATAAATATAATCCAAAAAGAAAAGAGAAAACATTCATTTAACTTCTTACAGTAATAAACATTTGCTCGAACAGGTCAACCAATTAAAAGTACATCATTTGATGAAATAATTTCCTGGCGATATTATAAGTCTGATCATCCATTACTTTTCACGACAATTGCCTGAACCTTTTACGATCAATTGCTAAGAATTAAAAACTTTTATAAATACGTCTTTTTTCAAATATAACCTGCCATCTTTTCAAGGAAAAATCCAATAAAATTTTTCTGTACTATCTAACATACCATAAAGATTGAATAATATGTATCACTTTGACTTCATTACATAACAATATCTCCTAAAATGAATAAATAGATAACAAAATAAGATTCACAGATTTAAGAAAATAAGATAATCAATATGTAAAAAACAGTGTATATACATATAAAATCCATACCTTTCATTATAACGTACGCTGCATTTGTAAGGTGTGATAATACACAGGTTAACAACGTGCAAGTTATCTTTAATTACTAACATGCATAATTGAATCATGTGTATACGTAATAGGCATAGGATTGTCATTAAATAACGTGTTATCGATCCCTCTCGTTACTTAGGAATGTTTTAATATTATTAGCCTGAATGAAATGAAATTTAAAAAAAAGTAAGCGATAATAGTTCAAATTATTAATAAGGCGTGGTTATTTTTAACCTTGGAATATAATATGATATAAATGTTGGGTTTGTAAAGTTATTTAAATTCATCCATTTTTTTTGATTATATGGCACGCAAATATTCGTTTAGAATACAGGATTAAACTTTTTTTTTTAAACTATTATTAACAGAATAATTGAAGGTAACTATGTCCGCTTACTCAAGATCTTGAATCAAAAGACCCGATAGGTCTCTGTTATTTGTGGTTTTGGATATATACTGTCTAACACATCATTCAAATTTCAATATTGAAGGGACATAACTCTTATGAAAAGATCACCAACTCACTTAAGGAGGCTCGCGGTTATAAGATTTTCAGAAAAAAATAAACATTCATTTTTCATTACAAATTTTAATTACTACCTCATGTAGTTGTTACTTTATCATATGGTACAAAAATCATTCCAAAAAATCAATTTGTGTTCGCCCCAGGTGACTTTTAAAATATAGATATCATTGAAAAAGCTCGAAATTATCTCCCTTTGATGCAAAAATGCCATTAAAATTGAAATATCTTTTTTTACTCATCGGTGACCTATATTTGTTATTGTTGTTTTCGAATAAGCTGTTCATAAACTAAATAATTGTAAAATTTAAGCGATTTCTGTAATTTAGTTCTTTTTTAATTTCGATATTACCGCTATTTCTCCTATTAGTTCAACAGAAAAAAAGGACATTAACAAAAATGTATGCCTCTTTTGAAGGCAGATTGTGGGTGTAAATGAACGGTGACCCCATTTTTTTATTTCATTTTTCTATAAAGTATAAGATAAAGTCATTTTATAAAAAAAAATATAGAGAAATCCTATATTAAATTAAAAAAAAATGATTTAGACCCGCGAGCTCCCTTAAAGCAAATTTTATTGATTAAGCAACCAACAATTTGATAAAAATCTGTTGTGGATCGCTTATAATTTCTGATGGTAAGCGATATTAAGCAAACTTAAAAACTAGCCTTATGACCTTGAACTTGACATTCGACCTGTGCCTCAAATTCCTTTCGCTGGCCCAATGACCTCAAATAAAAGGCCATAGGTCTCATAATGTTCATGAGTTACACTGACATGCCCAAACTGAAATAATACTCATATGAAGTCCCTAGATTGCTTCGGTCAAAATTGGACAGACCATTCTGAGGATATAACAAGAAATTTGGAGACCTGAATATCTCCATATCTTTTTGAATCGCAAAGAAGTGATAACCGCAACAGCATATTCACGATTGAAAGCATATTCACGATGTGCCAACATTCTTTAGATATTTTGGAAAAAAACAAAATAAAATAGCAATATCAAAAAGTGGAAAAAGGAAAAAAATGATAATCAGAATAATTTCAAAAGGCCTTTCCATTTTCCTCCTAAAAACATGCATGAAAGCAATTTCTATTCGCAAGACACTTGTTTCTGTACCATTCGAAACAAGAAGTTTAGATAATCTGGAATGGCAATGTATGATCATGTATGAAATAGTTCGAAAGAGAAACCCATCAGCCTGATTTATGCTAAAACCATAATAGAAAAATGAATATGCTAACAACCAACGACAAAACCGACAAGACAACCACACAAGGGATCGACCTTAAAGTAATCACAATTACAGGAAGATAGAACAAACAATGTTTTCCTGTACGAAAAAAAAATCAATCCGTAGACATTCAACGGATTAATTGTAACGTCATGAACGATCTGAGAATTTTGGTTGGACTGTTCTATAAAAGACAAGTTCTGGACTGGACACTTACTGTTGAAATTTATTCTATTTTGTTGCATTCCTGACAATAAGCCGCTTCCTTTTCTTAAAATACTGAATTAAAGTGTAAAAAGAGGGACAACTCTTGATGTTTAACAGAATACAAACGATCTCTCGTTATTTTAACAGAAACTCACAAGCTTGACACATGGGGAGAAAAGAAAAAAAACCAACACTTTTTTTACAAAGGAACCATTGAAAAAGTTAGAAATCAAACATCGACTTTGTTTAAGAAAGAAATTTTAAATACGAGTTTATAGAACGTAAACACATAGAAACTTAGGCCAAACAATTAAAAGTAAATTAACATCTACAATTAGACGCAAGATAGACAATACTAATAAAAGGTAAACATCTGATAGGGAAATATATTTTCCTAAATTCTTAAAAGTTGATTCATATTTCCATATGATCTTATTTTTTCTTAACTCAAATCAATGAGATTGACATTCTTGATTTGGTGACTAGTTATCATCAAGTTTGGTTCATTTATATCAAAAACGTTACTGTAATCACGCAAAATACTCGAAACTAAATAAAGAAAGCAAATAAAACATAAGCATTGACCAGAAGGGACATATATCAATAGTGAAAGATAATTGTTCCTGTTGTCACCAATTTGTGTAAGAAAACTTGTTTCAGAAATGTTTATGTCCTCTTGAAGCTATGTTCAGCTTTTAAAATAGATCTAATTGATTAGACCATTGTTTTTCCCGTTAGAAAGGTTTTACACTAGTATTTTTGGGGGATTTTTATAGCTTGCTGTTCGGTGTGAGCCAATACACTGTGTTGTAGACCGGACTTTGACCTTAAATGGTTTAACTTTTATACATTGTGACTTGGATGGAGAGTTGTCTCATTAACACTCATATCACATCTTCGTATACCTACTAATATAGATGTACCGAACAAAATAGAAACTTATGTTTACAACCGGAATATAGAGTGAAGTAAAATAAATTGAATTTATTTTGGAGATCAATTATTTATAGTTAAATAAGACCATGATCACAAGATAATTTCTGAAATCGGCCTTGGTTATGATTAAAACAACAAACAAACAAAACAAAAAAAAGCAAAGATCAACCAACTATAAGTACTAATAAACAGGATCCTTACTTGGGACAGGCACACAAAGAATGATGTAGGGTTAGTTGTGTTTGTAAATCAGACCATTGTTTATTGCTTTTGAATTAGTTCACAATTTGTCATGACTGGGCCCTGTATAACTTACTGTATAGATCTGTATACGGTAAGGTTTTTGCCCATTATCAAAGGTTGTGATGAAGCGTCATAAAGTTATTTACATTGTGGTAATTAGGTCTCTAATAGATTTCTGTCTCATTGGCAATTTTAAATAATCTCACTTTTTATAGTGTGTGTGTGCTTAACCCTTCTGTCAAATGTGAATGTTAATAGCATTAGGCTAGAAAAAAAACTCTAAAAAATGTAAAAGGCCTGACTCATCAGATCGACAATAAGCACGTTACAAAACTTAATAAAACTTTTTTAAGAATGCACTGTACTGTATTTAACGAAATCACTTTTTGTAATACCTTTCATTGTTGTATACATGTACATGTAACCTATTTCAGTACATTGACCTACCGCATAATCTACGTGTTAATAAATGTAAATACTCTGTAAAATTTAAACAGCCTTCTTCAATAAACTTGTAAACATATGAAGTACACTCATACCAGTAGGACTAGGATCTATCTGTCATATCTTATGTGCACAACAATCAATTATGGATATGTCGGATTCTCATGAGTATATGTTTAAGGATGCTAATCGCAGCCATGCTAACAGAAAGATCTGGATATGTGGTGCTGTGGCAATCATTGTAGGGTTTGTCATAGGCATATTAATTGGACGATTTGCAACATGTCCAGAGGAGAATGAGGCTCCAAAACTGGACGGCACATTTCTACCGGGTGTGTCAGATTCTATCATAAAAGATGGTGATCCCAAAATAAGTGAGGAGATAATAAATGGCATTCGAGCAGACAATATCAGAGAATACCTAAGGTAGGTTTCTCCTACATTAAACAAAGCATTAGTTCATTCTGATTACAAAAAGGAAACAAAACCCATAGTTAATCTAACAGCATATTTCCAAATGTTACCTTTTAATCGAAGTAAAGTGGTCAATGGTAAACAAGTCCAACTTTGAGTAACATTTGATTTTTAAATATTATTTGAAAATATACATTTTTTTTTTTTTATTTTTATACTTAAAGATGATACTCTTTTATTGTTAAACTATAAACGCATTATTGAATCAGTTTTGTTTTTATGCATGGTTGATATGAATAACAGTTCGCGCGTAAAATCCAATTTTATAATTTATTTTCAACAGATTGGTCGACTTTACAATCAGTCAAAATAAGACAGATCAAGAACATTTCTCTCAATTGCCATTTCGACCCTTTTGAAATAAATTTACATTTCGTTTATTTATTTTGATTGAGTAGAAAAAGGAGAGTCTCACTTTTTTATAACACGATTACCTAATTAAGATATAAACATGCCTGTGCATAGTGGAATAAGTAAATCGGAATGTGTTGTATCTTTTCAGTCACATATAAATTTACATGTATTAACCACGAAAACCACAGATACATGTATATGTAAATGTAATGTTAAGGTGTGTAAAAGATAAAATTGTTGGACATTCCGGATAATGATCTAGGGAACTACAATAAAACAATTCAATGGCGTCATAACTGTATATCAAGCTTTCTTCCTAGTTTCTTGTAAAAAAGAAGATGTGGTATGATTGCCAATGAGACAACTATTCACAAAAGACCAAAATGACACAAACATTAACAACTATAGGTCACCGTACGGCATTCAACAATGAGCAAAGCCCATACCGCATAGTCAGCTATAAAAGGCCACGATAAAACAATTCAAACGAGAAAACTAACGGCCTTATTTATGTAAAAAAATGAAAGAAAAACAAATATGCAACACATAAACAAACGACAACCACTGAATTACAGGCTCCTGACTTAGGACAAGCACATACATCAATAATGTGGCGGGGTTAAACATGTTAGCGGGATCCCAACTCTCCCCTAACCTGGGACAGTGGTATAACAGTACAACATAAGAAACGAACTATAAAAATCAGTTGAAAAAGGCTTAACTCATCAGATAGACAAAAAATAAAAGTAGACGTGGCCGGGTACTTATACATCCCGACACAAAAAGACACAATGAACAGATCTGAGAGTACTCACAGTTATCTGACAGCTAGTTCAAAGCCACTAACAACTAATAAAAAAATCATGCCTCTAAGACTAACATACTTCAGGAAGTCATTAAATGCATTCGTGTATCTTGCTTTACCTCTGCATATTATCAAATTCGGTTGAAATTCAACCCCCTTTTTTCTTTATCATTGGAATCTATAAAATTCCAAAAACCATAAAACCTTGGAGTAAATTAGTTTACACAATCGGGCTAACGCCCTCAGGTATTTGTATCTAATACATAATCATAGCCGTTGACGAATTAACTTATTTAATAAAACTTAGTGACTGAACAAATAGAGAACCCAACTGATAAATATATAAAAGTGAGATCCGAGGTAGGGGTTAAGATGTAATTATCAACATGTAACCATATTATGAGACGCAAAAAAATATATGCAAATAGAAAATAGAAATTAGGAAAAAAAGGAAAATGATGTGATATGATGGCGCATGGGAAAACCATCTTAGAAGAGACCAAACAGCGTAGATCTTTGAAAGTATAGGTCAACGTACGAACCTCAACAATGTACAACACTCATACAGCTTGGTTTAGCTATAAAATTCTTGTAACAAAAAAAGACAAACGAGAAAACATAGTTACATGGAGAAATATGACAAAGATGCTAATGAATATTCTATGGTTTGCGGAATAGATAGAACAATTTAGCACAAGTTTTCAAATCTAAATATGAAGGTTGTGATTCTGTTTTGGGAGTTTTTGTCGTACCTGTTTATGTATAAGAGGCCAAAACGTGGCATACAAGCATTTGTTTTCATTTTTCAGGACATTAATTGTTAAATAATAGTTTAGATTTCTATGAAGTTTTACCACAAGGTTCCATACTTCAAAGAGAAACCATAAACTACTTTGCCACGGGTTTGTTGTGACCTTTGAAAGTCATCGTTGACCTAACGAAAACAAATTTTGGAATATCGCAATGTCGTTACACGTTGCTAATTTAAGCCATCACATATTCATATCACATTTCGTTCAATGTGATACGAGAAAATGTACGGGAAATAAAATAGACCTGAACTGTAATACCCTCATTTATTATTATAATTAAGCTAAATAACTCGCGTTGTTATCGTTTATGTTTGCTATATCAGGTACTCCCTTAATTGTTAGAATAAGAATACGATTTTATTAGTTTAAAGATACATACAAAAGTTATGAACCGTATGAATTAATTCAAAAGTTATAAACTGTATGGATTTATTCAAAAGTTATGAACTGTATGAATTAATTCAAAAGTTATGAACTGTATGAATTTATTCAAAAGTTATGAACTGTATGAATTGATTCAAAAGTTATAAACTGTATGAATTGATTCAAAAGTTATGAACTGTATGAATTGATTCAAAAGTTATGAACTGTATGAATTAATTCAAAAGTTATGAACTGTATGAATTGATTCAAAAGTTATGAACTGTATGCATTGATTCAAAAGTTGTGAAATGTATGAATTGATTCAAAAGTTATGAACTGTATGAATTGATTCAAAAGTTATAAACTGTTTGAATTGATTCAAAAGTTATGAACTGTATGAGTATGAATTGATTCAAAAGTTATGAACTGTATGCATTGATTCAAAAGAAATGAACTGTATAAATTGATTCAAAAGTTATAACCTGTACGAATTGATTCAAAAGTTATGAACTGTTTGAATTGATTCAAAGAACTGTATGACTTGATTCAAAAGTTATGAACTGTATGAATTTATTCAAAGGTTATGAACTGTATGAATTGATTTAAAGTTATGAACTGTATGAATTGATTCAAAAGTTATGAACTGTATGAATTGATTCAAAGGTTATGAACTGTATGAATTGATTCAAAAGTTATGAACTGTATGAATTGTTTTAAAGGCTATGAACTATATGAATTGATTCAAAAGTTATGAACTGTATGAATAGATTCAAAGGTTATGAACTGTATGCATTGTTTCAAAGGTTATGCACTGTATGAATTGATTCAAAAATTATGAACTGTATGAGTATGAATTGATTCAAAGGTTATGAACTGTATGAATAAATTCAAAAGTTTTGAACTGTATGAATTAATTCAAAAGTTATGAACTGTATGAATTGATTCTAAAGTTTTTTACTGTATGAATTGATTCAAAAGTTTCCATCGAACTATTCTAAATTTTCCCACCCATATTTTATTATTCATTTACAAAACTACTTTCAAGTCTGACGGAATTAGTGACTTTTATTGCAGTTGTTAAAATGAGGAATATTTGTTTTATAGAGGGGATATTCGTTTTATAGAGAGGGTATTCGGTTTATCGTCAGCACACACACATTACAGATGTAATAAAGCAATAAATTGTACCGTACGGTGATCTATAGCTGTGTCATTCGGTCTCTTGTGAAGAGTTGTCCTATTAGCAATCATACCATATCTTTTCATTATCATACAATCTCCTATACATTAAACTAAATGTAAATGATTTATGAATTAAACATTAGCTGCTCGGATGCAAACTTAAAGATGCGAACGCCTTATTGCCAGTGAGGTGAATAAATTATATAGATATAAGAATCTGTGGTATTAGTGCCAATGAGACAACTCTCCATCCAAGTCATAATTTGTAAAAGTAAACAATTACAGGTCAAAACAAGACCTTTCACGGAGCTTTGGCTCACACCGAACAGCAAGCTATGAAGGACCCCAAAATATTACTAGTGTAAAAATCATTCAAACGGGATAAAAAAAAAGGAGAGAAACGAGAAATTTTCATGAGATTTACACGATTCTTAAATCATTTGATACAGATGTTCTTTTTTTTTTTTAATGCAAATCATTAAAGCGAAGAAACAAAAATATCGTTACCATGTCGATGATGATGTATAAAAACCAAATGTCATACAGACAGATTACATGTAGCTATGGAGATAATAATTTATTTTATGGTGAATAACCGAATAAAATAGTTGAGCTTCACCAAAGCATGCATCCATCCTAATACAAGTTATAATGCAATGCAAGAAGGGGTTTCTAAATCACTCGAGCTTACCTTTATATATACTCAGGTTGGCGGTCAACTGTGTGATATACAAACTTTCTATTTTATTACCCTCCATGTGCAGATATAATACTTCCTTATTTGTATACGTTGACCCTTTGTCTTGTCTTTTCTACCTAATCGAGAGCAAATAATCAATATCCAATGGAATTTTATACATTAAACAGCAGTTACTGTACTTACTTTTTTTAATATTTGTTTCTAAACAATGAATGTAGTCAATCTACCGTCAGTTTTGCTTCCGGTGTCATAAACTTTTAATACAGGGTGTGACACTGAACTTGGAGATTCCTATATTAAAAACAACATTTGACATGTCCATTGACCTACATGTAGGATTTTAAGCACAAGAGTACCTCATGCATCTGTTTTACCTGTCAATAATTAAATTACATAAATGATTCATAAACTTTAGTTTTGATTGACAGGCAACCGAATCGCTAGTCCTTTATAAATTATATCAAATGTAGACTTATCCCCGGGTTGATACTTACAAGGGCAACAAGACGGTGCCACGTGTAAAGCAGCATCTGCATAACCTCATGAAGCACCTGATATTACCCCCGTTTTTTTGTTGTGTTAGTGTTGCTAAGTCTTTTCATTGGGTTTCCTTGTTGTGTTTTGTGTTTTTGGCCATTTATTAGCTCACCTGGCCCAAAGGGCCAAGTGAGCTTTTCTTATCACTTGGCGTCCGGCGTCGTCCGTCGTCGTCCTGCGTTAACTTTTACAAAAATCTTCTCCTCTGAAACTACTTGGCCACAATCATCATTGGTGTATTTAGTTTTAAAAATGTGTCCGGTGACCCGGCCAACCAACAAAGATGGCCGCCATGGCTAAAAATAGAACATAGGGGTAAAATGCAGTTTTTGGCTTATAACTCAAAAACCGAAGCATTTAGAGAAAATCTGACATGAGGTGAAATTGTTTATCAGGTCAAGATGTATCTGCCCTGAAATTTTCAGATGAATCTGACATTCCCGTGTTAGGTTGCTGCCCCTGAATTGTTAATTTTAAGGAAATTTTGCTGTTTTTGGTTATTATCTTGAATATTATTATAGATAGAGATAAACTGTAAACAGCAATAATGTGCACAAAGAAAGATCTACAAATAAGTCAACATGACCAAAATGGTCAGTTGATCTCTTTAGGAGTTATTGCCCTTTATAGTCAATTTATAACCATTTTTCGTAAATCTTAGTTATCTTTTAGAAAAATCTTCTCCTCTGAATCTACTGGGCCAAATTAAACCAAACTTGGCCATAATCATCATTGGGGTTTCTAGTTTAAAAATGTGTCCGGTAACTCGGCCAACAAACCAAGATGGCTAAAAATAGAACATAGGGGTAAAATGCAGTTTTTGGCTTATAACTCAAAAAACAAAGCATTTAGAGAAAATCTGACATGAGGTAAAATTGTTGATCAGGTGAAGATCTATCTGCCCTGAAATTTTCAGATGAATCGGATAACCGTTTGTTATGTTGCTGCCCCTGAATTGGTAATTTTAAGGAAAGTTGTTTGCAATGATGTACAGCAAAGTAAGAGCTAACAATAAGTCAACATGACCAAAATGGTCAATTAACCCCCTAAGAAGTTATTGCCCTTCATAGTCAATTTTTAACAATTTTCATAAAATGTGTAGATTTTCACTAACATTTCCACAGAAACTACTGTTATAGCTAGAGATAATTGTAAGCAGCAAGAATGGTTAAAAAAAGTAAGATCTACAAACACATCACCATCACCAAAACACAATTTTGTCATGAATCCATCTGTGTCCTTTGTTTAATATTCACATAAACTAAGGTGAGCGACACAGGCTCTTTAGAGCCTCTAGTTTTTATTGCAATGGCGTTGTCATAACGTGATTTATGAGTTTGAACGTCCATTTGGTACCTTTCCATTCTTTTATTTAAATGGGATTGCAAACAGATATGCAAACAATGATCTGGAGATTCTAGCATCTCTTTAGCTATACCTATTTTAAAGTTTGTTATGTTGTTACACTGTACGTCAATGTCCTAAATCAGAAGGAACACGAGTACATTTTAATATAGGAAACGTGAATGTATCTGATACCTGGTGTTGAGAACCCTGTCCAGCCGGCCATCGCCCACTTTCCTATCTTGTCTCACGATTCTTATTTTTGAAACAAATTTATAGCTTCATTGTTTATTTTAATATAAATGAAGTGATGTTCTTCATTCAGTATTGGTCATATTTCAAATTTCCGATTACATGACTTGACTTTCAAGTTCAATCATGGAAACATTAAAATTCTTCGTATGGCCATTCTATTGTATACAAATAAATCCCTGGTATATTACCTGTGAGCTCATTGCATACTTGAATTTTCATACATAGGCAAAATATACACTACTATATGTGTGAACAGGCTTACTATTCCATGGTTTAGAAATATGCCAAAATATTTGTGAAACCAGGCAAGATGGAACATCTTACGTTTGAAAATATGACGTAGATAGTAAATAAACATATATTGATACTTACATTATCTACTTTATTGTTTAAAAGTTAAGTTTCGAACAGTTATAGAACAATATGTTGAATTAAACTTTCCAAAGAAAAAAAGATATTCAATCAAAAAGATTCATGTTATAACAATTTACTACCAAAATAGAATATATTGTAACATACGCATTACTGTATATTTATATCTATATATCTATGATTAAAATCCCAAAGGATTTTAATTTGTCCCATGGGATTTTGAAAATCCCATAGGATGATTTTTTTTGGTTCCATGGAACAACAAATATCCTATGGGACTACAATTATCCCATGGGACCAAAATAAATCCCATGGGATAAAGGTCGATCCCATGGGATTTTCCCCTGTCCCATGGGATATTGAAAATCCCATGTTTTTATAAATCAAATAGCAAAACAAATATAATAGTTACAGTAGAAAACAAATTAAATTATTGAATCCCATGTAATTCCGCACATTTTGGTTATATTCATGACATTGTAGCTCTTATTTGAATCGGCGGCGGATTTGCAAATGAGTGTTTTGCAAATTAAAAGTGTACAGTGTTAATACTGTTTCCTCCACTGTCATTTCAGAGACCTATCAGCAAATCCTCACCTTGCTGGAACTCCTGCCGACTGGGAACAAGCCAACAATTTACGCAATTTTTGGACAGACAATGGGTTGGACGAGGTATTTATCAGTGAATATGACGTGTTGTTGTCATATCCTAATACAACAGATGAAGATAATATGAACCAGATACAGATCGTCGACAACAGCACAGGCAACATCATCTACAAATCACCATTGTACGAGGATATATTAGATGAATCAGAGAACAAGTCCAATGTTGTTCCCCCTTTTAATGCTTTCTCTAAACCAGGAACGGTTGAATCGGTAAGAATTACCAATTGATAAATCACTGTTTTTTTCAATGTCAATATCTACATATGTGCATGTTTTTATTAGCTTTAACGTATTTGTACACATTTAGTGGTGTTGTGTCATATAGAAGTACACACAAGCACCATTGAGAGTTAAGAAAACAATACATTTTCAAAGGGTAAAGATCAAATTAAATAAAATTTTAAAATTACGTTAATACTTCAGCTAATTTTATCAAAACCATTGAAATGTCAAACATAATCTAGGTTCGTCTCTTATTGGTATAGTGTAATAGTTGACTGAAGACAGATTTGGTACATTTTGAAAGGTTTTATTTTCTGTTTCCTTCGGCTTTGTTATTACTATTGAGTTCTACTGTTTTCAGTCGAGTACCACTTGTTATTCTCTTGTAGATGCAATGCACGCTTGGTATCTTTGATGAATTTCATGACATTAGTGATATAAGTTTTGGTTGTATTCTTAACAACAAGACTTGTTCCCCTAGTAGATACCCTACAGTATCACATACGTTCATCTCATCTATTTGGAGTAGTTTGTTTTACTTGATGTTAAGTTTTATTGGCAGTGTTACGTGTTCTGTTGTGGTTATTTTCCGTATTTTGTTCTGACCATGTTGATAACGCTGTATATTTTCGATTTCTTTGACTTTTTTTCTTCTTTTTTTTTGGCCCGTTGATATATTTTTACTCCTTTTGTGTATATGATTGATGAGTACAATTGGTATACGACGATGAAGCAGACATACAATGACACACAAACCAACAAATATTTAGGGTTCAACTTTGATTGTTTAATTATACATTTTTAAATACGAATTCCAGGTTACAGATTCCGATATATGTTTGAAAAGAGACAACATGTGTTATGTGTCTATCTAGGGAAAACTGTTAAATTTTAGCCTAGTTTCTAATTTCTAATTTTATTTCACACTTACACAAATTAGTGAAAGTACTAGTAAAAGATTCATGAAAATCATTCAACGTGCACGCTTTATTAACAAATTAGTTACTTTTGAATAATGTGGATCCATTTATTTTCTTGGTATCAATTTAAGTGGATTGAAGACCATTTGCATTATTGAGGACATTTGATTTTGTTGTTTTGCCAATCACTACATATATTAAGCCTTTTCTATATAAATGGGTTTATTGGTAATAAGGTGTGTATGGCAATCTTATTTGTAACGGGACTGAAGAATTATTAAGATGGAGTTTTTATAATACATACCATAAGGATGCAAAAGTTTGAAAATGTGTTATGCTTCATGGAAAATTTGAAATTGTGGTCACCTGTATCCACGAAACCAACGAAAAATAATGAATCCACATGATCTTGAATATTATGACTGTATGGATTCGAAATACAAATAATATAGTTTTTTTCCAGAATCAGCTGATTTATGTTAACTATGGAAGAGTTGAGGATTATATACATTTAGACAGTTTGAACATAAATGTATCCGGGAAGATAGTAATTGCAAGATATGGGAAGATATTTCGAGGAGATAAAGTAAGAACTATTGTAACGTATATTGCATCTGATGACAGTGTCAACAAAAAGTATATGGAGAAAAGGGTCACTGAAACAACAACCCAAAAATGCACTCCCGAAATTATTTACGTTTGAAATTTATTTCTTAGTTTGCATTCATAACAAGTGAAATTTTGTGAATTAAAACCCAAAAATTACAAGAGGTTAACAAATTGAAGATAGGATATATATTAACCTATTAGTGCGTTTTCTTAATAGGTAAAATTCTGGGTATGAAGGTTAGAAATGAGTCTGACGTTTTTAAGCATAACATTTTCAAACATATTTGAAAATAGTACCTCAAAGGATCAGCTTGTTTGTATTGTTAAATCATACGAGAAGCTACTCGCACATTTACCTGGAATATTTAAAAGCCTTATCGAATCATAATTCCTTTGTGAATCGTGCAGTTCAAGGAAGAGGATATTTTATTTTATATATTTTCTTATTATATTGTAGGCAAATTTAGCGTATGTGCATGGAGCCATAGGAATAATACTATACTCGGATCCAGCGGATTATGCTATGGGACAAACTGATAGTTCACAAGTATATCCTCATGATTGGTGGCTCCCGGCCTCAGGCGCACAGCGCGGGACCATATTTTTAGGGTCTGGAGATCCTTTAACGCCTGGGTATCCTGCAACAGGTACCGTCTTACTTTGCAGTCAGAAGTTAAATTGTGTTTCATCACCTCCAAACTCTTGCTCTATTTTTCATATAAAACACTTCTTAGGTTATTCATTGTCTGATTTTAATGAAATGTTTACCAATAACAGATATTATTGCAGTCTTTTATCTATATTTTTAAATTCTAAGGCTTTTCGTTTAATTCACACCATTAAAATAATCACCGTTTTAAGACATGTCTGAATTTCTGCACGAAAAAATAATATGAGTATAAAGCATCTATCGGTATATGGAACAATGACACTTCATTTCAATGCTTGTATTTATTACTGATTATATTTTAGCAACGACATACAAAAAAAATTGTTCATAACAATCATAAAAGGTAAACATTTAGCAGATCAAGACGAAATGAGGTTAAGATTATAACAATTAAAAAGACAAGTGTTTTCATATGAAATATACAGCATACTTTCTATTGATAAAACACTTTTATCCACCAAATGTACCACCAGCCTAGTAGCTGATAATTCGGAACTGGCATGAAAATACGGATAATAATTTATTTAAATTTGTTGTTATACAAAATTATTTTAATTAAGGAATGTATCTCCCTCCTGCATAACTCTTATTCCTTGTTCGGTATGGCGTTACTTTTTTTATGGTTTTATCAGCCAGCCAACATTTGGATTAAGTTTCTGGCTTTCAAACATTTTGTCCTCGAGTGTCCCTTAAGAGATAGTAATAGTCTAAATGGGCATCTGCTGTAGTCAGATGGGTATGGTTAAGGTTATCTGTACCATGGTAGTCAATACTTCAATATTTGTATTATATTGAATTGTTCATATCTAGAAGAGTTTGCGTATGAGTATATATTTCTCTGTTGATACGATAGTCCAGAGCGTGGATTCTTTATCAGCATTTCCTTGATAGATGGTTGTTGCTTACAATGATAAAATTGAGAATGGAAATGGGGAATGTGTCAAAAAGATAACAACCCGACCATAGAAAAAACAACGGCAGAAGGTCACATATATACTAGTTTAATGATAATGAACACCATACTAGTTTCCAAATTGCACACAAGAAACTAAAATTAAAATAATACAAAACTAACAAATGCCAGATGCTCCTGACTTGGGACAGGCGCAAAAATGCGGCGGGGTTAAACATGTTTGTGAGATCTCAACCTCTAGCCAATGCAGAAAAGTAAACGCATAACAATACGCACATTAAAATTCAGTTCAAGAGAAGCTTTTAAACAAGCATTGTACTTATATGAGCAACCCGACGGATGCAAAATATGATCTACTGATACTTCCGGAGCACGTGAGAATACCCACGACCTTTTTTTTGCGTATTCGTGTTGATCAGTCTTTAGTATTCTTTGTGGGTTTTGTATATAGTTGGTAGTATTTTAGTCATTTTATTAATTTTATTTATGTAATTGATTTTTTTATTGTGTTTGTTTTTATTCTATCGTGCGTTTTGATCATGTATCTCAAAATTTGTTCTTTCGTTGATACACCTTATCGCTAATCCCGGCTGACCCGGCCGCTTGAACTTTTGATCACTTTTCCATTGTGGCGTCAGCTATTTTGTTTTATGACGTCAACATTTTACGGGAACCTGTGTGATATCCAGTAATGGCGGACATTAACGATAAGGTGTATTAGAATAGAGGGAGCAAAGTACACATATTTTAAAAATATGACGTCATTATTCCATTTATGATTTCATTCGATGTAACTATCTTTTTATATGGGATTTTTTAGAAGGGTGTTGAGATCAATTGGGATTTTTTTGTTAGATTTTTGTTGAGTTTACCCTGTCACTTTTATTTCAATTGAAGTCACTATATCAAACAACTATTAAATGTTACTTCAAACATAGCTGTGTATTTTATGTTAATGGAATTATTTTCATACATTCTTGTACATATTTTATTTTACGGTCAAGCAACAGTAAATTATGCGTTCTCACAGATTTATGGAAGATTTTGTTTGTTTGAAACGTAAATTAATAATCTGTCACATCTATATATAAACAGTTTTAAAATTATCTGTCAATCTATGTTCTTCTAAACCCAATTTATAGATTTTTCGTTGAAATCATTTTTTCTTTCTTCAGTCATTTGAATATAAATTGCAACAGTATACGGGCATTGGTAAGGAAAAACATATGGTTGCTTGCTTATTAAACGTGCATTTTATAGAACATTTTGTACTTTTTCTATTTTAGTTATAGCCTCAACATTCCGAAATTATGTACAAAATCTTGTAAAAAATCATTGACATCATTTGTTCTTTGTTCAAACTTGAGAGCATTCAAACATTTTGAGTCTCTGCTTGACATATATTCATATAATCTTTTCGAAAAAAGAATATGTTATCGACACCAACGCTGATGACTTATTTTGGTCGAGTAGTCAATGCTTCGTCTCCACTCTTTTCTTTCTCTCTCTTTCTGTCCCAATTTATTCGACTCGTTTAATCACAAAATTATAAGCATCTTAAATTATTTTTTACTGTTAAATAACATAATCCATGGTTCAGACCAATGAAATACATTGTATGTCAGGCAGTTCTAGGGATGGTAATAATTTTAATATCCCCAAAAAAATGCCAAAGTTTTTCCTGAAGAAATGAAGCTGTTTATACAAATATTCAATTTTTTTCTACCCTAAAAAAAAATGTTTGACACCCTTCAATATACGTTTTTTATATAACTTTATCAGAAACTGCATACCGTCTAGAAGAGGATGAACCAGAAGCTGGCTTACCAAAGATTATAACACACCCTGTTGGGTATGGCGTCGCTGAAAAAATACTGCAGTAAGTTCGACCTTTGTGTTAATATACTTATTCTGTTTTAACTATACCATTTGAAGTTATATAACGTTCATCAAAATACTAATTATTTAATACAATTTTTAAAAAAACCGCCTAATCAAAAATATGCATTTGTCCTATTACACAACGTGGGTAGTCACTAAGGACGAACGAAGTACTTCCTTTTTCATGGATATATTCCCACACCATGATATCAATCGATGTATTTTGAAGTAGCATTCATAAATCAACGTAATAAAAGCAATATAGTAAAGATGCCAAGAGTATATAAATCAAGACACAAAACTATGAGAGAATAAACGGTCATTAGAATATTGTAGTTGACGTGTTTAAAATGTGAAAATGGCGAAAAATCAATAAACAACGAATGACAGGCAATAAAGTAGAAATAAAACGTGCGTTTCATCTACATCTAGCACATCAGTGACTCTCAAAACTGGAAAATTAAAAAAAAATAAAGCCAAAGACGACTAGACAACCTATGCTTGTAGTAGAAAACTCTACAACTTCGTACTTTGAAAACTGTATCTGCTTAAACTATATTTTTTTCAAAACTAATGCATCGAAAAATAATAGCCATATTCAAAACGTACACGCCGTGGTTTATTTTTTACATAAAAACACAATCGTATGATTTGAATGAATGATAGATATTACAATTTGATTTCAGACAGATGACTGGTAATAACGTTCTATCTGAGTGGGAAGGTAAGGTACCAAACGTCACTTATAGATATGGTGGACAGTTGACCAATCCAACATGGTAATAATTTCGATAGTATCATTTCTTATGTTTTAATTTTGTATTAACAGAGATTCGTCGTTTTGATATGTTCTTAAAACTTAATTATTCTAAATAAGTATGCTATGACCTTCGTCTGAAATCAGACGTGTCTAGGTATAGAATAAGAAAGAAGGGCAACCAAAAATGTCATGATGAAGAAAAAGAGAAATAGAAAAAACGATGAACTGAAAATAATCCAAATCAACAAAACACTACACATAACAAAGATAAAGAAACATGAACCGTGACCAAAGGATCAACTGTTGCCGCATTGTCTATCGATTTTGACGTAATATTTGTAAAACATTCATACCAAAAACGATCGTGTAACAACAATATAAATTGTGTCATATGCGTTCAGAGTTTGGCGTCATCCAACACATGTGTTTGATTTATCGAATTATCGTCCCAAAATATTTTATTTTGGTAAAACAGTGGCGTGACAATAATTAACCGATATGCAAATCCCGTGAACCGATAGGGTATCCAAACTAAATCCAAGGAAATTACACCAAACTCTAAAAATAGTGAAACCGAGTTCGTCGACAGGAACATGATAAATAAAGGCAACAGTAGTATACCGATGTTCAAAACTCAAAAATCCATAGAAAAAAAACAAATCCGGATCACAAAACAAAACCGAGGGAAACGCATTTAATATAAGAGAAAGACCACACAGTATTAAAATGTAACACACACAGAAACAAACTAAGCATTAGACAAAATCCGATGAGAATAACAAATATAACATGATAACTCTGAACACAAATGTAAGATCATCAAAACCCTCACTTGTAATATTAAAGTCGTATAAATGCCGCACTTTGTTGGCATTACCTAAAGTATAATGCTACCCACATTAAAATGTGACTGCATGTTATAGCATCGACATGATAGAAGAATAACAATACAAAAATAAAACAAAATCTTGCAGATTTTTCCATATGAACCAATGAATTAATACATTTTTTCTGAGGTTATCCTTTATAATCTTTTTTCAGGAAAGTGAAAATGAGGATTTCAACAGCAAATAAAAGAGTCAAAACTTACAATGTTATAGGAATAATTAGAGGAGCGATTGAACCAGGTATACACGTTTTTCATCAGATTATTTTTAAATTTGTACTCCATATACTTGATTTCATTGTTTT